>NW_017731417.1:413086-435748 GCF_001890085.2 Hipposideros armiger | reverse complement strand
TAGCTTTATCTGCTTCCTACTTCGTGATAAGTTACTTCACCCAGCATTCTTGATACACATCTCAAAGCATCCATTCAGTAGCAACAGTTGGAACACTTTTTAAAAATTGTTAGTCTCCCTCCTTAAAGGTCTTGTTTCCCTCATTTTCTTATTCTCTCCCTAATCCTTCTCTCCCCCAGAATTTGGCACAGGCCCTCACACAGGATGAAATCTCCATAAATGCTAAATGAAGAAATGAATGAACAAGCCAACTCTACTCTAAATTGACAAAAATTTATGTCATTGACTAAGACACATTTATAATCTATAACCCATAATGATCATAGAAGCAGCCTGAGTGACTGGTTATACAAAGCTCAAGCTAATATGACCAAATAATACATTTTGGTACAATTTTTGTAGTTAGAAGCAGGCTTTGGAACCAAACTTCCTTTGTGCATAGCCCAGTTGTACTATTTGCTAGTTAGTGTGTGATAGTTCACAGCTTACTTATCTTTTATGGGTCTCAGTTGCTTTTTCTGTAAATTGACAATAATAATAGTATTTAACTCTTAGAGATTTTATAAAGATCATATATATATATATATATATTACATATATATTCACTTATAACTAATATTTGGCAGTACTACATAAAAATGACATTTTCTTCTCCTTTTCTTCTTTCCCCTTTTCCTTCTTAATATAATAAAAACTATTGATAAGTTTAGTAAGTGGAGACTTTAGTGGGAGGAGGGAGAAGCCAAAGAAATGTAAAAAAATACAATCAATGTCTTATATCAATGGTTAGGAAGTATGTTAGTGGTTAAGAATACAAAAACTGAAAGACGCACTATTTATTGGGTATCTACAGTGTTCTGGTTACTGGATTGAGCCCTTCAAATACATTATTCGGTGCTTGGTAGAACCTGGAAAAAATAGACATTATTATCCTTGCTTCACACATCACAGAACAGGTTCAGAGAAGAAATTTGTCCATGGTAGCACAGCTGGTACTACTTGGAGCTGGGATTTGTTATGTGGTCAATGGTTCAGATGTGGTCTCTGGAGACAGACCCCTGAGCTCAAAGCTATGCCCACCACTCATGGCTGTGTGACCCTGGACATTTTGCCTAACTTTTCGATCTTTGTTTTCTCATCTGGAAAATGGGTATAATAACAGTCATGAGTTGTTAGGGGATTACATGAATATTTAGAGAGAGCCCTGAATGTATGGTTTTTCCTAGTTCAGTAGAGAAAGTCACCACTGGTCAAATGGATTTTTGATGAAATTACTCATCAAAAATTACTGCCTTTTTGTATTTCTTCTGCCTTTTTGTATTTCTTCTATTTAAAATAATGAAAATGATATGAAACCCATAAATAATAAAAAGAAAAAAAAAGAAAGGAAATTTACTCTCAACTTAAAGCCATACTCAAAATCATCCCTTCTCAAAAGGCTGGGGTTAGCTAAATTTGTGATTGCATTGATGACTTCCAGATATACCATTTAATGAAAATGCATGTTTCGGGATACACAATTAGTTGATGGCCAAGAAAAAGTCTTTGTGGTTTAAATGCAAATCTACTTCTCTTTCATGAATAGGAGAAGGCATTTTGAATGACTATGTAAAGGCAATTTTTCCTTATAACCATGTCTATTTAATTTGCTAAATAGGGCACAGGAGTTCAGCAAGAGGGACAACTGCTGCATCCAGGAAAGAGAATTTTTTATGGGTCTACTAGATGACCAGAATTGAACAATGACCAAGGTCTAGGCCAAGTGCTCATTATGCACACAGAGCAGCAACTGTTGAGAATGACTTTTGCTGGAGGTCAGCTATTCTGGCTCCACAGCCCAGCAGGTGCAGGAGGGAACACAGAACACAATGCTGATATGCACATAATTGTCTCTGTAGTATACACTCAATTCAGCCAAAGCAGAGGAAGGGCTTCCAGAACAAATCATTTCCATCTCCACCGCCTACTTCACTGAACTTGATTCATTACACACACAGAGCTCTAAAACTCTCTGTAAAGGATGGCATGGTTGCTTTTAATTAGTGCTTATTAAAAGCTTCTGCTTGGAACAACACAATGAATAACTATAGTATTAGATGATAACCCAAGGACTTAAATATCTATGAATTCATATTGGTATAAATTTATAAATGAATCAATAAATGAAGGAGAAGCAACAACTCTGCCTTACAGGAGAATTTTAATGAATAACTATGGAAAGATTGAAGAAATTCGAATATCACCATTAGAATGACACAATAATAATTTCTACAAACAAGAATCACCAATGAAGGCTGAACTAAGTGCACAAATGTTTAAGCAGAAACAGGATTATTTGCATAATCTCAAATGATCTCATCCTACATATTTAGTAATTATAAAGGAAAAAGTCCATTTACAGTGGAGAATCCCTGCTGACACCATTTTAGGTTAACATCATTGCTATTACATATCAACATCACTAACTTCTTGTAATAATGCACCTAGAAGGGCACATCACCTCTGTGGCATCCTTTTCAATAATGCATAATCTCAATCAAATTACGAGCAAACATCAAAATCAAAGGACATTTACAAAATAGCTAATTAGTGTTCTTCAAAAATGTCAAGGTGATAAAAGAAAAGGAAAGACCAAGGACCTGTCACAGATTATAGGGAATGTGACAACTTAATACAATGTTGGATCTTGGATTATCTCCTGGAACAAAAAGAGGACATAAGTGGAAAAACTGGTAAAATCTGAATGAGTTCTATACTTTAGTTGATATTATGGTCCCAAGTTAATTTTTTAGTTTTGATAAAAAATTCCATGGTTAAGTGAGATGTTAACATAAGAGTTGCTGAGTGTAGTATGCACAGGATTCTCTATACTATTTTTGAAACTATCCTGTAAATCTAAAGTGACTTAAACAATTCACTGTTTGAAATAAAAGGTTTCTGAGAGGGACCATTTTCTGTTTATGTAATATGCTTTTTATCCTGTTGGACTGAATACCAGAGAGCCCATAGTCTTACTGCTGTACATCTGCTGTTGGAAGGATACTGTCGCATCCTTCAAACTAAGTCATTGAAGCAAAGGATCCATGTTGAAACCCAAAGCTGAGTGGGTCATTTCCTGCTGTCTTGCCCGAGCAAAAATTGCTTTCTACATGGGGCACAATGTATTTTAGTCAACTGGTTTTTATGAAAGAAGCCACTGAAATAAATATTGGAATCAAAGATTAAAGGGAGTGGGATAGAGAACAGCTTAATGTTACAAATGGGGTTCAGATTGGGCAATGATAGAGAAACTTCATGGGTCCCTGTGATTCTCTGTGTGTTTGATTTAATATTTTCCAGAGAATGTTTAACTGAGCTTTAATCTTGTAAAGTGTCTGGAAAGAAGGGGTTCCATTACAAATAAGTTTGGCAAACCACTACATATTCCATTTCGTGGACAGCCAGAAGGCATATTGGTAATGGCAAGCTATGAGGAGCCTTGCTGGTAAGTAAACAAAGAGCAACACAAAACTATCTAACATCGCATAAACTACAAAATCCTAAACATTTGAAAGAAGAAAATTTTCATATACTACCTATTATTATTGAGAGGGTCTAGAATTCCACAAAGTTTCCAGAATGCCATTCTATCACAGAAATTCTGTACAACAGTTCCACACAGTAAAGAAATCAAAATTGGAAATGAGTCATTGGTGAGGGGTATGCCCTTTCTCTCTTCCTATTCCTTGGAATTAAAAAAAAAAGTACAGAATTTAATATCCTGTGAAAAACGAAGCTGGAGATCATATATAAAGGGAGATGGTAGGCAGCAAAATGAAATTTCATGGTCTGGGAGCATTTACTATACTGTTGAGAAATCTAACTCATTATTTTTTTTTCTGTAAGCAGTAAGTATTATAATCCCTTTAACATTACAGAGTCACAAACTGGAACAGGAATACTAGAATTTAGTACATAGGAACCATGCATAGATAAATATTATATTAAGTTAACTAACCTGAAATTAATCGCACTTCCCCCAAGTTGTACCCACTTTCGGCATTCTGAACACTGTCATTGTTGCTATTTTTTTTTTTTTTACTTTATCCTTCCTTATTCAAAATGACATGTAAAATATGCACACTTATGTATTTGATATATTAGAGAAACCTAAACATGAACTACTATTCCACACACATGTATGAGCATATTGCTCAAGGTTAAAAACAGGATATTTTGTCTAAAATAAAATCAGTGTGCATCTAAGCTGACTATAGAAAAGTTATTTCTAATCATTTTCAAGTGGTGGAAATTTGACTATTTATGATGCTAATGCATGTCTTCTAGTTTTCTGGCATTTTAGAAGTTATTTTAAGCTTTTCTTAAATTTTGCCTATTTGGAAAGAGAGGAAATAAATAAAAGTTATTAACGATGTGAATTCTATTGTCATGGCAACAATTTTTTTTCAGGCTCTCTGCTGTTACCCAACTATTAACCCGTAGTGTCTATTTATTATTTAAGAGAAATAATGTTTTGGTAGGAAAAAAATCACCTGCCATCAAAAAGGACAAGATCCTCTATGTAAATTCAAATTATTTGTCCGAGATGAAAATAGCTTTCCAGTCCTAAAGTGATTACAATTTGCATTTTTTATATTTTCTTGATTGTTTTTTATTCTTATGTGATGTGACATTTCCCCAGCCATATCCTGAGTGATTTTTATTCACAGCATTTAGAATGGACTCCTTGGGATGTTTTAGGTTTACAGCAAAACTGAAAGTACAAATTTCTCACATGACACCTGCCCCCACACATGCACAGCCCCTCTTCTTCTTATCAACATCTCCCACCAGCTGTTACAATTGATGAGCACATATTGACACATCATCATCACTCTAAGTCCACAGTTTTCATTAAAATTCACTCATGGTGTGGTATATGCTATGGGTTTGGACAAATCAGTGACATGCAGCCATCATTACAGTATCACGGAATCTTTTCATGGCCCTAAATATCCTCTGTGACCCACCTTTTCATCTTCCCCCACCAAACCCTGGCAACCCATGATCTCTACTGTTTCCACAGTTTTGCCTTTTCCAGAATGTCCTATGAGGTCTGACAATTATTTTCGCGAACTCATCCTAGAAAAAGTGCTACATGCTTCATTGCTGAATATCACTACAGTTGCCTTCAAAGTTCTCCTCTTGGGAAGCTATGCACTGACCCCAGTGCCTAATTCACCCTTCAAAGCAATTTTGGAATTCTTTTTCTGGAATGGCCATCAGAGCTGTCAAAGTATTACCCTTGATGTCCTGAATGTCATCAAAATGTCTTCCTTTCAGTATTTCCTTTATCTTTGGGTAAAGAAAGAAGTCATTGGGGGCCAGATCAGGTGGGTAAACAATACAGTTATTTGTTTACTGGCTGAAAAATCCCTTTGCTTTTGTTCCTAGGTGAACTCCTTCAGGACCATTTTCGCACACACCTTTCTCATGCCAAGATTTTCATAAGTGTTTCTCTATCGATGTTTACTTGGTCTGCTATGCTTCTCACAGTCAACCAATGATTTTGAGGCACAATTTGATGAATTTTTACAGTGTTTTCTTCAGTTCTGCTCGTTACTGGCCACCCTGACCTCTCTTCATCAGTGACACACTGTATCCCCTCAGAAAAACATTTAATTCATTTGTACACTGCTGTTTTCTTCATGGCATTATCCCCATAAACTTGGGCCAACATGTTCCTGTTTTCACTTCCACTCTTCCCAAGTTTAACAAGAAATTTAATGTTTGTTCGCTGCTCTAATTCAAGCTCAGACATTCTCGCGACAGCGCACAAAAACACACAACAACAATAATGAATGCCACTCAGCAAGACACTGCCACACATTGACATGAACACAGCTGGGAGACCCTGATACACCAAGGTTATGAAACCTTAGTGAGCTGCTTGTACAGTGCTGCCAAAGTAAGTGCATGGTGGCAGGTTCACGAACATAATTGTCAGACCTCCTATAGATGCAATCGCACAGTATGTAGTTTTCCACATTGTTGCTCTACTAATTATGTTACACGTAAGTTCCTGATGTGCCAAGTTCTGGTTATCATCATTATTAAATTTATCATTGTTATTATTGAGGAAGCTACCAGTAAAGCTGCTGGGGAACAGCACTAGGCAGTAAACATTGGGGAACCTCATTGCAGGAAGCCACATGGAGGAGGTACCTGAATGAGGAACTTGAACTAGAAGCTCTGATTCATTTTGTCACATCCTCATTGAGGTCATTCCATGATAGGCACCGACTGTCTTTATTTTGTGGGAGAGGAAATAATGAAGGTGGAGGTGTATAAACATTTGGATGTTTCCAAGTTTACTAAGATTTTAATTTTTTTAATAGATAACTGTTCCAATTCCTATAGGTTACAGGCAAAACATTCCTACAATGGAATGAGGTACACGCTATCATTTTATTCTATGTCAGAGGGCTGAGTGCAGAAGCTCGGGTGACACTTAGAAAGGCTGTTGTCTGATTGATTGTCCCAACTCTGAATTTTTAGGGCCTAACCTGTTTATGTTTTTGAATTTGGTCTTAATTTCCCTGATGATCATATATTCACTCTTAGCATGACAGAGACTCCACATTAGAATGTAAAGGCTAGAGCTCTGCTGAAGTTCAGTTTGTTTCATTAAGGTCAAAGATACTCTAATGCCAGATTCTTGCTGAAGTCTTCGATATGGTGTCTTAACCAGGGTTCCCTGCAAACAGAGGGAGTGAAACAGAAAAGCAGCAAAGGACAGAGGAAGGTGTTGTCCATCTGTCAGACTACCCCCCTGAGGTCCTGAGTGGGGCCTGATGTTGTCGGGACCTGCTGAGAGGCTTTAGGAAATACAGCTCAGAACATTTCCCCCAGGAATAAAAGGGGGAAACACCTATCTGCTCGCTCTTACTGCATTGGTGAAAAATGGCCCCATGGGCATTCACACACACCCACCCACCCACACACACACACACACACACACACACACACACACACACTCTCTCTCTCTCTCTCTCTGAGGTGCCAAGGTATAAGAGAAGAAACCCGAGGGCAGCAGGTAAGAGCTACTTCACTGGCCTCAGGCAGAGGCTGTTCCTGCCAGAAGAGAAGCCTCTCGAAGCCTGCAGGAAACTTGTCCCTATCACCACGGTTGGACTAAAAAGAGAGACAGATGATTTTGAAGTGGTGAAAGATCCCCTGTAAGGTTGTGCACATACATTTACCCCTATTTTATACCGGGTTCCACATTAAGTATGACATGTGGACATGACACAGAACTGCTTTCTTAGAAAAATTCCTTGACCTAATTGAGCAAGTCAGGGAAAACTATTGTATTTGAAGCAAACTGGGGAATGCTGAAGCCAATACAGACCGTAAGCAAGTTCCAGTGCCGGAAGTGCAGACTTGGCTAAAGCAGCCTAAGAAAGACTCATGGGAAGGGGCCACTCAGCGGGCCCTGGAAGGCTGTGCGATGCTCCTCACTCCACCGGTTTCCAGTCCTAGTCTGGTGATGATAACTATTGATCTGCATGTGCTTACACAGGAATTTATAGTTTACACATTGCTCCCACATAAATGAACACATATTAAAAAGCATTAGTTCCTTTATATATTCAGGGAAACTGAGGCTTAATTAAGAGTTGCTAGTTTTACATTCAATAAATGGCAAAACCAGTACTAGAACAAGGTCCTCAGACTCCTAGGACAGTGCTCTGTCTGTGACACAATCATATGAGATAGAATTAGGCACAAGAGCACAACTTAAACGTGGGGCTCAGCGGTGCTCACACGGCAAAGCATGTGTAGACTGAATTGGATGAGTAAAGCGTGCTCCAAGGTTTCCACTCCACTGTTTCTAGAGCTCGTCTCAGTTCTGGGAATATAATAAACACTCAGTGAATATTGGTCATTTTTGTTACTGTCATTCCATAGGTAGAAGGCAAGTTCTAAATGCCTGGTTAAAATAACTTAAAGGAGGTGCATAAAAATATAAAAATGAGAAGGATTGGGCAAATATAGCCTCTTGGTTGGTAAGCACTGGCACATTTTCTGCTTTTGCACAGGCTAGGGAGATGGATGGAGAGAGCTCCTTTTTAGCTGTTTAACTTGACTAAGTGTGGGTGTTCTAGATTTTAATTCGTAGTGGCAGATTACAGCTTCTCATTCTTTTCAACAATTTGATAACCACTTATTGTTTCTAATAAGCTCAAAACATTGTAAATCTGACTGTGATGGGACACAAAATTCTTACCTTTAAGTTGTGGTTGACAGTCGAGCTAAGGAGATAAGCCTTGAACATATGAATGTCTAATCTAAAGCAGTGAGACAGTGCTGGGATAGACTTTCAGACAACATGTGTTAACAGCAGGAGTGAAATAGATTGACTAACAACTGATCTGTGTTTTTCCTCTAGGGTGTCTTTGGAAGGCACCTGTGGTGACAACTGCAGTGACAACTGTGATGACAACTGGTCCCCTTGGCAAGCCTCTAGCAGTGCCTTTAGCACCACCCCATCCAATACATTGAATTTTGCATATTTGAAGAATTGTTCTATGGGTCATGACTCATTAACCCTCTTTCTTCCAAGCATTGCCCTCTGGGGAGCTCTGCGCAGAGTCCCACACTGGTTCTTAAACCCAGAGGCAGAAGAGTGATGAAAGAAGACTATTTTGCATAAAACTGTATAGGTCAGAGCTCCTGTCAAAATTTGAATTCACAGACAATTGGATATTTATGGCAAAAAGAAAAATCTGTGAATAAATACATGCATTCTATTTTAAAGGAGTGTTTTGAAATTCATCTCTTATTTAGTGATTGTAAGTACTAAGCATGACTCAGATTTTTAGGCAAAAAAGACAGAACATAAAGGTAAAAAAGATAATTTTATTACTGGCTAGAGAATATAGAATGGCAAAGGGTAAATTATATATGACTTCCACCTTTATCTCAAGGGCAGACAAATACATCCTAATATTTAATTTTTATCTGTGCTTTTTAAAAAAATTACTAATTGTTATCTAACAAAAATGTATGCATTTTATTTTAAAAAGTTGCATATTCTAATAACACTTAAACTTGTAATTTTGACTTATACCTCTTTTACTTTCGATTCATATATCTTCATGCGAAGTAAAAATCTCTAGTAGGAGAAATTAAGCAAAGTGATGTTGACCAGACATTCTTCTAAAACTCCTAAGAATCTTAATTGTCAGGAAACACCTAATTCCTGTATTAACCATGTGAGTGAGCCTGATCTTCAAGGTTCATTTTGGCCATGAATGTTCCTGCCAACCTATAGATGGCAGCAAACTTACACATCATTGCCAGGGTCTAAACTTTCAATTCCTACTCCCAATTCCTCCTTCCTGTTAGTCTTTTCATTATACAAATAAGTGATATATTGTTATTACATAATATAATGAAGAGAAAGTCATAACTTTATTGGGACATGATTTAAGAAACCATTGGAAAATTAAGGGAAAACATAAAACAAAATATAAAGAAAAATGCTTGGGATCAAGATCAGCAAAAGACAAGAAAGTTGGTATTCTCATAGCCAAAACTTGCTTTTTTATATTTAGTGTCACTGAGTGGGAACTTAGCTACTTTTTTTTTATTAGGCCATTTGGCACAGTATGTCCTTTAGCATTGTCAAAGCTGAAAGATGGTACCCTACTGTATAGTTTAATGATGTGTCATACTGCCAATAAAGACTTTCTCCTGAAGCGAGTGAGCTAGAATTGAGATATTTATGAGGAGACATAACCAATATGCCTAAAAGAATAGGTAACAATGACCAATTAGCCATAATGTTAGGTTTCAATGTGTAAGAATCATCTCTGAATGTTCTATAGCCGTGATCTTATTATCTCTTGCCCTGTTTGAAGAATCATTACTGCTAAAGAGAGATTTAATTCAATTTATTGATGGCAAGGCAATTAAACCTTTGATATCAGTTGTATTCTGTGCATCGGGTTTCTTAGCTGAGAATAGATTTCTTATGGGGAATAATAGGAGAAAATGAAGATAGAAACAATTACTGAAACTAAGGTCCAGTGATTATCAGCATATCAATATTTGCATTTTAGGCCCCGAGGAAATGCACAGAGGACATCTGCCTTGTTAGCAAGATTTCATGGGCCATAAAGGATTTTATTTTGAATTATTCATTGTTTAACAAAATGTCACAAGAACTAGGCCCATTTGCCTTTTTAAGCCACCTGTCTCCTGGCAGAAACAATTATGCTGTGCAGGTACCGTTCTCAGTGTAAAGAAGCACTGACCAAAGAAAGGCCATGAGAGAAATATGCTTAAAATAGAGAAGCTAAAACAATGACAGCTTGGCCATTAGCACACATGAGTATTGGTTATGCAACACCTCTTTGTGTCAGCACCTGTTGAGGCTAAGAATTTGAGCTCTAAATGTGATGATAGATTAGTCAGGTATCAACCTCCTGAACTGATATTCCTGAATGATATACTATCAGATGATAATTTTCATACTTTTATTATATCTAAGTGCAGATCTGTCATACTTTTGTTTTTGAGACTTTTTCTTTTTGTCACTAAAGTGCAATTTAAGTGCACTTTAAATTGACTCAACCCCCTCCCCCCACCTCCACGCCACACTGGATCCCATGTTTTATTCAATGCAAGGATATCAGGGCAATCATAAACTAGACATATGCAATATATCTTTCTAGTACGCAAGACCTAGTACATAATTTAACATTTAAAAAATATTTCTGTCTTTAAACAAACTTCTGGTACACTGCATGTACTTGATAAACGTTGGCTATATTATAGTTAATTATTGAACCTATGTAAATCTGATGGATACAGCTAATTAGAACAGAATCATTGTGAAAATACCATGAGCACCTTAAAAATGCAGCAGCTTAATAAATTCTCTTGGAATATTTATTGATTGAAATAAGGACATTTTGGGAAGGGGACAGAGTTTACTTATGGAGCGTATCCTATGAATCAGGCTGAGTGCAATCAGGCTAACTCCACATGTAGTTACATAATCAGAGAAACAACTTTATGAAATAAAATTAATTACATGTAGTTTACAGATGTCACTGACAGTTCAATTTACTTTCATAAAACCTCAGGGATGGAAAGTAAAACATCCCCAGGTCTGTCTTGATGGCATACTACAGAGTGTTGGAGAGAAGCCACCAATTCAGAAGCCTCTGGGACCAAGAAAGTGACACGTTAGTAGATTAGTCCAGGTGGAGGAAAGTGCTTGGTGATGCCGAATTCCAGTTTTGAGTAAATAATGAGGGAGTTGCGGCGCGTCATGTGAACTAGAACAATGAGGTCCCATATAAAAGTGTCCCTGCTGCTTGGCTCCAGAATGTTGACCCAGACTTGTTAGATCCTCTCATTTCTCAAGAGAAGTCAGAGATCCAGGGCGGGATTTTTTTTTTTTTGAAATTGCCTAGTTTTTAAATTTTTGGCAACCAATTTGAACGTGGCTAAAGTAAATAAATAAAAGTAAACGAAAATCAAATCCAATGGTCACAGAGCCACTGCATTTCAACTTCTGCTTGAGATGGAGCTCCTGATTCAGTTCAATTTCCATAATAAAAAAAATGCTAACATGAAAACAAACAAACATGGACACAATTGGCCACCTTGACCAGAGTGAACCTTTAAGGAGAAAAAGTAAAATAAGTCTATATTGTGATTAAAACAAAAACAAAAAAAACTCCAAAAAGACAATAACTTTCCTTGGGCCCTTTTTCTTTGATTTCTTATTTCTTTCCTTGAATTATTTTTCTTTTCTTATCTACTTATAGTTCTGAATGAGTGACCAGAGTCATAACTTGTCTAGATCAGAATGTAGACATCCTCTTGGTCAATGAGTAATGAACACGTTCCGGAGGTTTATACACACTTTATGGAATATGGAAAGAGCTTGGGCTAAAACAGTGGTCGGCAAACTTTTGAGACAGAAGTGCCACCAGGGGTCAGCAAACTGCGGCTCTTTGGGTACGTACCTGTGGCTCTGAAGTAAAATTGAAAATGAAAGTAAAACTATCATACTTTTATTTATAACATTTTTAAAGGGTATTATTCACATAATGGTGATTTCAATTGTTTTATGGCTTTCGAATCATTTTTAAATTGTTAAAAGGGACAGGATTGGGTCTTCCAGGGGTCGGCAAACTTTTGAGACGGAACACCCGAAGAGCTGCATATATGGCTCGCGAGCCGCAGTTTGCCGAATCCTGGTCTAGAACATCAGAAAAAATTTTTTTTCCTTTAACCAGGAAGGCACTTTTCTTGCATGAGCTTTTGTTGTTCCTTATGTGAGATGAAGACTTGGAATTCATCATGCTCAAATAAAAAGACCAAGGAGATTAGTTAGCAATTTCAGAGCCTCATTTTCAGAACTCACCATTTGAGTTCATTGGCTTGGCTGGTTTTGATGATAGGGTCATATGTTCAGAGTTTAGATCATGATGATTATGAACATGCCTGTTTCTGTTGATTCTCTGATTGATTTGTCCAATACTGAAGATCCACTCAGTAATATCAATCAATCTTTGAGGACTTTAGCTGGAGTAAATGGTGAGGAGCCACCCACAAAGGATCTTGTGCTTAATTCAAATTTGATTTCTTACAATATATAGTCAATCTAATGATTGTATCTGAAATGATCATTTGCTATCACTTTACAAGTTCTCTTAAGACTTTCTTCAAGGGATTCTGTTTTTGATAAATTATTCAACAAACAAATGTGTGCAAAAAATACAAATAACTAATTTTGCATTAATCAAAGATAGATATAATTGAATATGCACAAAAGCAGTGATTTTCAAATTATGTTAAAATTTCTTATTTTATTAGATACAGTTGACCCTTGAACAGCATGAGTTTGAACCACATGGGTCCACCTATATGTTGAATTTTTTCAATAAATACTGTAAATGTATTTTCTCTTCCTTATGATTTTCTTAACATATTACTTTCTCTAGCTAACTTTTCTATAAGAATACAGTGCATAATATCTATAACATACCACATATGTGTTAATTGACTATTTGTATTATCAGTAAAGCTTCTGGGCAACAGTAGGCTATTAGTAGCTAAGTTTTGGGGGATTCAAAAGTTATACATGAATTTTTAAGAGTGCTGGGAGCTGGGGCCCCTAACCCTCATGCTGTTCAAGTGTTTACTATTTGATATTTAACTATTCTGTGTTTTTCATTGTTGTGTTTTTTTTTCTTTTTAATAAGCTTATGCTTTCCTTAGATAATAACTTGAAGGCCATAGAATGAGAATAACTTCAGTGACCCATAATTTAGACATTAAACTCTGTATATGAGGACTTTTTGTCCTCAGAAATATTTCCTGGTAACTTCAATCTCATCCTTTAAGTAGACTGTGGTTCTATGTATTCATAATTTCTTTTTTCTATTTTCTGAGGGCACAATGAAAGGCTGTATTTCAAAGAGACTTATATATTGGTAATATGCAGGATTAGCTCTAGATTATAGAAAGTGGGTAAAGTGGTTATATACCACTTTTTGGTCTGGCCCCAAACTCCCCATGAGATTTTTTTTTGCTCATTCTCTCTTTTCATTCCCTGGCTAACCAAATGCAGAGAATTCATCACAGAACTTCATGGTTCCAAGGGACAACAATAACATGTGAAATAAAACATTCCTCCCTCCCAATCTATAGACTGCTTTGGATGTGTTAGGTGTATGCTATATAATTATATTGTTTTAAGCTCCTGGGTTTTCAGGATTTACCTGTGTGAGCACCCCATATTACCCTGATTAATAAAGCTTCTGTCATCTTTTCACTCATTCTGCCTTCCTCATGGGCATGGAAGGGGACCCATTGTTTTTTTGGGTTTTTTTTTTTTGTTTTTTTTTTGTTTTTGTTTGTTTGTTTTTGTTTCGTTCTTTAAATCAACCCTGATTCAGTCAATATTTGCATGATAATATTTCTGATGCACTGATTCTGAGACTGTGATAGAACAGAGATTTGTGTCAACCCCGTTTTACAGGGAAGTTATTTGAGGCTTAAAGAGATTAAATGACCTTACCAAAAGTCATAAAGCTAATAATTGATGAAGTTGGAACCCCAATCCAGGTCTTTTGGCTCCAAATCTTGGCCTTCTACCCATAGATCATTCTATTAAATTGTGGAAGTTTTGTTGTGGAAGTCTGGTATCCCAGACCTCAAAACTGCATATGATCAACTAATTAATGCCAATGCAAGAGAGTCAATATCTTCCACCACCCACTGGAAAAACAACTACTTTGCATTTTAACATTCTAGACACATGGCCTCCTTTGTATCTCCTTTGTTGTTTAATCTAATGAGAAGAATTTTAGAGGACAACATATTGGCCACAAGAGCTAAATAAAGTGACCATGGCAAACACAAGTTCAGCCAAAGAGGTGTCTCATATCCTGTTGTTATTCCCCCTGACTCATAGCAGTCTCCCTTATCCATCTTCAGTTTCAAATTTTAGTTTTGGAAAAAAAAAACCCAAAAAACAAAAAAAACCACTAGTGAACAAACTATTTTTTTTCCCATAGAATAAGAATACAAGACTTGGAAAAATCAGTGTCAAAATTATATATATTAAAAAAAAAAAATATATATATATATATATATATATATATATATATATATGGATCTTAATATAAATATTCAATGAAATGGGTTTATATATATATCAAAGAAGAAGATGATGCTGTTTTGAGAATTAAACCCATTTCATTGAATATTTATATTAATATCCATCCTTTAATAATTCTATCTGAATCTATGTGCATGTTGACAAGGACACCAAACAAAGGATATCTCCATCTGGTAAGTAGTACATAATACAGGCTCAAAAATTGCTGAGTGAATGAATGAATAAATGAATGAAGGAATGAAATAATTTTTCTCAGCCTATAAACCCTCATTATAAATCAGCGGAGAGAATCAACTGGTTTTTGTTTCCAATATTTTTAGAAATCTGACCGAGAGTGAATATTTTCCCACAATAGTGTTGCTCTAGGTTAACTAGATCACCATGTTTCTTTATACCTGGAATTGGATAAAATCAATGTGCCATGTGGATGCCTCATGCTATGCAAACACTGACTGATACTGATATGTCTGATTAAAAAGGAAGAAATGGGGGCCGGCCGAGTGGCGCATTGGTTAAGAACTGTCTTGGGATGCCAGAGGGCCCCGGTTCAGATCCCACATATGAGGGCCAGTGACACTGCCCTCTACAGCTAAGATGCTGCACAACAGCTCGACCTAGAGCTGGGCTGCTGTGAGTCGCCAGCAACGGAGTAGGCTGCAGCCACTGCTGCAGTGGGCTGCCATAAACTCCCATGTGTGGCCGGCAGCCAGCAGCCACAGCAGCCGCCATGAGCGGCTGTCCAGAGGCTGGCGACTGATCTGCCTCGCCTGGGAAGAGCACAATGATGGTGCCAGCTTGGGCCAGCGAAGCAACATCCTCCACAACTAGACTGAAGAACAAAACAACAGCAACTTGTCTGTTCCCCTTCCCCCAATTCCCCAGCGTTGTTCTCCTCCCCCAATTCCCCAATAAAATCTTTAAAAAAAAAAAGAAAAAGGTAGAAATGAGTTAGCTGTTTCATAATCAATGTAGTTTAATAGACAATATTTTTCCACAGATGATTTATGAAAGGAAACAGTAAACTGTTTTATTAATGTCAGTTGTATATACAACTGCATTAAAACAACAACCAAGGCAAATAAGGAACAGTGTTTCATTTAACAGATATCTGATAATTGCTAAGAAACTACTGAGTTTATATGCTTTGAATGGTATTCCATTAAAAACATGGGCAAGCAAGTAAATTTATGGTTAATCCAGGAGAACATGCACCTAAATTCGATTTAGTCCAAGGCTTGATTCTAAGTCTTTATTAGTGTTGACAGATATTATTCTGTTCCAGTTTCTAGGAAATTTCTACTATTGTTAAATCTGAAAGTCTATCCTGTGAATCCATTAGGTTTTCTCCAGTAAAGGTGAAATAAAAAGTCACACTCCCAACCCAGCCCCTACCTAATTCAACCCAAATTAAGCATGTCAACCGTTGTGTCATAGAGTTGGTAGACGCTCTCTCTCTATTTTTTTCTGAATTATGCATCCCTTTGGGATCTGTAAAGCTTGGTATAAATCTGGAAATCTCACAAAAACAGACTTTCATGAAATTTTCAGGCCTCCATGCCTTGATCAGGTTGAAAATATTCTGGCACAGCAAGTATCAGCTCCAGCCAAGTCATGGACACGCAGAGGGGCCCAGCAATACGGAACGCAAAGCAACTTTAGAAAGTAAGTTCAAAGTGTTTTCAAAACTTCCCAGAAACGGTGCCATAATTTCTGGGCAATGGCTCAGGTATGAAAGTTCTTATTTCAAATGAATCTGTCCAGTAATTCCTGGCACAGCAGTTCGAAAAGGGAGGGAAGCAAAGCTCCCTTTTTCCTCAAGGTCACCCGAGAGTTATTAGTTTCTCCAACATAAATAGTACTCTTCAGTTCTCATTCACTAGGAAACGAGGTACCAGAAATTAGATTTTAGCTGTCTTTTTAATGAAGAAAATCAACAATTATTAAGGGCCTCGTTTTGTCATATTCTGTATGAGACAATTTATAAATATTATCCCATTTAATCCTCATGAAAACCTCTTAATGTAAATATTATTATTCTTATGTCATTGCAGGAGCTCAGAGAGATGATGGAAGTTACCCAAGGTCACACATCAATGAGTGTTAGAGCTGAGATTCAAACGTAACTCTGATATGAAATCCCAAACTCTCTTCAGTATACCAAGAATTTGCTTTGGAAAATGCTTTAGAATTTTGGAATGTAATATCTTTTTGAAAGGTGTTCTTATTTTTTAGCTTATTTCTAAAATATGCATGTAATTCCTTTTCATTATAAGAGACTACAATGGCTCAAAATCTACTTCAACAAAGCTCGTCAAACTCCAAGTGCTGCGTGTTAATAATCAAAAGTTGAATGAGCATTTATGCTTTGTAATTTCTAAATGATTTTACTTGTCTTATCAAAAGCAGAAAGGAAATAATTCACATAATGATCACTGATCTCAAATGAAATTTTTTTTTTTGGTCTTTTTTTGGCTTCTTGGCCACCTTTCAGGGCTTCCTGCAGTCCATTTAACAGAAAATGAAGCTTAAAGTCAATAAAAAGAGGGAAAAAAAATCTTGAGCTCATTGATATGTCAAATGGATGCAGATAGTAAATGGAGCTTAGGAAATAATGAACAAATATGTGTGAGAGTTAATAATACTCCACCTCTGCCCAGCCGAAAACCTTATCGCCCTCACACCACCCTTTACCCTTTACTCCTGGGTAGTTAGGTTAATTCCAATTGCCCTGAGGCTCATTATGTGTGACTCGAAGAGTAGGGGATCCATTCCTGAGGCGTGGAATTTGCTGGATTGAGATTAGTTTCTAAGGCAATGCCCTGATGCTGTGAGATGCAATTAAATTGCTGAATGTTCCATGGTGGTCTAGCGGGACAAAGGGCCCGCCTAAATTAAAAGCAAACAAACAAACAAACAGACAATAAACAGAGACTCAGAGTTGGATGAATCCTTAGGGACTATCTGTTCCAAATTTTATCATTTAAAACTGAGGCTACAAAGGTTCAGTAACTTTTCCAAGTTCACAGAGTTGGTAAGTGGCTGAGCTTGTATGCAAACCCATGGCTACATTTTAATGACTAGCTTATGTTCTTTGGCTTTGAGCAATTAACTTCTCTAGGATTCCATTTTGTTATCTAGAAAATGAGGATGGTAACACCCTACGCATGTGCATTAGTGAGGAGTTTATGACATGTATGTGAAGTGTGGAGCTAAGGCCTGAGACACAGGAGCTGGGGAAGTAGGGCTATTCCTGAAGTTGAAACCTCAGCAGCAACAGTTCAGAGGTCGTGGGATTTGCGGGGAGAATCTGTGCTTGAAATTTAGGCATTCATGCTTAGCTGAATGTCCTTTCCAATAAACCATGTTTTAATTCCCTCAAACAAAATTCATTATTTGTGGAAGATTGTTTGGATAGTTTGGCAATATGCAATTTGGGCTTACTGTTTTTATTAAAAGTTTACATATAATATTTTTTGATATTATTTGTGACTGCCTTTTTGGGGGAAAAAATGGCAACACACACACACACACACACACACACACACACACGCACACACATTTGGATTCAATTTCCATATCTTCAGATGACTAACCACATTATCTTCTGTGACTCATTTTAATTCTATGAACCTTAAATTCCTCATCTATAGGAAGGGGACAAGATGCATCCCACCCAAAGTAAAAAAAAAATAATAATATTGTAAGGATTAACATTTTAAAATGAATATGAACATGCTATTTAATCCCAATGTGCTCCATTTTTTGCTCCCAATGCAAAGGTTGTTTTTGTTTTGTTTTTTTTAATCCGGCTTGCTGTAGAGTGGCTCCCTCTAACAGCATGAGCCTCTCATGGCATCCTGGGCAACTTTTGTATAGGTTCTAAGCCTCAATGTCCACATGCACATCATAGGGTTATTTTTGAAATCAAAATAAATTATATAAATTGCCAGGCACATAGTGCATGTAAGAAATAGCAGCTATTATAGATTTTTTTGGTAGACCCGAGAAGAAAGTCACAAAATCTTCAGTTACATCAGTCTTAACCTCTTAGCTACATGCAGTGCAGAGTAAAATGACCCTTTTACTCATCCCCAGTTTCTCTCCAGTGCCTAAAACTGTTCCCAGGTGCTCAGAGACATCAATATGTGTGATTCTGAATTTTGATAGAACCACGAAATACATCTTCAGAATTTTTGCAAATTTATGACAACTTATAAACTGTCTAGATGGCTCTGTTAGAAGCAATCTGCTTATTATATTATTTAAAAAAAGAAAAAGAAAATCTGGAGGCATTTTGTGCCTACTGGAGGAGGGCGTGTGAAGTGTTCCGGTCAGGCTCGTTCCTATGGTAATAGCTGCAGTGGAGCAGCCGCCCGGAGGCAGTCAGCTATCACTGTCATGTGGGCTAATAGTGGCAGGGTGACATCGATCCACATGGACAACTTTATTCGTGTCTCAGGCCAAAAACTTAATCACTTTGCTGATTCTTCCTCAGTCTAAGAGGTAGTAAACGACAGTCATTTAAAACCTCAAACTTTGTAAGTCAATGTACAAGAGCTCAAAGAGAGAATGTGGTGACAAGTCACTCTAGGCTCACTGTGTTCTCAGTTCTCTCTCTCTCTCTCTCTCTCTCTTTCTCTCTCTCCACCTCTCTCTCCTCCTAGTTCCTTTTTAAAGAGAGGACTTTTCCCCCCGGCAGTAGAGTGTGTGGTCAACAAATATCTTCCAGCTCTCCACAACTTCAGGGCCTGCCTCCGCATCTGAGAGAGCTGCCTTACTTGAGGCCACAGCTGTCCAGGACACTGACAGTTCATGGTTGATCAGACAGTCATAAAGTCTCACCCTGGAGCTGTTGACTGCGCTGGCTGAGGTGTCTCCCAGCTTGGTCAGACCTGCAGTGGAGTTTCACTTCTTCCTTTATCCCATTCTTTTTCCACCCTACTCCTTTCACAGGTGTTGATTCCCAGTCAACATCTTACACCTGAGACTCCCTTTCACCCTCTGTTGCCGAAGAACTCAACCTGCAACACAGGGTGTTAAGGATGGTCTAACTTAGTAGGAGACAAAATGAGGTTTTGACCTAGAACAGGGGTTGGCAAACTGCGCTCGCGAGCCACATGTAGCTCTTTGGGTACGTTCCGTCTCAAAAGTTTGCTGACCCCTGGAAGAGCCAATCCTGTCCCTCACAATAATTTAAAAATTATTTGAGAGCCATAAATATATTTTTACATAATCACCATTATGTGAATAATATCCTTTAAAATTTTTATAAATGAAACTATGATAGTTTTATAATTCATTTTCAATTTTACTTCAGAGCCTGCGGCTTGTGAGCCATGGTTTGCTGACCCCTGGCGGCTCTTCCATCTCAAAAGTTCGCTGACCCCTGACCTAGATCACTCACAGCTCACCTGGTAACGAGGAACCAATCATTGGTGGCAGGTGGAACACAGACAGACCATGGCAGAAGGCGGCCTTCCAATTGTTACAATCCACCTGTGGTGAATTGAGAAGCCATGTAGGTTGAAGGCAATGTGCTGCTGGATATGAAGAATCAGCCAGTTGAGATGTACGAGGAAAAGAGTAGCGATAAGGATAAGCTATTAGATTGTTATTGCTTAGAGCAGCAGTGCCCTTCTGCATAAGGACAAATGAAGAGCTGAGGGAATAACGTGCAATTAAACGTCTGGTGCAAAATAGCACCTTTGGATATATACCAAAAAATCCCTTATTTCTCCTAGAAGCGGGTACAGAAGTAAAAGACCAAGCCTACCGTTTATTAATCAGAGTGGCTGAAATTCAAAGACAGTGAAATGCTCAAATAAGACATATGTGTTATGTCAAGAGTAGTGCCCTCTTTGAAAACAAAATCCAAAAAACCTGGTACCCCGACACTTGAGGACATCTGCATGGATACACCCAAACAGTTTGACTTTGCAGATTCCTTGGGAACGAAAAGACCCTGGAGATGGCAGCATCAGTAGGAAGTCTGGAGGCTGGCAAGTCCATAACCTGCAGTGTAGGCTGTCAGCCTGAAGACCTAGGACGAGCCAATGTTGTAGTTCATGTTTGAAAGTCATTTTGTGGTAGAATTTCCTCTTGCTTAGAGGATGCCAACCTTTGTTCTACTAAGGCCTTCAGCTGATTGCATGAATGCCTCCCACAATATGGAGAACGATCTGCTTTACTCAAAGGCTGCTGATTTAATGTTAATACCACCAAAAGGAAAACCCTCACAGAAACATCCAGAATAATGTTGGACCAAATATCTGGTCACTGTGGCCAAGCCAAGTTGACATATAAAAGTAACCATCACGTCACGATACCATTGTGAGTATATACTTATATCTGATGACAGTCGCTGCAAATTAAAAAAAAAAAAAGATTCTGTTCTCAAATAATTTTTGAACGTACCCTATACAAGTTTACCTTCCTTGGTACTTATATATTAATATATTAATTTCTCTGAAAAACTCTACAATAAACCCATGAAACTTTGTTAAACAGACTTGAAAAACAAAGTTTTTAACAAACTCATGTAACACGTTTCAGTAAAACTTATTAACAATGGTTGGGACTGGTATGCTATAAAACACTCTGTTAAATAGTCTTACGGAATGTGGGAGAGATGATATTTTTGGAATATATGACCCAAGGTGTGAGTTTCATTAAACTTGATTCTCCAAAGAACTTTGAAGTAAAAGTTACTGAATATTTATTCACCCATTCAATATTTTACGGCTCATCTATATCAGATTCCTGTTTCAATATTAGAAAGTGAAAGTAATTTTAGAAGACGACTTTTATTGTGTAACATAATCTTACCCAAAATACAGCTTCTCTGTATGTTTTGCATTTTTCAAGCCATTTTTTAAAAATAAGCATGCACATTAGACTATTTGCAAATAATATCACCTTCAGGAGGTTATAGTCTAGACAGTTCACAAACATTTTCTGGAACGGGCCAGGTAGCAAGTATTTTAGACTTTGCAGACAATATGTCTCAACTGCTCAACTCTGTCATCATAATGCAAACACAGCCTTATATAATATGTAAATGAATGAACGTGGCTGTGTTCCAAAACAACTTTATTTATGAAAACAGGCAGTGGGTTGTATTTGGCCCACACAGACCATCATTTGCTAACCCCTCATTTGCTAACTCCTTGTCTAGAGCAGCAGTTTAGAAAAATGAAGTGAATCACAAATGAAAACTACATGTGTAATTTTTAATTCTCTTGTTAGCCACGTTCAAAAAGGAAATGTGAAATTAGTTTTAGCGATATATTTTGTTTAATCCTAAAATATGGCCATTTCAATATGTAATCAATATCTACACTATTAATGTGATATTTTGCATTCTTTACTTTGTACTAGGTCTTTGGAATCCAGTGTGTTTTTACACTTTCAGCATATCTCAATTCAAACTAGCTACATTTCAAATGCTCGATTACACAAAGCCAGCAGCTATTGTATTGAACATTATGTCTATCCTTTCCACTTACTCAGGGTGCTGTTTTTTTTTCCAAATAAGGAATATTCTTACTATGCTTCTGCTAAGACAGAAACAAAAAGAAATAATGACACTTTAAAATACAATGAATAACTTCAACTTCAGTAAATCTTATCCTAAGATGTAGTTTAAAAATCTAAAAATACTGTAAATGTTGACAATAACCATTTAAAATGCTTAGTTTATAACTAGATGATGCATTCACATGATTAAAAATGTATAGCTATAACAGAAAATACACACAAAAAAAGTTTCTTTCCCACCACAGTCTCGGTCATGTAGTTTGCCTTACCAATTTAATTTTATGGTTTATTCTTCCAAACATATTTTTATTTATCCACTTTAATAGCTTCATAGATCAGGTAGAGAACACTGTGTTATGTTTTTAGTTCTGATAGGAGATGTAGGGACCAATTTATGTAAAAAAAAAAATATATATATATATATATATATATATATA
>NW_017731417.1:406549-409173 GCF_001890085.2 Hipposideros armiger | reverse complement strand
ACGTCCATTGAGTGCTCATAGCTCACATCTTTATTGCATAGCTCAAGGGAGGCAGGGGAATACAGGAAATGAACATCTGCTTTGGTGTCACACTTCCTTATTTTGTCCCCAGAAATGCTGGATGAATTGGGGGATAGAGTTCTTACCCTCATTTGCTCTTAATTATCACAGAGTTCTTAATCCACATTTGCAAAATGAACATTCCTTCACGTGTATCTCAGGACATCTCTATTTTCTCAAGTTATCTCTTTTATGTCCCGTTTGCTTTTATTTTTCATGTTTTTAAAGTGTAACTATGAAGCTCTTTTGAGGTAAATTGTCTAGTCTGAGAAGTAAATGGCCCCAAAGAAAAGAGTACTTGTTTCTGGCCTAGACGCCTCTGTGTTCCTGAACCATACCAGCAATTTGGGAAGGCAAGAACCAACAACAGTAGCAGCCTAAGAAAAATAAAACAAATAGGGACATTTTGAGATTTTTTTTTTGCAATCAGTGTGGGTCCATTGGAATAACTGTGCCCTGAATAAACCCCAGTTGAACTTATCCAGGTGATAAGTTCATAGCACTCACAGAGTGAAGAAGGGTCATGGTCAAGGGTGCCAGGGTTATAATCTCTCTGGAAAAAGGATGAAGGCTTTCTATGGTCCCAGTTGGTGTTATTTTTTTTCACTGGTAAGTGCTAGGAACTTAATAGGAAGTTCATTCAGTGTTTTAGGCTAAAAATGTGCTCTGAAAATTGCATAGCAAATTAGATAACAAGTACCCTGCTTCTCTTCTCTCATTAAGTATTAGATTTCACGCATTTCTGGAGAAAGGTAAACCCAGTATGTTTATGGATTTTTTTTTCCCTTTAAGTAGACCTAAATGGTTTTATAAGGTCTGTCATTGGAAACCAATATGAAGGAGTGAGAGAAAGAAATCGACCTGCTGCCACATGAGACACCTGAAATATTAGATTGTTCCAGGAATGCCAGGACCACTGAGCCTGCCAACCCACTCTCTGCTAAGCTCTGATGGAGGCAAGAGTGACAGCTATTTATTAGGACAGAAAACAAGGTATGTACTTTAAAGATCAGCAACATGATGTAAATATTGACTAGCCTCAATTTTTAAGCTGATGAAAGGGTGTTTGTAATGTTAAACCTTCCTTCTGCAAATCGGTCCTGTCAACACAGGATAACGGGAGGGGTGAATATTGACAAGAAATGAGAAAGGATTTGCTGACAGAGTATTTGTATTTTTTCTCATTTAAAATACATGGAGATACTTTATTCATCCCCATGGAGACGGAGAGAGCCAGGCTGTAGATTTCTGGAGCGTCCTGACAGGCACATTCTCTTACTATCGCTCCATTAAGGAAGGGCCTCACTAAATCATGTTCTTCCCAGAGGAGAATCAGTGTGCTACTATTTTAGCATTCAACTTCCCCAAATGAAAAGGTTGATCTTTATTTTTCCTTTGAGCTCCTCCTGGAAATGCTCAAATTTGATGTGTCAGGAAAGTATCAGAAACTTAGAAGATGACATCTGAGTTCACCTTTCGCACATCTGTCCCTCCGAACGGCTGGGATAAAATTCTCCTTTGCCATGGTCGAAACAGGTTTCAGCTAGCGTTAGCAGAGGAAATCCATTTGTTTTCTTGGCTAATTTTACTGACTCATGAGGGCATCAGGAGCCTACTTACCTCAGAATCTCTAACTTCCTGTCCTTAAAACTGCAAAGCCTTTCCCTGACACCTGTCTTAAGTCATCGTTTAAGACTTGATTTAGAAGCACGCAGTTTAGAAGACTTGAAAAACGGACTCTGGTGCAAGCTTTAAGGCTTCGTGCACTCAGGCCCCTCTGCCATTCTGCTCTGACGAATGCACATCCAAAGTGCTAGTGTTTCAGGTCAGTTTTCAAGATAAATGAATTGTGGAACACAATCAATCAAATACATGCACTCCCTTTTGTCAAAAGTACATAAAAAAGAGACTCGGGTTATATACTCGGGAACGCTTTGTGTTTCCAAAAACCTGCATGTCCCAAATATGATTTCTAAGCATGTTCAGTCAGACAACTTCTGGGTCTAAGCGGTAACAACTCCCTACTCCCCTCACCCCCATCCCCCCCTTTTAGGGTGCTTACCAGTCATTGGAAGCCATTCAGCTTCATAGGAGAAGGAGAACAATACACTACGGTAAAGACACGTGGCTGCGCGGTTGCCTGGGATAGTATATCAGGTTTTCATCAAGTAATGACTCACTCTCAGGTCAGGGGCTATGAGCAGAAGTTCACCAAAGCACTCTTTCTGGGCAATTCCTTCTACCTTCTTTTGGTCTGGTTAATAAACTATTGGGGCTTCAGCCCTGACTCTGGACATACTTCTGGCAAATTAGCGTCATTTCAGTTTGGGGGCAGTTTGCCAACTCAAAGCTGAGGGGGCTGGGAAATTAAAAGAGCTGAGAGGTGAGAGGAAGTCTGCATGATGTTAAGGTAATAGGCACAGCTCTGGCTAAATTCTGGCTGTCATTTTACTACTTTGTGAAGTTTTCCTAAATTCGTTGAACCTTAGTTTAACCCCCCCCTCTGTTGTATTCCTCTTCTCTCTCTCTCTCTCTCTCTCTCTCTCTCTCTCTCTCTCTCTCTC
>NW_017731417.1:396290-400309 GCF_001890085.2 Hipposideros armiger | reverse complement strand
TATATATATATATATATTATATATATACACACAATATATATGTTTAGGACATTTCCTTTAGGTTTTAATGAAAGTGTGCTAAATATTTCTTTACTCAAAGAAGTTTAAGTTTGGTTTTCTCTGGGCTTCCACATTTAATCTCTTGATTCTGCATTATAGCACTCCAAGATTATTGGATAATTTTGGAATTGCAAACTAATAGTAATATGCATCATAAGCGTTTGTACTTATTTTTTAATAGTTTAATTTATCAGAAGATTGAATTTATTTTATTTATATCACACAGTAGGTGCATATAGTCTTGTGTGCATGCTTAAGAACAGTGGCTTGAAAATTGCAATGCAGACAGAGAAGATTTATGACAAGTAAGACTGATACTGAGAATAAAATTGTAGGACAAATCAGTTGTGGTTTAACACAAAGCAAATCAGTTATTACAATTATTTGGTAGAAAAACAGTAAGAGAATTGCTTACCCTAAAGACCAAAAACTTGTTTATTTAATTTATATATATATATATATATATATATATGATCCCCAAACCAGTATTAATGAATTTTCAGAAGTCCTAATTTAATCCATCTACAATGCTGACAATAAATATGAAACTAGCTATTAAATCAGCCAAAAGAGTCTCCTTGAAAAACTCTGTAATGTATATTTCCTTCAGAATCTGACACCAGGTTATACCTCACTCTTCACAAAACACATCCATCAACAACAAGGTAGAGAGCAGCTGTACTTATTTACTGGTGAACTACATCTTTATATTGCTTATTTACTTTTTAACATCAAAGCTGTATTTGAGATTCTCCTAACAGAACGCTCTGGTTGAGAGCATGTCAGAAAGATCAGATTTATGCCCGTCTTGATAGCCATAACTTGGATACAGCACATGTAATTAGGGTATCAATTTAACAACCTGTACCATCACAGCTCTATAAACAGGCAGGAAGCAGCGAGTTACAACACTTATGGGTCCTCTCTCCAGAGTCCAATTTCCTTTATCAAGTAGTCATAGTCACAGCCAGACGGGGTATCCTGAAGGGAAATAGGAGTGACCACTATCTGCTGGTCCTCTCTTCTCTCCCCGGCCTCTTGTAACCCTTTCCTCTACCATCCAAGCCTTGTTCTTCTGTGCCCAGCATTGTAATGCTCAGTGGCTCACTTGAAAATGATCTCTGTGGCCCCTTGGGCTCTTTACAGAGAAGGTAATGTAAGCTACTAAGCCACACCAAGGGTTTTATTGAAAAAATAAGTCATTTGGTGCATGCACATAACAAAGTCTAGTCAGCCTTTCTCTAGAGGGCATTTGATGTTGAGCTGGAGTTTTTCTTCATGAGAAGTTCAGGCAACATGCCGTGAAGAGAGACTAAAAAGTGATACTGGGTAAATTGCCCCTGTGCTGATAAGAGTTTAGATTATGAAAAGAATATGTATCAAGTTTTTGTGCAATAAGGACAGACTCAGTGCCACAAAGTTATTTCTTTAAAAATACATACAAATGAGAAATGCTAATAGAAAATGTAATCTGTTATCCCAGAGATGATTAGAGCGTTCTGGTTTAATTCTGGAGGTGCTAGTCTATCGCTCGGTTCTTCTTGTGTTTCCTTGCCTATCTGTGTGTGCTGCTTGGCAAACGTGGTCTTTATTTCCTTGTTGGGCTTTTACTTAATCTTGCTCATTATTGAACTTGCCTTCAAAGCTCATGGTTAATCTATATTATCTTACTCTCTGGCCTAAAGAATTTCTTCTAGGAAAGGGCATGCAGCTTGATTGCATTTGTTTTGCTGTGTAAGGCTCAGCATGGATGAGATGGAGTGGAGTGAAGGCAGGTAGGAAGGGCAGGATGGAAAATACAATTCTATCTTTAGCTTTTCCTCTGAAATGGATCATCTTGGTGGCGAGCTGAGGTAAGAGAATAGGCAGCTCAGTTCTTACAAAATTCTTTGAGCTGCTTTGGGGATTCTTAGCTAAAGAAACTCTTGAGGCTTTTAGCGAAGTATTTCTACTGAGAACTCCTAAAAGTGATATAACATCAAACAAAATATGAGATTCAAGTCCCAGGTGAGCCACTCGGACAAGACACTGAAGCGGGATTTCAGTTTCGACATTTGTAAAAATGATGGCAATAATAAAATCTCCCTCATATTGTTTTTGTGAAGATTTCAGAAAATGTGTGTGCATAGAGCACTGAACAATTTTCCCCGTATTATCAGTAGTAGCATTAGTCAAAAATGGTCGCATTCATTGTTGCTGTATGATGAGACTAGGACCAGTGAGAACTAAGGGAAAAAAAAAGATATGTCTATATTGGCTGTGCATGAGCCGGTACGGGTGAGATTACCACTTGTCACAGAAGACAGTATTTGGTTGTACTCTTAAAAATAAAATCTTGCAGATGTTTGGCATTTTTAAATTCAGATAGTAAAAATGTAGAACATTATGCTATGAGCTCTATTTATCAAGTTGATTGGGTGACCGCTCTTTCTTCTGGAAGAAATCATTCACATACATTTGCCAACTGATCTTCATAACAACACCATGACCTCCTGAAGACAGGCTGGGTTGCATATTAAATAGAGAAACAGCCTCTGGGCATGCTGTGGCTCTAACCCAGAATAGAAGGATTCAGATCTCCTGCTCTTGAGACCAACATCAATCCACCAAACTCTTCATAGTGCAGTGTAAAGAGCAGAACAAAGCCATCAGCTGGTCTCTAAGAAGATCTCCAAAGTAGAAGTGAACTGAAATCCAACTTTAGAAAGTCAAAAGAAAGAGGAGCTGATGTGTAAAAATGATGCTAGCCCTGGAGCAGAGAGGGCTTCCCTCTGAGACAGGATGGATGGACCGCCAGGGCCAGAAGCTTCCTGTGGCTTCAAGGTACGGTGAGTTGTTATGATTGAATGCTGAGAGCCCCTCTACTTGGGATCATGCATAAAACCCTGTGGCACCTCTGATAATACTGTTACCCTTGGAGCTAGACCAAATTCCGTTTGGGAGGCTGCATTTCCCATCTATTTTTCAATAGCTTCATAGAATTCCATCTTGCTTTAAGTCACTCCACCATTAATCATTTACCTCATTTCCTCTCATACTTTAGAAACTATAATAACACAAGTCATCACATAATAGCTGATCCATTGTGCCAAGTTAAAACAAAACAAAGCAGTCACTGACAGTGGAAAGATCTTAAAGTAAAAATTCTCCCCATCTCCTTGGGGGTCATACAGGAAACAAACAAAGAAACAAACAAACAAACAAATACAACCTGTTGTTCTGTTTTACAAGGGAAATCACCTAGAAAAATATGGGGTCAGGGACTGAAATTAACCTGGTTGTTGATCAGTCAATAGCTTAATTAATTATTGACTATGTATCTACATAACTACTAATGTGTCCTTTCTAATTGATGGTTTAGACATTTTCCCACTTACCTTTCAGGATGTTTAACTTCTACAAATTTAGTTGCAGAATTTTTCTTTCCACCTTGATTGTTTGAGCACTGCTATTGATAAGACAGAAGTGACTTTAGTGTCTGTCATTTGTAACTCAAAAACACCTGCTGACATCAAATCCATAGCAAGAGCTGACTCATCAGCCACATGGAAATGTTCCCTGGTCGTATGTCAGCTAAGGGTGCTGAGCTCAGAGATGGATTTCAGAGGACAACAAGGGCTGACTATTATTCATACTCTCTTTAGCTCTGTTTTACTTGAACCTGCAGAATCTGAAATGTTTGCACTGACCTGGTATTAATAATCACAAATTGAGATTTAAGCATATTTTAGCCAAATAGCCCAGGCAAATAATCCCATTGTGATTTGTCAGTGAGAATTAGGGTAGTTTCTTAGAACAGCAAGGCATCAGTGAATTTTTTAAATAGAAGAAATCAAGCTGGAATTCGGTCTGGCTCACCCCCTTACACACACACACACACACACACACACACACACACACACACGCAGTTGGAGCAGTGGGTTACATCTATATCTACAGCACTGTGGCCAGATTTCCCT
>NW_017731417.1:377899-393375 GCF_001890085.2 Hipposideros armiger | reverse complement strand
TGCCAAGGAAGGATTGGTTAGGTTATGCAGAGGAGAAGAAGAGGATGAGGTGCCCTTGCAACAATTATGACAAACAGAAGGTGCATAACTCTAGAAACTGTGGGAGAAGAGAGCATCTCTTATTTTTAAGACAATGAACAAACTGCATTCATCCTGGGATCAGGACCAGGTTCTTACTGATGCAAAGGTTGGACAATTTATAAGAAGTTGGGAAGAGTCTAGACAATTTGTGGGTGGTAAATACTGCCCTTGGCTTTCTTAAGAATAGATTCAATTAAATTTAATCATTGTCAGAAAAGTACCAGGCTCTGGGTTGGATTCTGCCAATACAACTAAATCCCTCTTCCACACTGTTTATGAGCTATTGGAGAATACAGCTATCTAAAGTCACTGGGATGTAATGGATGGGTAAGAGATGGATTCCATGTCAGTGGGGTCGTGGAGTGCTCAATTTACCTTGGAAAATTTAAGGCACTCTTGAAAGGAGAGTCGGTATTTCATCCCATCTTGAACAGTGAGTAGAAATTTCATGAGGCAGGAGATCTTAGCCTGCAAAGACATGGAATGGGAGAAGAGTGTGGTGTGTTTGGGGACCTGACAGTATCTTGGTATAAATGGAATAAAAAGTGGAAGTGAGAAACATCTGTACACAAGCATGGAAAGATATGAGGGAAGCAAGTCCTCAAGGGTCCTGTACACTCAACACAGAAGTGTGGCTTTTATATTATAGAAGTAGCAATACAGTGGCAAGTAACTCCATCATATCACTTATGTGGGACAACAGGGAAATGATGAGTTTAGCCCCGTAAATCTAACACCTATTTGCCTGAACGCTATTCTCCATACAACTCATCCTGCACCTAATTCTCAGGTTAATCATTATGTCCACAGAGAGACTTCCTTCATCAACCTGTTTGTTTGTTTGTTTTCACAGAGCTTTCAATAGAAAACAGTTTTCCATTACACAGCTATGCAGTTCAGTTTCAGGCACAAAGGATATACTGCGTTAAAAAATGCATTTGTTTAATTGTGGCCTTAAATATCTATCCTGCTAGGATGATGAGAAACTCAAGCAACGTTATCATGGAGGTTTCCTGCCCCAAGAGCTCTGGAAAGTTCCTGGGGTAACACATAAGGCAGAGCATTAGGGAGATTCCACATGTCATGTGGCACCTGTCTTCCCAGCCTCTTTTGTCCCTGTTGCTTCTTCTGCACCATGCTGAGGGCATGGGGACATTTGAGGAAATGAAAGTTCAACCTCTCCACCTGTCCAGCCTCTCCCCTCTCGGGTGCAATCACCACCCGGGCCCTTCCTGCGATGTGGCTGAGGGAGAGGCTTGCTTTCCTTCTGAGGCTCTAGGAGTCACCTGCCTTTTCTGCTTGAAATAACACAGAAAGAAAAACACAGAAATATATGCATGTTTTGTTTTTTAAATTTAGTCATAATTTTTCATTTTTATTGTTTTGCTGTGTCTGTCCCATTCATTAGGCTGAGGACCTTGGGGGAACAATTTCCTCTTTTTTCTTGTTCTCCATGCTCCTGGCACAGTGTCGGGTACACAACTGGGTTTTTATTAATATGTGTTGAATAATTTAACTTATTTGAACCCACTAAAGACACTTTTACTAAGCTTACTTTGCCAAAAGAAGAAACCTGAAGATAATTATTAGATGCTTAACAAGTACTTTACTAATGAAGAATTGAAATAATCTTAAATATTCATAATATCACATGTGAGCGCTGTTATAAAGCATGTATGAGATAAAAACTGAAGTGTCAGTGGTTCTAGAGTCACCTTTTCTTCCAAACAAGATGTTAAGGCTTCTAAATCATGCATATAATAGTCTTTAGGTTACCTAGCTCCCAAGAAGACTGACTTTTTTACATTTTTTAACCTCCTTAAACTGAAATACTATACTGGTTTAAAAAAAAAAAAGTGAAGGACACCAAAATAAAGTTTTGAAACCCTCTCCTTACATTGAATTTTCCATATAAGTGTAAACGATTAAACCTACTGATTTTTTCTTCCCACAAATTGATGGCCTTAAAATGCTCATTAACTGGAAGTTATATGGGTGCATGGCTTGTCAATAAAGGGCAGACTTGCGAATGACAAGCAGAAAAGTTCACGGTTAGCATAAAACCGATGAAATTGACCAGAACAGGCGCTGGAGATCAGACTCGTAAGTTAGAACATTTTTATTTCTACTCCTTCTCTGACATTTTTCAACTCAGAAAAAACAACCGTTCCCCACTTTAAATGATCCAGAGAAGGCTGCTATGTTATTGGGTTGCTTGTAGGGTCTTCATTGTGTGGGAGAGGAAAAAGAACTTTTCCTCTAGCCTTTCTAAGTTTTTCCGGCTGGACTAGTAATCAAACTGGCGTGAGACAGATTAACTGGAGGAAATAACCACATTTGTTACGTATGTACATGCAGGGATGCTATCAGAATATGGAGTGTGAGGACACATTGATTGGGCATTTGGAGCTTTAAAGCCACCTTGAAGCAAGGGGGAGGGCATGGGTGAGGTCTGGGACTTCAAAGAGCAGGAACGCAATTCACTTGGAGATGGAAAGGCAGATGCTGATAAATAAATGTTTGCTGGACCTTCTTTAACAATGTGACACAGACAGGACTTTGATCTAAGGGCCCCTGCTAGGTTCCTCCCCATTTGTCACGCCTAGTTCATATTGAACTCTAGTTATCTATGATGATCGCCCCCTTCCTGGAGCAGGTCCTCTGTCTGAATTCTTTTAGGCAGTTACAGAAAAGGTCAAAGATTCTGAGTCTTCAATTTTTTTTTAAATTAACGAGCTTAAAATAATATGCATCCCCAAAGCCATATTTTGGGGTGGCAACCTCTGCTTCCCCTAAGTTGTCATAATGCTTGAGGTCTAAAAGCACTCATAGGTGTTTCTGTAATTGTTACACCAAATTCATTATGTCTGACTGTTCAACAGTAATCTATGCTGGCCCCTTTTCTACCATGACCTCTATTTGGGTAGCATATAGCTAAAGTTTTCTCCTGTGGACAAATGCGGTGTCATAAGGAAGAACAACCTCTCTGGGCTTGGAAAAGACAGTCGTGCTGGCACAGGGACTTGGGCACAGTTCCATGTCACTCAGGCTCAGCTTTCTCTGAGATAATAGCACTTGCTCTAGGGTTAGCTTTTACGATCCAAAAATTCTAATGTAGTGGTCTGAAAATTACTCTGGACAGTGTCCTAACGATTACCCAGAAGGAGGGATCCCTGAGGCCTCATCAAGACTCAGAGGGTACGTGCTAGTGTGTATGACTTTGTCTAAACTGGCTCATCTCTATCATAACATCTCCAGCTTGTACATGTTGATCTTCTGTGTTATGTTTTGTCTAGTAAGAGTCTTCTCTTAAAACTGTTGTAGAATATCCCTAAATAAATATATACAAAATATTGTGTAAGGAGTAAAGAGATGTTATTATTCTGTTAGTTTTGTGCTCTGAAGTAGGTTCGACTACTAGTAATCAATAATAAATTTTTAAAGAACATTTTTATGTGTAAGAGTGCTCAGTTTCTTTTTACCTGGCTGCTCATATTTTATAGTTCATGCTTTTTCTTTAAGTCTTCAGGCATGTGGCTCGGTATTAATTGTTACGATTGATGAAATGTGATTTATGCATGTGTATGTTTCAGCACTGATTTTCAAAGGCTGATTAACACCATCCAGGGGCTGGCTGACCAGCCAGTGAGTGTTGTCACTGCTTACCTAACTATGATCTGGATTACTCACTTTAAGAAAAATAAACCTTGAAACCAATAGTGCATTACAAGAATAATTCTCAATATCCAGTGTAATATAACACTTGGAACATTTATTTAATTGTCAAGTTGAGTTTTATGTTAAGTTTGCAAAATCTGATGTTGTTCCTAGGTTGTATCTACATTCTTTCCAGTTTTCACACAACCCTATGATAACCCCAAAGTCCCAGATCTTATTTGTTTTGGAAAAGTGACACTCACCATTTGGACACAACAATATTGACCTTGGAATCCCTGGAGTATTTATGTCAAGACCCCGGGCTTTTAAAAATCACATCATAGGTAACAAGGTATTAACTGAAAATAGTGTATACAGTTTTAATAAGAGAAGGACATCAAATAGACTTAATGTTCTAAATTGGGAGTTTGACAGTTCAGACAAACACAAGAGCTATTCTGTGGGGGACCCTGGCTTTTGAACAGATTTTTATTTCCACATGAGGTAGATCTCACCGGTACTTCAGATGTTCTTTGATCCAAAGAGACTGATATTACATGGATACAATTAGTGTAGACACACAATTAAGTACTCTTACAGTTTTTAGCTTGTTTCAGTCTCATCTTTCATTTCCTTAAATATAATCAAGGAAGAGTTATTTCAACTAAAACAGATTGAAAGAGACACCAAACAGATGTCCCTTAACTCCTACTGAAGAACACAGGCTTGGAGAAACATTGCAGTGTTGTAATTCCACAGCCACCCAGGCAAAAGTGCAGTTGCTGGAGGGCGGAGGATTCAATTTGCACAGAAAGGGCCTCCAGGGACCAAGGAATGGGGAAGGAGGACTCCTAGTTTTGAAGTAGGATCAATAATTCTATGTGAGGACAATGCACTGTCTTCATCCCTTTTAAGTGTTTAAATTATGTGAATGTGTTGTATAGGAGAATTTGGTTACATAGAAAATCATATGATGAAATCAAACAAAATTAGAAACCAGAGGGGAGAAAAGAGAGTAGAACGGGGAAAAGAAGCAGAGAAAAAGAGAAGGCAGCTCTGTGAAACAGAGACTGTGACAAGAATAACTGAGGTTTGGGAAGAAGACAAGGCAGCCATTGTAGAATGCAATTCAATGTTTTCTTGGAGGTAATTTGGGGTCAAGGGCCACGGAAAATTGTTTCCATTTTGGGGTACTTTGACAAATGAAAGTGAAGAACTAAACATACATACATGGTGTGTCCACAGATTATATTCTTTTTTCTTTACAGGAACTCCCAAGAATTAAAAGGGTGGTGATTCTCATTTTATAAAGATGAGAAAACTGTGGTTTAAGAAGTAACTGTCTCTGAAGGTTATAGAACCAATGCAATCCAGAGTGAAGCCCTCGGAATCCTGTATTCTTTCTGCCTCTTATACCAGGTTGCCTGCTGGGGCTCTGAGGCCCCAGCTTGTGTCTGCTCTCCTCTTAAATGAATCACATTTAATCATGCTGTGAACAGCTCAGACAGTATTTTGGCACTCTCCTTTAGACACCATAATCAGGAAAAATATTAATATCCTTGGCAGGGACAGAATATATTCCTACAGTTCACCTGTCATGTGAAAAAAACTGTCTCCCTTCTCTGAGTATTCCATGCTTTGTAAAGCACTCCATCTGCAGCACCCCGTCTTCATGGCCAACTTCACATTACACAGCAATGGCTGATCATAAAGGAGGGAGGCACTAGTTGGAGGATCACATGATGACCTTGTTAAGAACTAGTCTCAAAACTGATGAATAGCTATTTCCCCAAACTACGTGACTTTCGTTTTGCTTAAATACTGATTATACAGTACACACATGCTTCTACTGATGAGATGCACTATGTGACAGGTGATTCCTAGGGATTAGAAAAATGCAGTTTGAAATGAGTTTTATTTGCTTCTCTCTCACCTAATGGGAAATCTTTTCTTTTACCTTCATCTAGTCCTATGACGTTATTGCCAGAAAACAGAATTTGGAAGAGCTCTCCTTAATTCAGTCTTCATCCTGGAATAACAAGATCCAAAAATCCTGTGTATCAGGGACTCTTGTCTTTTTATTTTCTACTTTGAAACCTAAAAAGTGATGACTTACAGTTGGTGTTGCTGGATATATGTCCTTATTACTCATATTTTCACAGCACGTGCATTCTAAGAAAGGCAAAGTAAACGTACATTTAATTGACTTAATGGAGGGCCTTTCTAGCATAATAACTGCCTTATCTATGTATGTTAAGACTTTAGAAACTCTCAAAAGCAAGAATTTCTATTATTATTAAACATTATTCTCCCTTCTTCAAGAAACATTTTTTTTTTCTTAATTGATTTTCCTAAGGCTTTGGTAATGATATCTCTATTTGCAAAATCCCCTCTTATATCACACAAGAGTGTCTTTCAATTTTAACAAAACTAACTGTAATTTATATATCACTGTGGAGCACTACAATTCACATTATCCATGGTTCTAATCTCACATCACATATCAAAATATTGTGTGATACAATTAGAAAGGATGTGATGAGATAACTTCAGCCTTTTAACTCAAGTGTAACTCTTCATTTTGATCTGCTGACAGGATTCTATTGGCTTTGGTTTTAGAAATGACTCATCTTAAAAAGTGCGCCTAACATTGTCTTTCTCAGTGCCCATAACTCTCCCTTAATCCTTAACTCATAAATCAGGGCTTCCACCTTTTTCAGTTTCTGAACACAAATCTAAACCTTCATAAATGCATTTTCTATTGATCCAGTCCTTATGAAAACCTTTATTTATTTACATATTTATTTATTTATTTATTTATTTATTTGGGTCTACCATTCATACCTAACTCCCAAATAAATCACAATTTTAAACTGAGATGCACTAACCTGGTTCAAATGCATTTTGAACATGGAAGCTTCTTTTATGGAAAGAGCTTGGGTTTAAAGGAAAGGCCAGTCTTGAAAAACAGCCCTATGGTTTCCAAAGGTCACAAAGTAAGATTTTTGCACAATGTGGTCTCTGGGATGCATTTGGTTAGGGAAGGGGAAAACAAATCATTCTGGTTGAATTGGAGTGACATCACAGAAAGTGAAACATTCATGGGATGATGCAAGAGCCCAAGGGGTTTGGGCTGGAGCGAAGTGATGACACTGCTCAGTGACAAACTGCCTGATGAGAAGAGACTGGGGAAGGACAGGTGAAAGGGTCTCAGGTTTCAGTTGAACAATGGGAGAAGTGGCAGCTGTAGTTTCTATAGAGGAATGATGCCATGAAGTGGCATGTCATGAAGTTCAACACCAGAAGCCAGTGAAAGATGGATTGTGATGGGTATAGTGCTGGCTGGCTCTTGCAAGAGCTGTTGAGTTCTGGGATGAGAATAAAGTCATGTGAAGTGTCCTGGTTAGTGTCCTCATATTTTACAAACTTTTCCATAGAACACCCCTTTTTGATAGAGGAAAGTAAGTAGCAACACTGATCTTCAGCCATCTGGCATTTCGTTGAAGTTCTATATTTTATTTTATAGTGCAGGGGAAGTCAGGATGACATTAGCATCCCCACCTAGACTCTCAAAAGAACTAAGACATACTAAAAGATCGTCATGACAAGAGGAATGGTGATTGTCTTGCACAGGATGTATCTCTAGTGCCCAACATAGCCCTTAACACATATTAGATGTCACAGTACAATTTGTTGGATTGTTGGTTGGATGGATGGATAGATGGGTGAATGAATGGATGGATGGGTGAATGGATATATTCCTGGTTAGGTTAGATAAGATGAGAGGCTGAGAATAGTTTTATCATCAGTAGATCTTTTGTGGGAAGATAATGTCTAGCAAATAGCAAATAGCCAGGATGAATTAAAGAACTGTGCAGGGGACTTGTGTGGAGTCATTTTTCTTGTATAATTCATGATATAAGCAAGTATAAAAAATTCAAATTGTTATAGGGGACTTCCTGTGTTCATGCCTGGGGAGACAGTATATGGTCTGAAATTCTTTGTGTAAATGGAAATGTGTTTTTCCCCAATAGTTGAAGGTGGTATTCAAGAGTTTCTAAAACACTCAGAGAAATTAATTCTTTCTTGCTCTAACATGAACCTTATCAACAAAGAAACTGAAAAATTCATTGAGGACAGGCAAAGTCTTGTCTTTGCCTATGGCTTGTCCCCTTCCAAATGCTGAAACTGCACATGTTAATAAGATCTATGTCAGAATTAAAACCTTTTGGAGGATTGGGCTGAAAAATCCCATTGTGTGTTAATGACAAAATTACAATTAGATAACAGGCTAGTTTATCTCAATTGGTTCAGCAAAACTATTCACACACACACACACATACAATTCTTAAATAGTTTTGTTTTTGTTGTTGTTGTTTTTCCTTTTGGGGTAGTATTGCCTTGCTTTGTAAATTTCAACTACTAGCAGTTAACACTGTTTCTTTCCACTAGAAGCTATATACTGAAGCAGTGTTTGTAGGAAATACCAATCCATCCAATCAACTATCATTTTTATCAACTTACTGGTTATCTTTTAATTTGCACTCAAGTTTATCACTAATGTAATCTGAAATTCATAATTCACAATCCCCAATACTGCTACACTTTGCAAAAATTATTATTTTTTCCTTAATCTCCCCCTTTGTTGTGTAGATCTTAACATCTCTCATCTCAACATCTTTCCATGTCCTCATGCAGGGGATTTTGGAGTGGAGCATTTACTATTTGTTGTTTGTTTGTGTGTATACACTGACTAAACTCCTAATTTCAAGTTTGTGTTACCTTCTGCGTGGGTCTATTACTTTATGTGTGAGATATTTGTTTGAATGTTCATCAACTCTGATGCAACTTTATAAACTGAGGTTATATCATTGTGGATTCCCTTCTTATCTATTGAAAATAAGCTGATTTCTCCCAATCTCTTTTCCAGAACATGGATTTGAAGCCTGACCTTGTTTTGGTTGAAACAGGCTAAACTTCTTTGGCAGCAAATATATAGTTTCTGAAGTATGGTGACTGGGACTGGTGCTATCTCCAGGCAAGGCTTTAATAGGAGGCTTTATGATGCTAACAGAGCTTCAGTTAATTCCCATCACATTTCCCTGCTTATCCACCTGCCTCAGATTCTGTAATATTTTTCAGAAAAAGAGAGTTGACAATATTCCAAATTGGCAAACAGAAACTGCAGTAAACTTAGATGATTCCAGGGTATAAAACATAGATAGGTAGATAGATAGATAGATAATTAGATAGATAGTCATCTATATTATTCTAGGTTTTTTTTTTTCTTAAAGATTTTTATTGGGGAATTAAGGGATGGGAACAGTGCTGGGGAATCGGGGGAAGGGGAACAGACAAGTTGCTCTCGTTTTGTTCTTCAGTCTAGTTGTGGAGGACATTGCTTCACTGGCCCAAGTTGGCACCATCATTGCGCTCTTCCGGGGCGAGGCACATCAGTCGCCAGCTTCTGGGCGGCTGCTGGCCACTCATGCTGGCTGCTGGCTACATATGGTAGCCCATGGCAACCCAGTGCCACAGGGACTGCAGCCTATGCCATCGCTGGTGACTCACGGCAGCCCAGCTCCAGGTTGAGCTGTTGTTCAGCATCTTAGCTGTGGAGGGCAGTGTCACTGGCCCTCATATGTGGGATCCAAACCGGGGCCCTCTGGCGTCCCAAGCGAGTTCTTAACCATCGCACCACTCGGCCGGCCCCTATTCTAGGGTTTTTAAAAAGATATTTTGCAAGTTAATTCAGCAGATAATTATAATAAATATTCAAATTTTTCTAATACCATCTTCATATTTTTCTCAACTGAGGACCAACTTGTACTATAATTGAATTACTATCTTAATCATACTTCAATCTAGCAGACTAAAAAACAAAAATGAGAGATTATGAAATGAAAAGATGTTCTGAAAAATAACACTTAGAAGAAACATAAGGAGAAACTACTTCTCAAATAGATTTTATATTCTCTAAGTCATATTCTTCTAAATTGTTCCAAGAAGAAAGTGATGTTGACCTCTTAAGCAAACACTGTTTTCTTTTTTTATATGCCATGAAATTTGGAGATTTAATTGCTCTGTTGGCATAACGTTACTGTGTGTTAATAACTTTTTGACTAGATGATTGTGCTCATCAAAATCAACAATTTACTTGAGTGCAAGGAATTCTTCAAGGGTGAATAGTAATAGGTCTCACTAAGATTTTGGTGAGAAGAAGAGCTGGGAATGTTAATACTCATCTAATCCTTGTGTAATTCTCATGTAGTCAATTTAATCTTTTTTACACAGTGTCCTTAATTCTGAGATTAACTATAAAAGGATAAAGAACAGGATGACATTCCTATATAATTAACTCCTAGTATCTGGGGACTAGTAAAAAGAATTTCTCAGCATCTTCATTGCTCAGCTAATGGTCTTTGGTTCCATCTGAAGAAGTATCAGCAGGTACTTACTGTAACACTTTAATGGTTCATAACCCTCAGAAGCGATGGAAACCAAACCCAACATTGAACAATGAGATAATCAGTCATTTCAATGATATTACTAGGATTTTGCTTGGTATTTGGGTGGTATTACCTACCACATTGTTCTACATTGAGAGTTGTAGATATCGTCTCCTATGAGGTCTCCTTCTAGAATTACCGTACTTTGAGTTTCTCTGGAAAATAATACTTTTGCAAAATCAAAATGCTGTTGTGCTTCTAAATATCTCAGCTTGGAATTTCAGGATGTTAGAAACGCACTTGGGGGTTTCAGGATATAAATAATACAGTTAAAAATGTGACTGTTCAACCCCCTTCTGCTCCCTCTACTGGCGCTAGCTGGCATGGAGGGCATGATGGATGATGGACTCATATCTTTCACCAGTGGCCCTCAGACTTCCCAAAACACTGCTCAGTTTTTAGTCACTGTTCAATAAATGTTGGTTGTGATGCATTGACACCATCTCCTGAGATAAAATAATTTTAGATATCAAGGGCATTATCTTTTTCCTACATCCCTGGTCTAATCCTCACAATGGTATTATTTATTTACTACTGTTGCCTTTGGTTATGGAACTCACAAGATAACTTACATGTAAGCTTCTCTTGGGAAGTGTTACGGAAACTAGATTAATATATGCCCTATAATAATTATGTCCAACATATACATAACAGCCAAAGAGGCTGAGTGTTGGCGTCTAAAGGAAACATGATAAAGAAAACTTAAAACAGAACAAAACATTTCAAAGGAGCTTAATTAAACTAGAGCAAAACCATTACAAGACTAAGAACTGACCAATGATACCACTGTCTTTTATGCCCAGAAGCAAGCATTAAGCGAAACACCACCCAATCCTGCTAAGTCTAATAGCTTAGCACTATTAAAATGGGGTCTTCTGGAAAGACACAACCCTGTTCTTTTAATTCTCTGCTTTGTTAAGATAAGTAATTGAGAGCCCCATTCAGAGCCAGGGGGCTCATTCCACACATTGAATATTTCTACTTCAGAGGGTTTCCTGCACTTGCAAGCTTGTATCAGAGTCGATTCATTATCCGTGGGCCCAAGAGGGATAGGAAAGGGTTGAAGAAAAGCCTATATTATAGCTCTTATTTTAACCTCTGCCTTCTTATAAATGAGCTTCTTTTTTTAAAAAGCTTGCACACCGGTATGTTTAATTTAATCAGCCTTAATCAGGTTGGTAAGGAAAGCAGAAATCCAAATGCTAAGCAGTATAAACTTTCCCTGTGTGATAAGAAAGTAGCCAGGAGATTTTCATTACAGCGGGTGAAGCTCTAGGCGGAACCAAATTCCATCTCCTTGCAGAAAAGTCTGGCTCTGCGGAAATCCTAGGCCAAATTAAAAGACAATGAAGTTTTCCCAATTTCTAGGTATCTTGCANCAACAACAACAACAAAAATCAAACAATCCAATTAAAAAATGGTCAGAGAAAACTGAATAGACATTTTTACAAAGAAGATATAGAGATCGCCAAAGGTACATGAAATTATGTTCACCATTACTGATCATCAGGGAAATTCAAATTAACATCACAATGAGTTATCATCTCACACCTATTAGGGTGGTTATCATAAAAAAGACAAGAGATAGCAAGGATGTGAAGATAAAGGAAGCCTTATGCACTGTTAAAGGAAATGCAAATTAGTTCAGCCATGGTGGAAAAATAGTATGGATTTCTCACAAATTATTAAAAATAGAACTACTGTATGATCCAGCAATCCTACTACTGGGTATGGATCAAAAGGAAATGAAATAAGGCTATGAAAAGTATGTCTGTACACTTATATTTATTGTAGCATTATTCACAATAGCCAAGATATGAAAACAACCTACGTGTCTGTCAAGAGGTGAATGGACAAAGAAAATGTAATTGATATATATACACCGAGTAGAATACTATCCAGCTATGAAAAGAAGGAAACTCCACTCTTTGGACAACATGGATGAACTCAAGGTATTATGCTAAGTGAGATTAATGAAACAGAAAAAGACAAAAGCTATATGATCTCGTTTACATATAGAATCTATAAAAGCAAAACTTGTAGAAACAAAGAGTAGATTGGTGTTTATGGGGAGCTGTGGGGTGGGGGGAAATGGGGAGACGTTGTCGGAGTGCAACCTTGCAGTTAGAAGATGAATTAAGTCCTGAAGAAATTCACAGAATTGGGATTATAGTTTATGACACTGTATTATACCCTTCAAAGTTGTGAAGAGACTAGATCTTCAATGTTCTCACCACCAAAAAGAAATGGCAATTATATGACATGATAGAACCATTAGCTCATGCGACAGTGGTGAACATAATGCAATACATAAATGTATCAAATTAACATGTTGTATACTTCAGACTTATACAAAGTGATATGTCAATTATATCCCAATTAAAAAAAAGAGGAAACAATAAAAAAGATGTCAGAAAGAAAAAAAGAAGATATAGTCCAATTCTGAGCTTGCCTGGTGTCAAGCCTCACTGCCTCACCTTCCTCCCATCTGTGATGAAAAGGTTACACGGAGGAAGCAAATACCTGTTTTGGTATTTGAAGAAAGGACAAAGTGGAGCTTGGCAGGTAGACAAAAGAGAAAAGGGAAGCCCACTGGACACAGATTAAGTGAAGGCACACTGCATGCACCATGGGTATTGTCATCAAAGAATCAGAGACTGGATNTGAAGTCAAGTTGCTACCCATCTTAAAAGGACTGTTACATCTATTAGATACTTTATGTGAGCCTCATGGTAACCACGAAGCAAAAACTTATAGTAGACTCACAAAAGATAAAGAGAAGGGAAAGAATCAGAGCATATCACTACAGATAATCACCGATTGACAGAGGCAGGCAACAAGAGAGGATAAAAGGAACAATGGAACTATAAAATAGCCTAAAAACAATAAAATGACGTTAGTAAGTTCTTACATATGAATAAATTTTCTAAATGGAAATGGATTGAATTCTCTAATCAAAAGGCCCAGAGTGGCTGGACAAACTTAAAAAAGAAAAGACTCAACTAGGTGTTGCCTGCAAGAGGCTCACTTCAGGTTGAGGATATACACAGATTGAAAGTGAATGGATGGAACAATATATCCTATACAAGTAGAAACCTAAAGAAAGACAGCATAAATATACTTATAACAGACAAAATATTCTTTAAGCCAAAAATGGTAACAAGAGAAAGAGGCCATTCTATAATTAATTATAAAGGGGTCAGCTCATCAAGAAGATATAACAATTATAAATATTTATTCACCCAACACTGGAACAACCAAATATTTTAATCAAATGCCTATAAATTTGAAGAGAGAAATAAACAATAATACAATAATAGTACGGTACTTCAATATACCATATTCAGCAAAGTATAGATCATCCAGACAGAAAATCAACAAAAAAACATTAGACTTTAACTGCATTTTCGATCAAATAAACCTAACAGGCATATATAGAACATTCTATCTAACAGCAGCAGAATACACATTCTTTTCAAGTGTATACAAAGCATTCTCCAACATAGGTAATAAAATGGGCCATACAATAAGTCTTAGCAAAGTTAAGAAGATTGAAATCATACCAAATATCTTTTCCAACTACAATGGAATAAAACCAGAAATCAATAACAAAAGGAAAACTGGAAAATGTACAACCATGTAGAAATAAAGCAACACATTCCTGAGCAATCAATGGGTCAAAGNAGAGAGAGAGAACTTATATTTCTCCAATCATTTGAACATAATGCCTTAGGCTTGATTTTTGTTTTGTTGTTAATTTTTGGACAGAATTGAATCACATAGCCAATCCTGATTTTGGAAATAGAATGGTAAATTACCTTTGACTCAAATTATATACATCCAGCGGAGCTGGGGATGGGTTAGCCCCACAAAAACTGTACAGAAAAAGAGAAAGAAAGAGGTGTTTTCTGAAGGAAATTCAACAAATACTGGACAGTAGGAATAACAGATACCTATTAAAATGAGTAACAAGACAACTATTCCCCTTATCATCCATGACTTTGCCTAATTTATACAACAGTTTACAAATAAATCATACAATAATGATGCTATTTTGTTCACTAAGTTATTTATTTCAATACACACTGAATTGTAGAAAAAAGTCTGAGGTTGAAGCATAGACCCTTCTTTTGATAACATTTTTATTTAAACTTCTATTTATCTCTCAGAGAAAATGGCTGCAACTAGCTTTTTCTGGAACAAACAGCCCACAAAATATTTCAATTGATACAATGTATTCCAGAGGACAGCTGACTTCTCCGTCTGGTTAACTCTTGAATATTTTATTTTCTCTTTGCTGTTCCTATAATGCTTTTTGGGATTATACATTATATAATGTCTGAGAGACCACTTCTAGTATACCAGAAATTAATTCAAGGAGGCTAAATCAAATCACCTCAGTGATTCAGCGATTTCCCATGAAGACCTTCAGACAAATTAAAAGGAGTCAACTTCGATGCTTAATTGTTTTTACAGATTTTTTTCTCCATTGATTTAATTAAGGTCTTTCTTCTGTTGTGAGCTTGGAGGACTTTCATTATCTATTGAAATAACTTTATTTGAATTCAGGTTGGCCAACATGTCCCACAGACCGAATAACTTTGCAGGAGCAAGTTCCTGTAAAATATTGGGAAACAAGAACCCACGTTCCCTCATCAGTGACAAAAGTACCTATTGATTTCTGTTAGATGTCTCTGGAGTACCTAAGAGGAGGTAACAATTCTAGGGAATATGGAATATAAAAGCCCCAAACTGTGGGCACAACCTTGAAGAAGGAAATTAGCTTTAGGAATCTGTAAGAACTGATTTTATAACTTTTTTAATGAGATAGTTCATTTTCCTTATGCTGGAGGAGGGTCTACAAACCTCATTGTTAGATTTCCTAACTGTAACAGAAATAACCAGTCTAGATCATCTCCTTTCTTTACGGGCTGCCAGATGCTAAATGTGTGTTAAATATAGTCTTCTGTTTAAAAGTGGAGGATTTGTGGTTAGATAGGTCGGGTTTCATAACCCTAGTCTGCTACTCACTAGTGGGTAATTACGTATCAGCTCCAAATATCAGTGTTCACATCTGTGAAACGGGGAAAACAATATTATTTTTCTTGAATTTGTTTATATGGTATCCTCTTCATTTTTCCTGTAGGATCAAATGGGTGTAGACAATGCTTAAAATATGTAAAAATAATTTTGTAATATGTGTAATGATATAATTTTGTATAAAATAAG
>NW_017731417.1:331177-376960 GCF_001890085.2 Hipposideros armiger | reverse complement strand
AGCTGAGCCATCCTGCCACCTGTTGGCAGCCCTGCGGCAGCTCAGCTGGGGCCGGGACTCAAACTGCTGTTGCTCAGAGCTCATGCTCTTGAGTGAGCTCTTAACCAACTGAGCCACTTGGCTGTCCCAAGAACCTGCCTTTTTGATAGGTAAGTGACATCGGTGTTTCCTAGGGACATTATAGTATTGTGGCTGAGAGCAGGTACATGCATTGAAGATAACACTGACTGTGTTATAGTGGAACAAAAACGTAAGACATCTGAGCCTCATTTTCTAAAATAATAATAATAATAATAATAATAATAATAAATACTAATAATACCTCATTTGATGTTTGTGAGGGCTAAATAAGGTATTATGTATGGCACATAGGAGAACAACAGCCTCTATCATAAATATTTGTCACTTAATCTTTTCAGTATCCCTTCCTCCCAGTTAAGTTTAGAATGCGGGACAGGTATTTGTGGGGCTATCTCCCCAGTTCCTACCTGTCGTCAGCACTGACTGGTCTGTAGTTTGGGCATGTGGTCCAAGCAAGTTGCTCATATTCCTTACCTGAAATTAATCCACAGCTACTGGGGAGAATGATGAGCTGCATGCTGCTATACTTGTTAAATTGGGTCTGTGATCTCCAATCTGCTGGTAGTCATTGTCCCATCAAATGAATGAGACCTACACACAGGGAAGCCAAACGCAAACATAGGTAGGTGTGGTTGGGAAGCATGTGAAAGTCTTTATGATCACTTTAGTTCTTGGTTCTAACTGAAGCTGTGTTTACCCTTGGAATTTTCAGTTGTATCATCCAATAAGTCCACCCAACCTTTTTCATTGCTTAAGCTAATTACGCTGGGGTTCTGTCACCGATAGTTGGAAATTCTGACTAATATAATCAGTACCCACTAAGCATTTGGGGGCTTCCTTGGAAACCTATTGAAATCTTCTGCCACGTTTTGGTGTAGTTAGAAGGACCTTGAAAAAATCTTCTCTTTCTTGATTGTCATTTTTCTTCATCATACACACTCAAGATTGGTTAATGGGATGACAAAAAAAAAAGAAAAGAAAATGAAAGAAAAAAGAAAGCTTTACAAACCATATAAAATGCTTTGAAAATAAGATTTTAGATTATGTTACTTATCTCAAGTGTGGAAAAAATTGTTTTTTTTAGGTACACATAGCCTAGTAAATGAGAAATATGGTGCTTCTTGTTATATATTGTAGTTTGTGGCAACAAGCCAAGATTGGTATAAATAACTATTTTGTCACCAATTTGTAATTCTGGTAAAATTAACCTCTTGAAACTTCAGTTTCCTTTTCTGTAAAATGTGGAATTTAATAATACACAACTCCTAAAGTTGTTGTTGGAGTAATTGAGAAAATACATGTGCATAGCTTAGCTAGTTTCTTGTGTAGGCAATAGACAATTCCCTTAATAAATGGAAACTATTACCATTGTTCTTTAAAAGGGTATTAACCCGTTCTGGCCTTATCAACCTCTTCTTTTTTTCTTTCTTTTTTTTTTTTTTTTTCTTAACAAGGATTTACTTCTCTGCTTGTGGGAATAGACTTGTGTTTACCAAAAACCACATTGTGACTCTTTCTACTTGNAAAAGAAGATATAGTCCAATTCTGAGCTTGCCTGGTGTCAAGCCTCACTGCCTCACCTTCCTCCCATCTGTGATGAAAAGGTTACACGGAGGAAGCAAATACCTGTTTTGGTATTTGAAGAAAGGACAAAGTGGAGCTTGGCAGGTAGACAAAAGAGAAAAGGGAAGCCCACTGGACACAGATTAAGTGAAGGCACACTGCATGCACCATGGGTATTGTCATCAAAGAATCAGAGACTGGATCATAAACATGAGAATAGTTGAGAAGACAGACACTGGAGGGAGAGACAAAGGCCAGATCATGCCAAGGGTCTTATATGTCGAGCTGACCATCAAGGCTTTATTTGATGAGATGTAAGAAAGATGTCACGGACCTCCTGCATTTTAGATGCATTGATGTAATGTTATTCATTAAGGCCCATAGTACAGGCCTTATCCCTGCGGTTCTGGGTGTGTTTCTTATTGTTTATTTGTTTTTAAAAATAACATAAAAAATGGAGTCATAAAACAATGCTAACTTGTAATCTTCAGTCAATAAATGTTAGTTATTGGTTTCACCAACAATATCACGCTTATTATTATTTGCTCAGATTGTCTTTCCTCTGTGTCTCTCATATTAAAGATAAGGAAATCAACTTGCCTGATCCACTAGTGGATAGCAGATTCTGGGAAGCACCCCAGGTATTCTCCACTCTTCATTCTATACTTTCAACAGAAACTCCTTCGGTCACATCAGACACATCCAAAAGCCATCAATTACTAAAACTTCAACTTCCAGAACCCCTGCCTTAATTTCTCTTACATCCTGTCAACTGTTATAGGCAGACCACTGAACTGTCATTTGCATAAACTTATATTTCTAAAAAATGTTTACTCTTCAATTCTGAGAGGTTTGCTTCATGTTAAAAAGTGCTTTTATAGTTTAGTAAACTATAAAAGTCTAGTCTAAACTTTAGACTAAATAATGCACATACAATTAAAATTTCACCACAATGACAAATGTGGAAACATCTCTTTAAATCAATGCTCAGGTTAGGTGGATGGGAAAAAGACTCTTGTCTTCTTATGCCACAACTGCGATGAAGGAGATTTTTAGAATCCTCCCTTTATGAAAACGTAAGCCTTGCTCCAGTTGTCTGGCTGGCTCCACAGCTTCAGCCGCAGGAGGAACTGAGATACCTAGGCATATTATGGAATGTGGGTGTAAGTGGTACTTTACTTTTTATTCCTTTATTCTGGGAGGTGTTATAAATAAAATCCTTAACTGCAGGGGCTTGTCAGGTGACTCCGCTGAGCTGTACTTACTACCTCACACGGAATATTGACCAACTCCAATAACATTTAACAGCTCATACTGCGATCATTTTCAAAGGCATAAATATGTACAGATAAAACCCCACTGCATGGTGCAGCAGCTACGGAACACACCAGAACCAGGTACTATCTAAGATATACTGAGTGCAGCTCTCAGTGAAGAGATCAATTTATTCCATCAACTACAATGAAGAAGCCAGAGATTAAAACCAGTCAAGTGGTTGAGGTAAAAGTCTGGGTCATTATAGGCATGTTTCATCCTTTTTTTCCCGAAGGTTTAGCTTTTCATCAATTTATCACAAAGAGGCATCTTATTCAGTAATTGTAAGTGCCTGATCCTGCACAGATATTTTTCCTTCTGGGAGTACTGAAATTTTGGACAGATTTACTTTTCTGTTTTAGAGCTGGAATAATAAGAAAAGAAATTAAATAACTTTCCCATGATCCCAAAGCAAATCACTGATTCTGCAATCAAAACTTCCTGGCTTCTCGTAGGAATTTGGGATCTCTAGAATTCACATGCAAGAGACATATTACAGTGCAGTTGAGAAAGGAATGGAAGCAAGAGAGACAGACCCATGAGGGATGCATACTTAAGAGTTTATTTCACTGTAGGAGGCAATGATCCAATTACAAGTGCACCCACTTGGGGGATATGTCACCCCAGACTTTACAATACTGAGGATTAGCTTGACAAGTGTACTAGGGAGGGATGAACAAAGCTCAGGAAATCAGCTTAATGTCCCCAAATGCTCAGGGTATCTCTTATTAAACTTGCAGTAGGATGATAATAATCATAGTAAAGATAATGTTAACTAGCAGGTAGTTAGTATTTTCTGGACACTGTGCCAAATACATTCCATGGATTATGCCATGTGATTTGATTCTCATGACAATGATAGGATGTATGAAGTATAATTATCACCATTTGACAGATGAAAAAACGGAGTCTTAGAAAGATATAAAGCTTCAGCATGATTATAAGCAAGTGGAAGATGTATTTTGAACATCAACAGTTTGGCTGAAAACCCACACACTTAGCCACAGCTTCCCAAAGATTTCCATGACTATTACATATGGATTGACTAAATGTTTCCATGACTATTAAATATGGATTGAATTATGGGTTCATAATCAATGTATTCCATTAAAAAGTGGATGTTAATGATTTGATAGCTATTGCTCAAATTCTGAACTGATTTGTAATTCAATTCAATGTATGAAACCATTATATAAGTTGTAAGTTTTAGAAGTATTGGGGATACTTCTAAAGTGGGACTTGGGAATTTAGCTTATGCCAGATATTCTGAATTCTAACACAGTATCTAGACTTGTGCTTGCAAAAAACAACCACCAAAATGGTCGTTGAGGTAAAAACATACAAAACAAGGTAAAGGAAGGCAAGCAAAAATTTTAATTTTGACTTGAGCCCTAAACCTTTAGAAAGAATTCTGGTTGGCTAGGTTAGAAAATAGAAGTATCAATACCTCAAACTAATTTAAATGTATATCTCAGGATTTAGTGTTTTTGAACTAACTAGTGGTTACAGATCCTAATTCCAGGATGATTACATATGAATCACTAAAGGGAATTGAAGATGGAAGCCACGGAGGAAAGGTTGCTCTGAGCTTCTATCACCCCCCCATGTGAATGTCATTCCTTGGGACACCACTGCCTCTGCAGCCCAAAGCCCTGCTTCTTCTCAAAGAATGCACTTGACAAATGTATTGTGGTCTGGTCCAGTCAAGCAAAAATGGCTTTTAGCACCAGTTCCTCATACGATGCTCCTGTTGTCACCCTGCACTCACCCAGTTTTAAGGGTACAGCCGTTGTCAACTGAAAGTTTAAAGACCTAAGCCTTGGTGACAGTAAGGGCAAATATTTGGTGCTCTTCTTCTATCCTTTGGATTTCACTATTGTGTGTCCTACAGAAATCATTGCTTTTCGTGACAAAGCCAATGGGTTTCATGAAGTGAACTGTAGAGGTGTTGCAGTGTCNTTCATGATGAACACAATGTAAAAATGTTTAACAAATATATAGTCCAGAGTGTCATCCACATCATGGTGGCATAAAATGTACCTCACACTTTCCTTCTTTTAACATCAAAAGTTCAGCATCTATCCACAGACAAAAGTGTCTCTGTGGGTGTTGTGGGATCCAACACCATACACCAAGGGACCTGGTAAGAGCCTTGACCACCTGTGCATTGGGTTCCTCCAGTATAGGCTGTGGAACTGGCAGAAGCCTGTGAATCAGTTCCAGATGCTCTCAGCCATGAACCAATAGCACCTGGAAAATGCTGACGTGAGCAGATATTCACAAAGGAGAGAGCCTCTGTAGTACTCCAGATTTCTAGAGGAAAAGTTACAACATTCCACTGGAGCAAATTTATGTATGAGTTTAGACACGTTGGATTGGGTAAGAGGAATTTTGCCAGCATCACCCCTCCCCCTAGGCAGCACAGCTTAGGGAAAGCAAAGGCTGGGTACCACTCCTGTGAAGGAAAAGGGAGAGTAGTGAATGCGTGATCAGCATTCCCAGCTATGCCAGATGCTTTAAAAAGAAAGAAAGAAAGAAAGAAAGAGAGAGAGAGAGAGAGAGAGAGAGAGAGAGAGAGAGAGAGAGAGAAAGAAAGAGAAAAAAAAATATCTTTTTCCTATAGCACTAGAGTATTAAAGCAAGAGCTCCATGAATGTGAGAAAGGAGGAGATGGGGGGAAAGGCAGATAAGAATATCAGAGGACTAACGAGACAAGGTTCTTATTGAATGCATTTTAAACTCCAACAAGAAGCCTGCCTGTGAACTGTTGGGAAAACCTCATGTGAGGATGCCCAAATGGCTAGTAGGCACCCCTAATGACCTGAGTGCCGCCAAATCCTCTTCTCCCACTCTGTGGTAGGCTCCTTGTGCATGTTCCTGAGGGTGTCAGTGAGAATAAGATCAGGTAGACAGGGAGATTACATAGAATGTAGACAGCATCTGTGTGCAAGAGAGAAACTATAATCTTGAGCTATAGGGTAACCTTTGGGAAAACAAAAGAGGTTACTAATAGCCAGTCTGTTGCATTGTAAGATCAAGAAAAGACACATAAGCTTAAGAATTTTGTCATAATTGTAGCAGGAAGCATGAAGGAAGTGTATCCATACAAGTTTTGAAAAAGCCCCAGAATAGGACCAAAAAAATACCTCTGACCTGAACGCAGCTAGCTTACTAAAGAGGAGGTGACTGCTAGGTCAAATGTGAAATCAGCAATGCAAAACTTCAAGAAACATGAACAATCCAGAAAACATGACATCACCCAAAAAATATAACAATCCCCCAATTTTCAAACCCAAAGACAGATGAAATCTGTGATTTACCTGATAAAGAATTCTAAATAGCTCTTTTGAAGAAACTTAATGAGCTATAAGAAATTCAGAAAGACAATTTAAAAAAATCAGGAAAATGATACATGAACAAAATAATAAATTTAACAAAAACATAGATCATAAAAAAGAACTAAATGGAAATTCTGGAACTGCATATTTTGATAAATAAAATGAAAAAAANTTAACAAGGATTTACTTCTCTGCTTGTGGGAATAGACTTGTGTTTACCAAAAACCACATTGTGACTCTTTCTACTTGGTCTTTTCTTAACTAGATACTCCATCTCCTCTCTGGCTTGTCTATTGCTTTTAAGCTGGGCTTACTTGATCAAATGCTTCTAATTTAATGTGGGTTTAAAAACGAAACTCAAGCCAGCTGTACTGATTTGGAGTCTATGAAGTATAATTATTTTTAGGAGACTCTGTAGAGGTTAACATCATTATTTTGATTATGAATCACATACAGAACACTTTATTTTTGCAAAGAGCTTTGGCATCATTTCATAATTTAGAGTTAAAAGTGACTCAGTGGGGGATGTGTCACCCATTACAGATGGAAAAGAAAAGCCAAAGGGAGTTAAACAATTGCAGAGCAAGCTCATCATTGACTAGAATATCTGAGCATTGTTTTCCTAGACTGTATCCACCCAAGATTGACTCAAGCACAGAAGTGAAAATTCACACAACTGGATATCATTAGGTTGGCTCTCTCTCTTTTTTACCCCTAAATAAACATTTTGGGAAGGGATTTAATTAACAGAAACAATCCATTTTGATTGTGGTACAATAGTAACTCACTAGACAATAGTTCATAGGTTTAAGAAATTAAAGAAACTAGGTCACATTGATTTAAATATATTTTAAATTATTTAAACTTACTTTGTTACAATGTAATGATCTTCATCTATTAGTCAATCACTGCTGCCTTGAATTGACTTTAGAATTGTAGCTTTCTCTGTTTACTCCATGTCTGCTTATAACTACTATCAATTGACCATAGTGAAATGAGTCCTATATAATAAGTTATGACATCTCAGATTATTACCTTGCTTTATGATACCCTATTTGCTCGTTATACTTTCAAAAAAGAGAGAGCCTCATAAAATTAAAAGGCCTGATTTTTNAAGCATTTGAGTGTCAGTGATCTCCCTGTGGGCTGAAACATGGAAGAGACCCTCCACCTGGCGAGGCATTCCAGTTTGAGGAAGTCCATGGAGAAGTCTGCCCAGCAAACTGGACGTCGGATTCTCCTAGATCAAGCCACAGTTGACAGCTCCCAGGGAATGCTTTGAGAAGGTAAATTAGTAGACCACCCCATGTGCATCTGCAGCTTCTCAAAAGAACCACAGTTGGAACTCACTTTTAGCATTTCAAAGATGATTACGTATAGAAAGCAAAAAAACGATTATGCTTGCATTCATAAATATTACTCTAAATGTTTTATTTTTGTAACATTGGCTGAGGCTTTTAAAGCATGGTTAGCTACTAACATAAGTGTTTTTGATGACTAAGCTAGTTTATAGACAGCCTAGTTCATCTATTTCTTTGATCATGTCTTCAATGGGAAACACTCTTCTTAGCCTTACTTGAACCTTCCAGGACAGCATAATATAATAATACCACAAGAATCAAAGGCCTCTGATCAAGGGTCCTGGAATTTTCCTCTTGAATTTCTTTGTATTAAGCTGAATTTTCTTTTAAGGTGACAAAGATGATAGTTTCAAGTTGTTAGCATCATCCGTCTAATGTATATGTCATTGAAACAAATATGAATCATGATTTAAAAAAAACACAGGTGGTAAAGTGACTTAACGGATCATGCATGTTCCCCATCCCTGATATTTATAGTTTATATGAGTATTTTACTTATTTTATTTTGTTAGCTTATGTAGTGTCCACATACGTTTCTAGATATTAAGTGTAATTATAGAGGATATTTAATAAATATTTATTTAATATTTATTAAATTGCAGTTTGAAATCATTGTGATTTTTTTCTGAAGCCCTCAATATAGAGTATATAATGAAAACATTTTTAAATATTTTTATTTTTAACACCAAAACAAGAATAAAAGACTCCTAAAAACACAATTTATAGGGCTAAATCCTGGGGGGAATATAATTCAGAATTTCTGAGATAGGGCCTAGATAAACTCTTTTTTTAAAGCTCCCTGGAAATTTTCATGTTGAGCTAGTTTGGCCCACCACTGCCTAGAATCTTTCATCAGATAAAGTGGCTCCATATCTAGCATACATTGTCTAATCAACAGAGCAGAGCTCCTAGTGGGTGATATGTCCTCTACTTACTTGTCCCTGTCACATCCACATCCCTGATATGGGCTAAGAGATGTGTGAGCGTGTGTTTGTCGCTTGTGGTGGGAGAAGGGTCATCCTTTCATCTTTTGATTCTTCCCAGAGGGTGACATCTATTTTGAGCAAAACTTTATGCTAGGATCCATTAGCAATGACAACAATAATTAAAATGCATCGAAAGTAGAAATACCATAAGTGGGAAAGAAGTCTATTAAGATCTCTGGGGCTTCCAAGGGAAGAAGTGATTTTCATTTGCGAGATGAAATAGATGTGCGTGTGCAAAAGAGATATTTTGCAATGCAATTGAGAAAGGAATGGAAGCAAAATAAGAGACACGCACTCATGAGTTTTGTTCATCGTAGGAGGCAGTGATCCTTTAAATAAGCAGAGTGTGCTTTCAGAACTTGTGAATTTCATCTTCAGGCTTTTACAGTATGGGGAATTAACTGCTTCAAGGAAGGAGGTATCCTGTAAATTGGGCCTCTAAAGATGGTATGTGTGAGAGAGAATGGAGTTTATATTTAAATTCTGTATTACAAATATAGAAAATGTGGATGGTTAAATGTTTTATCCTGAAAATAGATTTGAAGAATTTAAACAGCCTGAGCATTTTCCATTAATTCTATTAATGTAAATATAAATCATGCTTAATGAGTTTTTTAAATAGAATATAAATATTGAAGAGGAAAATATACTCTTTAATTGGCACTAAAAATATGGAAGGCTTTGGAAAATACACAAGTTTGCCCAGTATTAATTTCCCTTATTGTCTAAAAATTAACATTGGCTATATTACTCACTCTCATTATGCAGTCCTTAAAAAGAAAACGGTTGTGTAAGGCTTTTTTATTGTTATATTCTGAAGCAATGTGAGAAGCGTTCTTGAATGAAGACATGCAAAGAAAAACCTTTCACACCTTTGTTTACTCCTTGAAACACAGGCTTTAGAATTCCCTTTGCAAAAAATCTCCCCTGGAATCTCAGACCTTTTGTCTCTGATTGTAGATTTCTGATGTGCAGTCAGCTTTACATGAAGATGGCCATGTTCTTCTAGGAGTCATTTCATTATTCGGCAATAACAGAAGATTGTCATGTCTGCAATGAGTACACACAACTTAGAGTCCTAACACTCATACAAAACCTCTAGCAAGCCCCCCAGATTTTAGCCATTTATGTTGCTATTGTTACTTTCTGCTCTCCGAGTTCATTTGACTCTGTCAACGTTTTCACTCATCTTTCATGAAGCCTCCCTTTTCGGCTTCATGATCTTTGGAACACTTTACCTCCATCATTTTCCTCTTTTTCATTTTATTTGATACTTGATTTACTATTGCCCGCCTTGCTAATGTTTTACAGCCTAAATTCACTTAGCCAGAGATTAAATTGTAGCTTAATCCATCCCCTCCCCCATTCTTTAAGCACTTCAATGTAAATAAAACTACTACCAGCTATGGGGAAATCATGTGTATTGATGTATTTTCTTCCCTCAGATTAATGTGTCCTATGCTTAGATTGTTTGTTTTATAAAATGCCCACCTCTCTCACTTTCACCTATGAACGCATCATCCGTTATTCAAGCCTTCTCTATAAACCCCTCTGTAAGTGCTCTGGCCTTAACTGGTCCTCCTGTAGTGGTTAAATTTCAGCATTTCATTCATTTCATTAGACTTCATAATTTCAGCATTTTATACCCTGCATATATACAGCTTTCTACAATTTAGAGCATATTGTTAGGATAAATTGGTGAGGCAAATATTATTTATCTTCCTCAATTTTCAGATAGAAAACCCGAGGCTAAGTGAGCTGCCCCCAACTGTCAGGCTAATAAGTGGTGTCGGCAACATTTAGAATCATGTGTTCTAACGTGTACGTCTTTTCTCCAAATATAATGGGAAAAGTAAATATTTTTTCTTTGGCTTAGAGTTTTGGCCCATGGTTCGATTTTGCATGATAGTCCTCTAGCTGGAAAAACCACTTAGGAAGACTAGGCCAGTAGATGGCTCTCTAATTCCTGAATTATAAAGGAGAATGGAGCTAATACATTTGACTTCTGGTGAACAGATTTGATTTGATTACACCAGTGACAGGAATAAACTTTATGCAGACTTGCTGAAATGGGACACTTTATGTTGTTTTGTCATGTAGCTTAAAATGGGAAAGCTATTCTTGACCCTCCTTGTCCTTGACAAGTTCCAGAGATCATTGAAGGAATCAGCACCAGCAAGAAAGACAATTTGTTCTTCTCCGTATAGAACACTGAATTCATCAGTGCAGGGCAAGTTCTTCCCAAGAGTTACGTTACCAGGAGAACCAGAACTAATAGCAAAAAATTGATATAGTTCTCTTTGTCAGGTGGCACAAACTTCCTTGTCACACTGTGGCGCTTGCTGTAAATGCAAAAATGTAGTATCTATTTATTTTTACTAAGATGGAGATGGAATGTGGGGGAATTTAGAAACAGGAGACATAGAAAAAATAGTACACCAATTTATCCCTCCCAGATATCATTATGCATTTTGTGTTCTAATATGAACAAGTTTGAAAACAAAGAAAATAATGTTTTTAAAATATTGACTGAATTCTATTCAAGCACCAAAAAAGGGAAGAAAAATCACGTTTGTCAACATATGCAAGAATGTGTCTGTGTAAACATGTTTGCATATAGGAACATACTAGTTTCATGCCTTTAAGGGACATTTCTTCCCTTGTTCAGAAATCAGTGTCCATTTAACTGCTCTTTTTCAGAAGCCAAGTTTTAAAAATCCTCTAAATAATCATGGCAGAAGATAAATATGCATCTTGTCAGAACTTACTCCTGTGTTTTGAGACATGGTTAATTTCAATATCACTTCTTACAAGCAAGACAGGGAAAGCCCAAATGCTAGCTTCAGAAGAACCTGTGTCAACAGGTGAAGAATCCCTAAGAATGGTTTGTAATGGGCTGAGTGTGGCAGTTATGTATAGCTTTGGCTTTCACAGCAACTTTATGCTATGTTGAAGAGCTCTGCACACATATGATTTGAATGAAAGTAGCATGATACATATTTGAGGTTTGGAGTGACACAGTCAACTAACCATTCATACAGATAATTTTGGTGGCTAGGACACAGCAGTGGTATATTTCACATAGCTCAGCAACCTCATAGGGTTTACATATGAGATGAATGATCACAATAAGCCATCCTCAATTATTTCCAGGCAAGTTGAGGTTCTTGAATGTGCCAGCTCTCTTTAGGATAAAGGATTCTGATCTTAAGCATGAACGGACACAGAAGGGTATCAAGATACCTCGCTCTGAGCAGAGCTCATGCAGCCCTGCCTCTCCAGCCTGAAATGCCAAAAGCTCAAGTGTTGTATTTGGCTTTCTCAACCACTGAGATTCTGAGGCCTGAAATATGCCACTGTGTGCCCCAGTTTGTCAAATTTCAAATCCATGAAATATGAAAACGAATAGTAGTACTTATCTCAAGTGAACTATTCCATAATAAGCATAATAACTTTCACAAAGCCTTTAACCCTTTGGAGGAAAGGGTGTCTCTATTTTCATTCTTATGTGTTACCTTTTTACTATTGTCCTCTTGAGCATATTCACATAAATGAATTGATAAGCCAAATTTTTCTGTCTTCTGATTCTTTCCACAGAAGGAGATTTGATGAACACTCATCGAGTTGCCACAACACCAGGTGTCACATAGATAAAATGGACTTTCTTCATGTTTGAACTGTCCTAGCTACTCAAGGTAGATGGGGAAATATTGAACAGATAATAGAATGAATTATTATATTTTTTTAACTCAGAGTATATCTAGGAAAGAAAGGAGCTAAGTAGGGGTGATAAGAATGATCAAGTAAGAAAGAACCTGCGATTTCTTCACCTTCTATTTAAAAAACAAACTAAAATTAAAATAATGCCTGCATTTTGCTTACAATGTTTAGCAGTATTTTAGCCGACTCCAATGTTGAAAATCACTGCTCTTTTATGGTTATCATAGCAGGTGGTGCTAAACTCACATAAAATCATTTTTAGAAATACCTGTCTGCATATCCTGGAATTGAGGACTAAGGCTTAAAGCCCAGGATAAGTGGACATAAAGTAGCTCCTTTGCTGAACAGGGAGCTGCCCAAAGTGAGGGCCAGACACCTCCATCAGAGTTTGGTGAGAACCAGTTTTGTGCCTTACCCCTCACTCCAGCCTCTGCCTCCCAGACTTTATAAGGTAAAGAATAGAGGGTACCTTCAGGTTCGAGAGGCACTGAAATGAGGAGTGCTAAGACTTTCCCTCTGATTCCTACAGTCAAGGGGATGTTAACTACTCCCATGTGTAGTGAGGTGGCACCAAGAGCATCACTTGTAAATATGGAGGTTTTCTGCAAGAAGAAAAGGGTGTTATCTGCTTCCAATACGGGGTGTCAGTTTGGGTGGTAACCTTGTGTATTCTTTCTGCAACTACCTAATATAGAGAAAAGAGATCTAGAGAAAAGAGATACCTGAGCTTAAAGAGGGGTCAGTGGTGAAGCTGACAATGCTTCCACATTTTGTTTTGGCAAAGATGGCTGAATATCCCTTGGGAACCAGTGGACACTATAGCTGATGGCTCAGCGCCCACTCTCTGGCAACTAGCTCACCGCAAGGCTGGCTACCTGGTGAGCAGACCACATCACCAAGAGGCTGTGACTGGCTGCACTGAAGGACAGGGGCTGAAGCTGGGTGAGATCAGGGGAACTCTGCTACCATAAGGAGGAGTCTTACCCAGGAGCGTGCTTAGATGCTGTCATTCTTCATCAGCAAAACAGAGCTGGTCTTCGGCGTGCACAGTCAGGCTGGAGGCTGAGTACTGAATTCAATGAGGCTAGACTTTCAGTAGCTCAGCCATGTAGACAAAGTAGGAGATTGGCTCAGGAAACTGATAACATTTTTTTTTAAAACCAAGAAGGGGAGATTCCTTGCAAGTCATTGAAGAAAGCAGTGAAGAAAAATAAAGCGTCGCATGCCCCCACCCTGCCATGTTCAATGCACATTATAAACTGCTATGTGAGGAGCTTGCTATGGCCTGGACCCTTCAAAGCACATGAATTTTGAGGACATTAACTCTTCTCTATTTATTTTGATGTCCCAATAAGAGTATCCGGTTCCCTGTTCTAAATTCCAATGTCACATGAATGTACATGAGTATTTTTAGATATTTAAAGTGATAAAGTGACTGACTTACATGATTACCAACTAACACACTGGTTTTATAACCCATTTTGCTTAAATATTATTTTTTGCTTCTAGGCAACTCAAAAATTGAGAACAGGTTTTTGCCAAAGCAATGACTGAGCCATAGTGATGTAACTCGCTCATCTGATTCCTATTACAACATTCAGAGATTTTTACAGCTGAGCGCTTTCCACTGTCTTTCTCGGTTGTTGTTTGAGTCCAAAATTTTGGTATCTCTCTCTGTGGCAAACCGGTTTGAAAAGAATCAGGACTCCAGGGGGGAGGTGGAGGGGTGGAAGGAAAGAGAAAGTGAACATGCCAATTGCTATTAAATAAATTAGAAACTGTTGAGAAGGGAATTTTTACCACACTGTGACTACACTCACCACTGGAATGTCTTTAAAGGGCATATTTAAGAACACATTTTTGCTTCACATTCATGTCAAAAATCTGCCCTGTCCTCTATCACTATCAAGAGGGGAGAGGAAAGCAGGAAAGGAGAATAGCTAGGGAAGGTCAGGCATTAATAGACAATGAGTACTTTAAAGATGTCTGATTGCCTTCCGCAGTCAACAAGCAGCATGCAGACAATAAAGTGACCACACAGGGTATGTCTGTGCAGGCTTTACGATGATGGCACATTTCTACAGAGCTTATGGCTCCCATAAAAATAATCCACCAGCCCTCACACATGACTAATTTGATTAAACATGATCAGCCAAATTGCTTGTTTTCTGCAAATAAGAGACTGCTAATTCTCTCATGGAAGCCAGGCTTATTTTACTTGGTCCCTTTCAAAAAGAAAGAAAACAATAAAAAAAACAAAAACAACTAACATGTTTTTCATGTACTTCCAATAAATTTTTGTTTATGGTACCCACATGTGCTCTACATTATTTAAAACCCTCATCCTAGAAACCTAGCCCTCTGAATATAATTTCTGACAGTAATATTGGGTGAGAAAGTAGTCATTTCCCATTTTGAATGTTATGGAAATTCTTCTAAGGGGCATGCCTATTTGTGTAAATAAAACAAGATGCCATTCGCGGAAACCGATTCCTCTTTATAGCTGAGGAAATTAACCACAGGTTTGGGAGTTTCAAAGAGAAAAGTAGGCTAATGACAACCGATCTGAATTGTGTGCAAATTAACGTGATGTATGTAAACAGATTCCAGTGCAAAGATACTGTGAAAATCAAGAATTTTGGCTAAATTAATGGCACAAACAAATACATAGTTTTCATATGCAGGAATCTCAAAATAATCATGGGGTTTTAGTAAAGCAGGACCAAACTTCCCACGTCTCATCTAACTGGTGACACTGCTGTCCTGGCCTCCTCGTAGAATATGGGAACAGTGATCCACCCCCCTGTACCACGCATCCCCCCCTGATTTGTAAAGCAATTTCCACTAACTGCACCTCTGCATTAAATATGAGCACAGGCGGGAAATGGCACACAGTGCTGGCTAGAATGTCTCCTGCAAGTGTTTATTACCGTTTCCAGCCCACACTGTTACCAGGAAAAATGGAGAGCTGAGACAAATCTGCAGATAGCTTAACCGTGCACGATCTGCAGTGAGAAATATTCCATAGAGGTGAGTGGCATGTAGGTACTGAGCTTTGCAAAACCCATACATTCTGATCTTAAAATAAAAATAATAAAACATAGGGCAGCCTTCAAATTAATTTCCCCCCAAACATACCTAGATGTTAGCATTTCTGTGGCTAAGAGGCAGTGCAGAATGTTTCACATTTATTTGTCTGACCAACCGGGTCTGACTGTTAGGTCGTTACATTTTTGAGGACATACATATTTAATAGATGGCCCAATAAATTATTTTTCTTGTGAAATTTAAAAAATGTTGCTATATTGGGGGCCGGCTGAGTGGCTCAGTTGGTTAAGAGCTCGCTCAAGAGTTTGAGCTCTGAGCAACAGCGGTTCGAGTCAGCCCGAGCTGAGCAGCCGCTGAGCTACCAACAGGTGGCAGGATGGCTCAGCTAAAAAAAAAAAAATGTTGCTATAAAATATTTTCTTTTTCTTTTCTTATACCACACCAAAAAATTGGCTCCCCACCACGCTACTCCAGGGCTAAATATCTAGACAATGTCCTTAAAAGGTGAGAGGCACATGATATAATGCTTAATGGCATGAATTCTAGAGTTAGATTTCTGCTCCTTGCTAAATGGTCATGGCTAAATGTTTTAGCTTTGTTGTGCCTCAGTTTCCTCAAATGTAAAGTATAATGTTCCCATTGTTATGAGGGCTAAAGAAGTTAAGAGGAATAAATAGGACTAGTGGGTTAAGAGGAATATGTAATTCATATTTGTAAAAGAAAACCTTAGAACAATACTTGGCACACAGGAAGTGCTATAAAATCTCTTGCCAAATCATTAATTAATGTGTTTAGTAAATATTTATTGAACAGCTCAATTGTTTACTTTTTCAGTAAGTCCTCTTTTAAGAGGAAGAAACAAATTGTAGAATAAGCAGTCAATACATTTTGCCAGTACTTTCTTTGCTGTAGCATAACTTGTTGAGCCAGGTATGTAGGCACAAGCCCCTCTGAGTTGTTTGTGGCTGGGAGGGTTTCCTCTCACAGCTCATAACGATTATTACCACGAATGATCATTAGCATCTTTAGTTCTATGAGACATTTCTACTCAGCTTGTCGTCCTTTATATATTCAGTGATTTGATAAACCTAATATACCAAAGTATAATATTGCGATTTCCAATACAGTATTTTTAATTGAGACCAAAGCATCATCCAAATACATTTCTTCATCGGGAACACTCTTCGTGGGGTAAAAAATTCTGTTACCACTGTTGTTATTGTTATAGACACTTACTCATCCTGGAATATATTCCATTGTAAAACTTTAAGGTACCCAATATAGCCACCAAACAAAAATTTCTCTTGTCTACATATTGAGCATTTATAACTATTTGATAGTTATTCACTTCACTTTTTTTTCTGGTTTCCATTAAAGATATTTTGACCTAAAAATATACTAAGATTATTTTTCCAATGTAAAATGCTTTAAATGCAAAAAAAACCTATTTTATATAAAAAAAAGAAAAAGAAAAAGGCAAAGAGGAAGGCTCCTTCAGAAGTTTAAGGGCAGCTGGCATAAGGAAACATGTGAAATGAATCACACTGGCTTTTGTAGCATGCACTTTGGGCTTGAATTCCAGTATTACTCACGATGAGAACTTGGGCTCTGAGCTTCTATTTCCCCATCTGTAAAATGGCAATAAAACATCCACCTTATTGGAATATTGAGGGGAGTAAGAGAGGCTTAGTTTAGGGACTGGCATACAGTATAAGAGAATTCTTAGTTGAGATAGTTGTTAAATTAATCAAGACATCCAATCACATGTTATAAGCCCCTTGAGGACAAGTACCATACACTCCACCAAACATTCTGAGCATTCAATAAAACAGTCATTGATTGGCAGGCAAGGCAAACATCTGTTTCCAAAAAGATTACAGAATAAATCAACTGGATGTATAGATAGGTCATGAAACACAGAGTTTGCCTGAGCAATATCAGCATTGAGGAGTAAGCTGCTGGCTTTGGTCTTATTCACAGGATGGAATCATTGCACGTCATCATGATCAATATTTAAATATTAATTCTACATGCTCTGGAAAGACAAAAAAAATTATGACTGTCAAGTTGTAACAATATGCAAATTGTGATAGAATGATCAATATCTTAAAAACCATCCTTCAATGCAGGGTTCATATTGCTAGTATTAGCTAATAAATCTTGATTTAATATTCAAAGAGCTTCCTAAGCTTCAGGTAATATATAAAAATTCTTATTAAAATATAATTTGATTTTTTTTTCTTCTCTTAAAAAATTAAAATCCATATTGCAGAAACCAGGAGGACTGGGTTCCAGAAATCTCTGACACTTAGCTTATTTGGATTTGCATGAAGCTCACATTGGTTGAGCAGAGTCCTGCTTTAAAAGATGCCTCCTATAGAAGAAAATCTGTTTGTTTCATGTAAATGGAATACATTTGCTATTTTCTGTCCCTTCCATTTGCAGAGCTGGACATAACTTGAACATTATGTATATATTTCTAATGGGAATTCCATTTTTGTTCTCTAACAAGCTGTTATACAAGAAAGTGAGTCACAGCAAAAGGCCTTGCTTACCCTGCAGGAACAATATTTGAAAATCTAAAAGGCTTAGACCTCAGGATGGGAAGTAGCCAATTGTGAGGAAAGTTCTCTTCTTCTTCTTTTTTTTTTCTTTATTAAAACACCTGAAATAGAATTTATAATCTTTAGGGTGTGAACTAAAGATAGGTATCAACTATTGTCAAAGTTCTCTCTTTCTGGATATTTTTTGAGAGGTTATAAGGCTGGGAATAAAGTTGGGCAATGTGGACTTCTTTGACCTTCCAGTTCATTACATTTTTTTTTTTTGGTCTGGCTCTTAGAATTAAATCCACACTATACTTTATATATTTTTTTTAGAAAAATAAATTAAACAATGTTTATTCATTTTTCTGAATGTCTTGCTTTCTCCAGTACATAAGAGTACAAGATGCCCATTGTTAGAATCCCTATTCAGTTTGACTCCTATTTAAACAATGTTTGGTGATAAAAAGTGAGTTCAGACAAAATTATAGGTATAGATTGTAAACATTTAAAGTTAAAATTAAACTTAAGTCCCACTAATCAGTGTCTCTGAGAACTGTGTTTGAGCTGTTTATTGATTAAACAGTTGGTAGAAATTTTGATTTTTTTTTCAAATAAATCTTACAAATTAAAAAATTCAATTCAACAACAAAAAAATAAACAACTCAATTAAAAGATGGGCAAAAGAACTGATCAGGCACCTCACCAAAGGAGCTATGACAGTATACATAGCATCATGTTAATAGGGAATTGCAAATTAAAACAACAATGAGGCGCCACTGCACACCTATCAGAATGGCCAAAATCCAAAACACTGACAGCACCACATGCAGGAGAGGATGTGGAGCAACAGGAACTCTGATTCATTGCTGGTGGGAATGCAAAATGGTGCAGCTACTTTGGAAGACAGTGTGGTGGTTTCTTATAAAACTAAGCATACTCATACTGTACAATCCAGCAATCTTGCTTCTTTGTATTTACCCAAATCAGTTGAGAACTTATGTCTGCACAAAAAACCTGCTATAAACAGATGTTTATAGCAGCTTTATTCATAATTGCCCAAATTTGGAAGCAACCAAGATGACCTTCACTAAGTGAATGGATAAATAAACAGTGGTACAACCAGACAATGAAATATTATTCCATGATAAAAAGAAATGAATTATCAAGCCATGAAAAGACTTGGAGGAAACCTAAATGTGTGTTATTTTGTAAAAGAAGCCAGTCTGAAAAGGCGGCATACTGTATGATTCCAGCTATAAGGCATTCTGGAAAATGCAAAACTATGTAAACAGGAAAAAGGTCAGTGGTTGCCAGGAGGTAGGGGGAGGGAGGGATGAACAGACAGAGCAGGCGAGATGTCTAGGGCCCTGAAACTAGCCTGTATGATGTTACAATGATGGATGCATGCTATTATAGCGTTTTCCACACCCATAAAATATAGAACACCAAGAATGAAACCTAATATTAAGTATGGACTTTGGGTGATCATGATGTGTCATTGTAGGTTCATCTGTTGTGACAATGCACCACTCTGCTGTGAGATATTCATAATGAGAGAGGCTGTGCTTGTGCATGAAAGAGGGACACAGGAAATCTCAGTGCCTTCCACTTACTGTTTCTATGAACCTAGAACCATGCTAAAAATAATCTATTTTAAAAATTATTAAGGCTCAATCTAAAATAATTTCTATAAGACAATAGAAAGAATGAAATTCCACTGGATAACTGAGGGTCTCAAAGCACTTGAAAATAGATACATCTGACTAACCAGTACAATTTAAATATTCATTCACATCCCGATTTATTCACAAAATAATTATCGATGCCCGCTTGTGGTCAATCAAGATACATGTCTGCCCTCTAGGACCTTACAGGGCTGGGTGAGAAACAGGCCAGTAAGCACAAAGGAGTGTCAGAAGATTTATTTTGAATGCACATATGATTATGCAAACACAATGGGGAAATATGCATATCAGAACCTATCAGAATTGGGAGGTCAAGAATGTTACCTGGAGGCTGTGACACAACTGAGTTGTGACTGGTAAGAAGCGGTAGCCATAGAAGGAGAAGGTCAAAGATAGTTTCACTTCTAATGGAAAGACTCTCAGATAGCAAAGACCCCTGACTTGGCTCTGTCATTTCAGGGCAGGTTTAGTGTTTTTTTTTGTTTTTCTTTTTCTTTCCTTAATTTTTAGAATAATTCTTCACAGAAGCAATGACTAAGGTAGAAATGAAAACTGAAGTGAGGAACTTCCGTAAATTCTATACTGCACAACAGAGCCAGAACTAGAACTTGAGTTTGGGCTCTTTTAGAAGTTATCATTGGGCTCACACTGACACAAAGATATATGGAGCAGAGCTTGCAAAGGATTTAGAATTAAATCCTGCATTAAAGCCACCTAACCAGAGATACTGTCTCTTGGCCAATGTTTGGTCTGAACCATATCTAAACACTCATGAGTGATATGCAAAATTGGGCAAAGGCCGGGATGGTTGCTTACTGCCTCCTTTGAACTCTGGAATGTACGCCTTAGGAATATCTAAGGGATCTTTTCAAATATCTGGTCTGGATTATTTCTATTAATAGAAATGATGGACCTGGGGTAGGTAGAGCGAGTGGATAATACTGTATCCTACTTGCTCAGATGTCATGTATGACACACTCTCCTTTACTTCTATAATGCCTCGTCCCACAATGTCTTTTCAAATATTCCCATCCAACATTGACACTTCTACTTCCCGCATATCTCCTCTCTTCTCTGAGACACACTGCATTTGCTGATGCCAGAGGAACTAAGCTACACCTTGTTTTCTCATAACAAGCCTGACCCTTTACGAGTAATATATAAAAGGAGAACTTTCTGGTTGATTGGATTTCATTTGATTTTTAGTAGTGTTGAAATATAGACACACTTTCTCTTCCATTCCATTATTTCTGTCTTGCTGTGTGTAGCAATAAAAAGTGTTTGGACTATAATATAAAATAGCAGATAAATATGCTATCATCCAAAGTTTTGCATAATTAGTTTGAGTACAATACACTCACTTTTGAAAATGTCCATACTTAATGTAAGTGCAGAATGCTGCCAGGGTATGTTTCCTCTTCCTTCTGGGGTTGAAGCTCTGCTTTGCTTCTCATCTCAGACACATAATTAGTTGTAGCAGGTATATTTAGTGGTCTCACAGCCTACATCACCCAAATCTTCTTTAAACATCATTTTAGCCAAGTAAACCCAGGAAACTCTGTTCACCTTACTTAAATGCTTGTAACTTTAGTATTTTTACAATTTTTTTCAGGCTCAGCACAGATGGGATTTTTCAAATGAAAACCAGATGAAAGTAAATGGCAATCTCACCATCAGAACCTTAAGGTAGGAAGACGCGGGCCTCGCTCTGAGCTGTAATCAGACTCGCTTTTGCAGTGAAAGTATGTTTCCAATAACTGCACAGTTACCATCCATTAGAGACTCAAAGCAGCCTTTTACTTTTTTCTTTTATAATTTGACATAGTAAAGGGAGAAGTGGGCTTTCCAATCTCTAATCCGTGTCAACCTGAGATGAAAGTTTTTAGCACTCTGCCTCTGTGGGGGTATTTGGATTTGTAGTTCATTTTACAAATCCTGTTTAACATACAATTAAATAATAATGTAAATATGTGACATAATCTCCCCTGGCTACAAACTTTCACTGACCCTGGTGATTTCCTCCCCTTGGGGTTTTAAATTTGATTTCTATTCCCTGCCTTACTGAAACACAGACTTATGCCTTCTTTAGTGGCAATGGGCTGAACAGTCATCTAATATGTATCTTCTTTAAAATGTATCTGCAATAATTTTCACTGGAGCACAAAAAAGAGCCTCTGATTAGACAGGAGTACTCCTAACTTTGTTGCTAGTAGGATTTATTTGCATTTTTAACTATACATCTAGATTGTATCTAAAGTAGCCTCCCAAACTGGTGTGCATTAAAATCACTTGAGTAGCTTTGAAGCTTAGGGCACCCAGATGATCCTATTTAACTGGTCCAGGGTTGAAACCTGGACACTTGTAGTTTTCAAACATTTCTTCGTTCATTCTCATATGCAGCCTACCTTGAGAATCGCTGTCCTAGAATCTAGATTCTCCCATCATGAAGGGATTTTCTCCTGTGTTGCAAATTTTGGGGTCATCCTTACATCTCCAAAGGGTGAAGGAATTAGTCAAGACTGGAGGTAACGTGAATTCTCGTGCAGACACACAACCCGACCCCAGAAGAAATCCTTAGCAATAAGTGACGTTCGCATCATATCCTAGTTCTAAGAATGGACATGTTAAAGGAAGATATGGTGGCTTTTAAACTACTTTGAGTGCCTCTACAGTACAGTTATCTGATCTCTCATCAGCATTTAGTACAAACTTTCTCAAAATCAGAGCCTGTGTGCCTTAGTTCTATTAACCCTTCTTATTGTGGTATAATTAGAACTGGCCTCTGACATTGCAAATATTTTAAAACAATACTGTGGTGAAATAACCTATTGGATACCTACAGAATGGATCATTTCTCAGGGTATTTATATTTCTTCTGTTTCAGGTTTTATTTCTTCCCACCGCAAATGGGACATCAAAGACGTGGGTCTGAATCAGCTAGGAAGGCCTGATCAGAATGGATGGTGTAGATTTTGTTTCATATCATTTCAGAAAATTTAAGCCAAAAGAAAATATGGTTCACAAATCTAGAAATGTTATTTTACATTCCTGGGTTTTCTTCAATGATTTCTATTCCACTCAATGTTCTTATAATAGAAAACGAAAATATTCATGATAGAGTGTCATGTTTTATCATTAATAGAATGGCTAAATATTTTTATTACAAATAATAGGAAAGTCTTTTTAAACTAATATAGATGCTATGGATTTTTAAGAATGCCACATGGAAAAATTAGCTGTCGTGTATCGTTTATGTTTTTCCAAGGTCCTAATAAAATAATATGTAACTAAATATCCCAAGTTGTAATTCTAGTAGGTATCCTTCCAAATGTGTTTCCTCTCTTCCCTATTATTTCTTTATCTCAAAATAAAAAATAACCAAAATATTTAATTTGGAGCTCTTTGATATCTATTATTTTTTTAAAAGGCCTGCAAAAGAGCAAAGAAATGTTTTTCTGTGTTGATTCAAATGTAGGAAACTTGGAGCTGTGAGCACAAAGATGGGGCTGAGAAGTTCCAAAAAGTTCCAGGGAACCAATGATAATTAAAAGGCAAATTAATAGATTGTAATAAAACATGAGAATATAATGTGTTTAATGTACCATGGCTGCTGAAGCCTGAACATAGATGAGATTTGAAACCAGTGTAGAGATATATAAATAACTTAGAGGAGAATAATACAACTTTATCTTGAATGGACCCAGGGTGGAGACTGATAGGAAAAGTTACAATGGAGTCAAATTTAAAACTAGAAAACCTGTCAGAGGAAAAAAAAAAATCTCAAACACAGAATGAAAAAAAAAACCAAATAAAATAAGAAGACATTTAGAACAGTTATGGGTGTGGCCCCCTTATGATTTCAGAAGGAAACCTCCTCAGAACCTGTGTTCCTACCAATGAAAATGGGTCAGGGGGAAAAGACGGAAGATTTAGTCACAGATCCCTAGTTTGAATTCTTTATCTGTCATTTAGTGTATAACGTAAGACATATTGCATTCCCATTTATAAAGCTTCATTTATAATTTGTTTTTATAGGTGTCACAATAACAAAATGCTATTACCCCATGTTAAGTGCTTTGCAAACTAGAGAGGTGTTTTCAAATACAGGTGGAACCTTGCAGTTCAAAGTGAGGTTCCAGTTTTTAACAAGGTTCCTAAGTTGGTTAGTATTTCATATGCACATTCAATTTGGTGTTTCACTGGTCTAACAGGAGTGGGAATTGTGCAGTGGGAGACATCCTTAATCTTGGAAACAGTGAACTTTAATTGAGATTGGTAATACTTGAGCAAAATACCTAAAATCTCTGAATCTTCTTTCTCCTCGTCTATAAATCTCAGACAGGGAACCAATTTAGAGGTTCTCTGAAGTGCTTTCATGACATTTGTGTATGTACAAGTCGATTGTAAGAGATATTTCAAATTAATTTTTACTGATAGTTCACTTTTTTAATGATTTATATTTCACTATATGTTTGTTGAGAACATTTCTATGATATTCCTCTCACTCTCTTGCCATCTGGTCCACTCCTTGAAAGGAAAATAAATGGGAATTGCTTTCACCTTGGAGCTTATCTGTATAGGTCCCATAAAATGTGAGTGGTGGTAAGTAGCATCTATCACAAGTGAACTAACAGAAAAAAAAAATAGCTGAGAACTTTTTGGAGTGGACTGTTTTGATTCCCCTTAAGCTCTGAAACAAACAAAAAAATCTGGTGAATGGAATCAGAACTTACAAAACCCTGTAGGAAAATCGAACATTCTAATTTCAACTATTTTCTTCTTGAATATAATGTTTTAAATCCTCATTTGTTTTCCCTCTTAGGTCACTTTCAGGATGTGCAAATACATAATTTGTAAATAATCATCAGGGGTTTTGTCCTTTAGAAAAAGAGCTGGTAGCCGTGCATACTTAGTAATACAAAGGAAAACAGACCCTTATCATGTAACCTCTTATATCCATTGGACAGCCAAACACCTGGCTTCCCCTAGGATTTCATTGATGTAGGGTATACAGTCTATGTGGCCACATTCAGATAATGTGCCAACTGCTGGCGACAGCCTGAGAGAACTTACTAAGACTGAGATAAAGAAGTAAGAAAACTATGAAGGAGGCTTGTAAGAATCTTGTGTACTTTTTCCTGAAAGGTGCTTCAACTCTGTACCAGACAGGTAGATAATATAGGTAGACTATGTCTCATTGAGTAATGCTCACTATACTGTGACGCTCAGTTTATAAGGGTGACAAGTGGAATTGAACTTATTCCTGCCGGTCCAATGTCCGTCCATCTCCGTCCTAATTCAGCGACATTTCTAATTTGTAATCCAGGCCCTGGTTTCCATTAGCTGTCTGGTACTGACTCAAAGGATTTGAACACAGATTTTGACTTGGATGCATTTTACTGATCTTTGTGTTTTCCACTCTAATCAGTGCACCCCTAACCCAAGCCTGCTAACTTTCATTCAGGCTAGCTGGAGTTTTCCAATTACTGAGAAGATGGAAATTCAGACAGTAATTTTTAAAAACAGCTTAATGAGGAATAATTTATATGCTATAAAGTGTACCTATTTAAAGTGCAATTCAATGATTGTTATTATTTTTGCAGAGTTGTGTAACCATCATCATAATCTAATTTTAGAATATTTTTATCATCCCCCAAAGCAGCCTTATACCCATCAGCAATCATTTTCCACACTACCATCTCCCAGCCTTAGGCAACAACTAATGTACTTTCTATCTCTACAGATTTGCTTGTAATTTTTGATAAATGATTTAAACAATCCAGAAAATTCTTCTTTTTCTCCAAATTGCTCACCGCATGATCTCTAACTTCACAGCCTGATGTTATTTACTTTCTATTAGGATCTAGAATATTAGCAATTAGAAATTATTTTCCTGTATATGTGTATTTTTCAAAGTCTAATTGTCCATTATCAAATTATTTCGGCATGTTACATTTTGTTCTCTGCTGTGTTTCCTTCTGTCTTTTAGCAGTGAGAGAAGAGGCATAGTAGCAAAGCCAAGAATACATGCAGTATCAATGGCTTCACACTTTTCCATCACTGAGTTTTTATTTAGTTTTATGCACCCCTGAGGCTTTCAGAAAGTGAAGAGCCAACCTTGGGTCTTTAATTGGCCAGGCTCATCTCTTAGATTCATAGCTAGTATTAGCCAGCAGTGGAGAAATCCCTCTCCACTCATACACACTTCCAAGCTTTGCAAGATTATAATTACAGTAAAACCTTGGATTGCGAGTAACTTGGTTTGCGAGTGTTCCACAAGATGAGCAAACATTTCTAATGCATTTTAACATGGTAAATAAGCGATGTCTTGCAATATGAGTAGTCTGTTTCTTCAACAAATTATGCTCGCAAACCAAGGTATTACTGTACATATAGCTTTTTTTGCTTTCCATGGATGGGAATCAAGGTGACATAAAACAAGATAATTTTATCAGAGTTTAAATGAGCACAAACATGCACTGATTTGGGTGGGTTAATCTGATAGAACTAACTTTTTGCACAACTGATAAATTAATCTCAGTATAGAAAAACAATATAGAATGATTATCCTGATTCTAATAATAAGTAACATTTATGATGTACCTATTATACACATTTGGGGGTATTTGATTAAAAGTAATATAAACAAATTAAAAGGAAGAGGGGCTGTTTTATTGAAAAGATAGAGTTGACTCTAGATTGATGACTAAGGTAAAAAAAATATATATATGTCCCAGACTGGGCAGACATGAAGGCCACCTTGGAAATCTTGAAGTGAGGGATTCATCTTTAGGGTGCAGTGGTCAAGATGAATATATTTCAATATACTGTATACTGGTATCTGTGTATGAGTCAAATTCCAGGGAGAGAGTGTTTAATTAGCCTAGCTCAGGTCACATTCCCACCTCTCAGCCAGAATCCGTTGAAGCACCTGGATTAACAGCATCACTAAGCCTGCATTCAAAGACAGGTGGTGACATTTCTGAAAGCAAAAATGGGATGCTGTTTCTGGAATTAGAGTGAAGAAATAAATGTCAGACTGTTAATAGCCAACATATTAGTTATTTTTCAAAATTTTGCATAGTCCACTGTTCTGAGCACTGCTCCAATCACTTTACAATTAGTTGCTCATTAAATCCTCATAATAACCCTGCATGGTAGGCACTATTATTATCAACTCCATTTTATAGGTCCAGGGTGGTAAAGTAGCATTCCTGAACTCACATAGCTAATGAGAAAGCAAGGAGGGATTTGAACAAAGTCTAGCTCCCAAGTGCCTTCTGTCCATCAGCAAGCACTATGCTACCTCTCCTTGGACATGCGGGTTTGGAGATCTTCCTCTGTTTTTCATAAGAACCCCATGAGATGCATCCCTATTTCAGAAATAAGAAACTCAGACGCAGAGAGCTTGAAATTGACTGAGCCTGAAGGATTCCAGTACCCCTTTGTCGTCTATCATATTATACTGCTTTTCTTTACTTTCATATAGTGGTGAGCATTTACATGATGTTAATGACTTAAATCCCACCTAGCTGCTTCAAGCTGACTTCAGACCCCTATGCTGTATCTTCCCCTAAATAACATTTAAAGGTTGCCTTTTCCTTTTACAATCCTGTGCACTTCTTTCAATAAGAAGGAAGATACCCACGCTCTGAGGCATGCTGTGTGAAGAAGACAAGACTGAAAACGCTGAATTGAGATGCCCTGTGCATCTTGTCTCTGTTTTTCCCTTTCCCCGATCTGTCTGCAGTTCTACAAAGCAGTGTTTCTCTCATTGTGAGCCTGCTAGGGCTTCATTCCCCAGCAGATCTGCCAAATCACTGGTGAATCTAAGATTATTCTAGTGGTCAATCTGTCCAAGACTTGAGAGAAAGAGAATTTTTCATTTCCTCTGTGAATGCAAGAATAATTGGTGAATTCTGCATTTTGATTATATTACATAAATTTAAAACCCAAATGCAGATATTAAGTCCTTCTCTAAATATTTCAGCTTGGAGACATCTTTATAAAACTTATTTCTCTGAAAAAAATATTTTAAAATAACAGGAAGGTACAGGCTTTGAGGAGAGGGTTTTATAATCCACTGCTTCTGATCAGATTTAATCCATGAAACAGAAGCCTAACTGGTGGTAACTCTGCTCTTAGCATCCTTTTCTATCAGGTGCAATCTTTCCGACAGGAGTATAAGAGAGTTGCATTGACCATTCATTGTTCAGGGGCTGACATGACATGTGACAGGTGGCATACCATCCCAGGGAGAGACAGCCAAGGTTATGGACAATTCCATGGATACTGGCTACAAGACTCCACTTGTCCCTCTGACCCAAGGTGATAATGCACAGTGGTTAAGTGTGGCTTCTGAAGACATTTGGCTTCAGTCCAAATTCTGGCACCCCCACTGTCTGGCTGCATGACCTTGGGGAGGTCACCTGTTTCTCTGTGCTTTAGTGCCCATCTGGGGTTTTGTGAGGATTAGACGAACCATGCATGCCTTAAAAAACGGAAAGCGATTGCTATATCAGGCATCACAAGTGTCTCAGTAAGAAAGGTCACAGGATCAACAGTGTACAATATATAGCGATTCTAGGAAATATAGAGGAGTTTTATTTTTATATGCTGAGCTGAGTTGCTTCACCAAGAAAGCATTATATTTGAAATTGCACAAAAGCATCTCTGGAACAATTAATTCCATTTCTCTTTATGTTGTCAGTAAAGAACTGTTGATCTAGAGATCTGGTGAAGCAGCAGGTAATAGGATGAAAATAAAATGCTAGATAGGGCCAGATAAAGAGAAAGAATACCGGCGTTCAATACAGAAAGTGCCACAAAAATGTATACACATTTTAAGAAAGGAAAAAATTGTATTAAAATTGTAATACTCGATATATACCGATAACAAAAGATGAATTCAAGTCATGTGTATACATTTTCGTGGCGCCCCCGGTATATTTTTATTTTCCTTTCAAAATATTTTTGGTTATCCCTTCTGGATTTCCACTCCAGGACTTGTTGAAAGTGGTCACTGGATAGATGGGGAAATGTACAAACTCCATAAAGGTGAGATCAGGGGTTTCATATGTGTATCAATACCTACTCGCATAGATCTCTTATCCATATCTATATATTGCATCTATATTGGGGTTTTCAAGGCCATACTAAAAATCAGTAAACAGGTAAAGAGTTTTCGGCACAAACAAGGATGTGGATAGACCATCAGAGGTCTGATTCTGGCAGCTATGGGCCTGGAGGTGGCTGGTCAAGAACGCAAGCCCATTAGAAGGGCAGAGGCAGGGACGTGGCCAAAGTACAGGTTCAGGAGCAGTGTGGACATCTAGCCAGGTGGTTTGATTAGGGAAAGCTTTGTGTGCCTATTATGTTGTTAAAATGCACTACCTCATTTGTTCTGGACAACGCCATTTAAAGAAGGTTTAATTATTCTGATGTTCAACATGAGGACAAAGAGGCTTAGAAGTTAAGTAATTTCCTGTGTGTTATCAACTGAATTGTGTGCCCCAAAGTCACATTTTGAAGCCAATGTGACTATATTTGGAGGTAGAGCTTTAAGGAGGTAACTAAGGTTAAATGAGGTCATAAGGGTATGACCCTAATCTGATAGGATGGGTGGTCTTATGAGAAGAGAAACCTCTCTCTCTCTCTCTCCCCCCTTCCCCAAAGTGTGGGCAAGGAGAAGGTACCCACCTGTAAGCCAGGAAGGCGGCCCTCACCAGGAATGACATTGGCCAGCACCTTGATATTGGACTTTCTAGCTTCCTAAACTATGAGAAAACACATTTCTGTTGTTTAAGCCATACAGCTTGTGATTTTGTGTTATGGTGTTACGGCAGCCTGAGCTAATTAATGCACTCTGATTGTAAATTACTAATTGGCCAGGATTTGTGGTTCAAACCAGATGTGAGGGCAGAAAAAAGCAAATAAACTAAAGACCAGGAAAGTATAGAATTAACACTTGTATTGGTAGTTTGGATTACACAAAAGTGAAAACAAAAACAACAAAAACAAAAACATTGGCTATAGGATAAAGCCTCGGTTCCTCCTTGAGGTAGCTGTCTTTCTGTAGGACAATGAAATCTGGCAGGTACTATTTCCCAAATGGAGCAAGAGTTTGGAGGTGCCAAAGATGGCAACATAGGGTTCCAGTGTGAGGACCTGTACGGACGCAGCCTACTATAACATGGGCTTGTCTTTGATTTTATAAACACCAAAGCATTCTCATTTTTATCACATCTATTGACCTTTTAACTGTAGTTCTGTCACTTAATGCTAAAGTTCTCTCAATGGAACCAAACTAGGTATATATGCATTAAAAAGATGACATGATGTCAATATCAGATTAGAAGGCAGTGGCTTTACTCAATCATCGCTTTCCTACCCAGAAGAGCACAGGACCACAGTAACAGGCAACATACATCAAAGTTTTTTGTTAATTTGCTTTTTAATCTGTATTTTAGGCAGTTGGGTATTTTGAATTCATTTGAGATTTTGGGACATTTACCAGTGTTGCTTTTGAGTGCTCTGATTCTCATTCTATTTCCTGAAATATAATCAATGGAGTAATATCCCCTTGGTTCATTGTGTTCTGGGGGTTTCTCATGAAAGACACAATTCCATTTATTATTTGGAGAAAGCACAGGTGTGCCCAGAGAGGAACTAAAGTATCTTCCCGGTAGGGTTAGTCTGAATACTTTCTCTCTCAATCAGTCACTTAAAGGATGTACCTGAGACCTCATAATTCTTTGGTGAGAGTGTAATATTATCATTTCTTTGATATCCCTTAAGTCATAATTTAACTCTTTGTCAATCCAGTGCTTTGCTGTGCATGGGAATGTGATGCTATCTCCATCAAATCCCCTCTATGAATCTCTAAGAACCTCTTCTACAGCACAATGAATGAAATATGATTTTTATACTTTCTAGCCAAGATGGAAAGCAGCAATGCTAAAATGCCACAGAACAGTGCTTGCAAAATTTCCAGAACAGTCTTGGCAACCAAGCTGCTGGGGGAAGTTAAATATGAACTTGAATACCAGCTTGAATGTGTTTCCTTTAAACACAGGAAAACTTGGAGTTCTATCCATCAACCACAGTGAAAAATAAATTGAGGGCTTCAAATTCTGTGACACACTTAAGTGGGACAAAGACAATGACTCAGTGGCAACAAGAATAACCAGATTAGTCTTCATGCAAAGGCTGATAATAAAGTAAAAACTGCTGCATCACAACAGGTATTTCCCACCTCTGTCTCTGATCCCACCTAATCACTATTATACAACTTCTATAGTAGATTGATTTTCCTACACCATGGCTGTGGTCACTTCCCTCACCTCTTTAAAATGCTTCAATTGCTTCCCGATGTCTACTAAATAAAACCAGCAATGCAGATCCTTTGCCATCTGGTCCCAAGCTTTCTAACTACCATATCTTGCCAAATTCTCTTTCACACCTCTAACATCCCCAAGCCTAAGGATGCTCATGAGTTTAAAAGAATTTGTTTTGATAACTCTTTCTAAAATATCTGTCACTTTTTTGTCACCACAAACTCATCTCAGACACTCAATCAAATGCCTCCTTCAGTATATGGAATCCCAAGGTCCCAATGCAAAACCCTTTAGAATCCAGGTTTAACGGGGAGAAAAAAAATGTTGGTTATCTTGGCTTGAGCTGCTATAGCAAATATCACAAACTAGGTACCTTAAGCAATAGACATTTATTTTTCACAGTCTGGAGGCTAGAAGTTCAAGATCAAGGTGCCAGGATGGTCAGATTCTGGGGAAGGACTTCTTCTAGCCTTTGGACAGTTGTATTCTTAGAGGCAGAGAGAGAGAGAGAGAGAGAGAGAGAGAGAGAGAGAGAGAGAGAGAGAGAGAGAGAAAGAGAGAGAGAGAGAGGTTGCTCTGGTCTCTTCCTCCTCTTATAAGGGCACCAATCCCATCATGAGGGCTCCAAGCTCATGATCTTTAAACGTAGTTACCTCTCAAAGGCCCCGCCTTCAAATACCATCACACTGGGAATTAGAGCTTCAACATAAGGGGAGCAGACATATTCAGTTCCTAGCAATGTTAAATGATAACCAATATGGTTTTGGTGATGGAGGTTGATAGGAAATGGTGGAGACTGTGCCAAACAGCATAGGACCAGCTCTAGTGATTAGCCGTCATGTATGAATGCCAGCCGAGTTTCTTACTTCTCTCTTTTTTTAATTAAAACCTTATTTTTTTAGAGCACTTTCTAGGTTTATAGCAGAATTGATTGGAAAGTACAGAGATTTCCCATATACCCCTCCCCTACACATGCATAGACCCTCCCCACCTCACCTCTCCCCCCTCTCCAGGCTTATCAACATGAACTGTATATCTGTTACAATTGATGAACCCACACTGACACATCCTAATCACCCAAAGTCCATAGTTTACATTACAGTTCATTCTTGGGGTTGGACATTCTATGGGCTGGGATAAATGTATAATGACCTGCATCCATCACATGTATCATACAAAGTATTTTCAATGCCCTAAACATCCTCTGTGCTCTGCCTATTTACCCCTCCTCGGCCCCAATCCTTAGCTACCACTGATTTTTTCACTGTCTTCATAGTTTTGCCTTTTGCAGAGTGTCATATCTGGAGTTGAAATCATAAAGTATGTCACCTTGGCAGATCAGATTGGCTTCTTTCACTTATTTCTATGCCTTTGAGGTTTTTCAATGTCTTTTCATGGCTCGATAGCACATTTCTTATTCACATGGAATAATATTCCATTGTATAGATGTACTACAGTTTATTCATTCACATACTGAAGGGTATCTTTGTTGCTTCCGCATTTGACAATTATGAATAAAGCTGACATAAACATCTGTTTATAACAGACTTTTGTGTGGACATAAGTTTTCAACTTATTTGGATAACCATTTTGCATTTCCACCAACAGTGAATGAGAGTTCCTGTTGGCCATTCTAATTTGTGTGTAGTGCTATCTCATTTCTGTTTTGATTTGCATTTTCCTGATAACATATGTTGTAGAGAGTCTTTTCATATGCTAATCTGCCTTTTTTATATCTTCTTCAGTGGCCTGTCTGAAGAAGGTCTTTGGCTCATTTTTTAATTCAGTTGTTTATTCTCATCTTGTTGACTTCTCATCTTGTAAGGTTTCTCTCTGTATTTTGGATAACAATCGTTTATCAGTTGTATCTTCTGTAAATATTTTCTTTCTGTCTGTGGCTTGTCTTCTCATTCCCTTGACATTGTCTTTCACAGAGCAGACAGTTTTAATTTTCATGAAATTTAGCTTATCAGTTACTTCTTTCATGGATCATGTTGGATTTTGGACATAAAAGGTCATCTCCATACCTGAAGTCATTTGGGTTTGTTCTTTGTTATCTTCTAGCAGTTTTATATTTTTGTGTTTTTTATTTAGGTCTGTGATCTAAATTTTGTGAAGGTTTTTTCTTTGTTTGTTTGTTTGTTTTTTTGTTGTTAATTTTTGTGAAGAGTATAAAATATGTGTCTAGATTCATTTTTTAAAATGTGTGTTTTCGGCTGTTCCAGCATCATTTGTTGAAAAGACTATCTTTGATCCATTGCATTGTCTTTCCTCCTTTGTCAAAAATTAGATGACCATATTTATATAGGTTAATTTCTGGGTTCTCTATTCTGCTCCAATGGTCTGCTCCATTGTCTGTTCTTTCACTATTACCATACTACCTGAATTACTGTAGGTTTATAGTAAATCTTGAAGCCAGTTAGTGGCAGTCTTCCAATTCTGTTCTTCTCCTTTAATATTGTGTTGGCTATTCCTTGGGATTGGCCAAAAGAGAGCTTTGTGTGAGATTTGGTAGTTGCAATTTGAAGCAGTAGCCATTTTTAGTTTCTGAAAGTTAACCTCCTAGCTGATCTGGCATGATACCTAATATCTGCAAGCTCATGCAATTGGCCGAGGGCAGTGTCCAGACCTCTGCTCCTCCAACTCATACTGGATATTCTAAAGTTTCATTGAATCTAGGCCAGTGTTTGTGCCAGTTTATGGTCAAAGGTGCCAGCTACCATGGAAGCTTACCTGCATCAGCAAGGTTGGGGGAGAGAGAGAGTGAGACACATGTTTCAGTTTGTCCTTGTGTGTTTTCTGTTCATCAACAAGCATGCCAGTTTTTCCTTATTTTAGCACACTACACGTCCCACTTTCTTCAAATGCTCTCCTTGTTGACAGATTGCAACTTCAGATCCAACCCAGATGCAGAGCCAACAGCCTTGCATAGATCGATCCACCCCTGCACCCATGACCATGTAAGGTCTAATCTCTGTAATAAATTCCTTATTCTGTGGAACTCATAGTGTTCTGCTTTTGTGATTGAACCCTGGTTTAATACATGGACGAACTTGTCTGTGAGCTGAAATTTGCCTTGGTAAAGCCAGAAAGCAAACATTCTCTTAAATAATGTCTTCAAATCCTCAGCTGAAAATCATCTCTCCCTCTTCTAAAAATGCATACTTTTGTGTAGCAGCTACCACATTATAATGTTTATTAAATGCTTCTGCATACATATGTGTTTTACCTTCTTTAATATATTTCAATTTATTTACATACTCTTCATTTCTTCTCTCCTTCATTTTTATCAAAAACATTAACAGCTAGTACCTATCCAATGCCTGGCAACTATGTTTAAATATCACTAATGGCATTTCATAAATTTCCACTAATTCTCACACCAACCTTATAGATTAGATATTGTAGTAGTTATGATGCTTTTGGCGATAAGAAACAAAATCACTGAACCAAACTGGCTTAAGTACTAATAACACGTATTCTCTTCAATGACCAAAAAACCAGAGGTTAGTTAGGCACAAGAAGCACCTTTTTAGCTTGACTCCTTGGTTGCTCTCTTGACTCTACACTTCTATATGCCCTCTGTTGGTTTTGTCCTCAGACCAGGGGAAAGATGGCTGCAGCTGTTTAATGAGTTTTCTTTCACCCACAAGGTGACTTTCTTAAACAGAATCTGAGACATGCCCATACTGGTTCTTGCACACATCACCCACATCTGGTCCATGGGGACGCTTGCACCCTTTAACCTGACAAACTGCAGATGTCATTAAGGAAGCTTATGGGCCTTATTTTCTTTCTTCCATGTTGGCATTGTGATCATTGTGCTCTTCCCGGGTGAGGCAGATCGGTCACCAGCCATTGGAAAGCCGCTCACGCTGCTGCTGGCCACTCACGGTAGCTTACGGCAGCACCACTGCAGCCCCACTGCAGTCTACGCCATCACTGGCGACTCACGACAGCCCAGTTCCAGGTCGAGCTGTTGTTCACCAGCTTAGCTGTAGAGGGCACAGTATCACTGGCCAATGTGGGATCGGAACCGGCAGCCCTGCTGCTCAGAGCTCGCGCTCCCAAGCCAACTCTTAACCAACGAGCCACTTGGCTGGCCCAGGCCTAATTTTTTTTAGCTGCCTATCACAACTGTAGAGGACAATTCCCACAACTGTAGAGGACATATATCAAGTTTTTTGCATGGTTGCTTTGAAGCCCTTCTTATTAGACATGTGGTGGGAGTAACATTGCCCACCATTATGCTATAAAGGAGGAGTGGCACCCAAAGTGCATCTCTCTCCAAAGAATTCTCTTTTTTATCTCCTTTTACTTTCTTAAACTCTCTAATCACCTATTGGCTAGGAGTGTAATGGTTACAGAACTATTTTTTTCACAACTCCTTTGCAAGTCCTGCATAGGCCCAAACCCTATGGGTACCTCCTATTCCTTTGGTCCTTCACATGAAACTGACACCAAACAAGTCATATTTTAACATATAATTATGCATGCAACAAATTTGACTCAAGATGCCATCTTACAAATTTGCCGTAGCCAGAATGACTTTCTGTAATGTAGTTTTCATCCAGGGTTAATTATATCCAATATTAGGAGGATAAGGATTATGTTTATTTACTTTCTTGCTTATTAAAACTTAGGGTTCTCTTTCACTTAGTGAATAGGTGGTATTACATATAAAAGCACTATGCAGACAGGGAGTTTATAAAAGCTTTCATGTATTGAATTGGTACTCAGATATATTTCTGACTCATAAAATAATAGATCTAATTTGTTTAGCATCTACTATATGCCAATTCGTTTTCCATGCATTATTTTAGCTCTTCCAATAATCCTGTCATACTCAATATTCCCATTTTACAGAGCAGAAAAATTAGTCTCATCAGGTTTAAGGATCCTTTATGTAATTACCTAGCTATTAAATGATAGATTCAGGATTTGATGATATGTGTTTGATTTCAAAGACAATATACATATATTTTTTCATTATACAGGCTACTTAAGCCTTTAAACTTCATAAAAAATAATCATTTGTAAAAATGTCTAAGTTTACATTTACATAATACATTCATTTTCAAAGATTATTTATATGTTTCACAGCTCCTCCATGAATTAGGAAAGCAAGTGAATTAACTTTTCTATTTATCAGATGTGCGTGACTGAGGCATATGCCAAATAATTAACTTGCCCATGTGCCCAGCCAATCCACCTGGTGATGAGGTCTGCTAATTCTGTACGGGAGGAAATAGGTACAACAGTGTGGGTGCAGGCTGGGGAATCAGATATGTACAGTTATATCTGAGCATTGAGACTTACCTCTTAATCATCCTCTTTGAGCGTCAAGCTCTTATCTCTATGTAGGGATGTTATTCATGCCTTCCAATTGGGAATGGTAAAGGCCCTGTCTTTCAGAGCACACTGAGCACATACCCTGGCACATAGCAGATGCTCAGGAAAAGTTTAGCTCTTATATTACTGACTTTGGCACTTATGAGGACACTCTGCTTTAGGGGAACTCATTGTTCTACTTCTTTCTAGTCATAACAAAAATTGTCAAGTAAAAAGACATATTCAGAGTGTTTATAATGGGTATGTGTATATATTTCCTGAAGTCCATATTTTCAACTACTTGTAGAATTGTGAGCATAGACCTTATTTTTCTGATGTTTTATCGTCTATGTTTCAGGTAGTTGCAGGTTTCAACGCTTAATTTTAGATTTTCTAACATCACTTTTGATCTAATTGATATAGTTTGGGTAATCTATCAGAGGGGGAATAAAAACATTTTACCTTCAATGACAATTTTTGTAAGAGTTGGGGTGGGGCTCTGGGGAGTGATCAACAACAACCTAGAAATTTCACACTCTAAGGATTTTCAACTGAGTGTGCCTTTCTTACATAATGAACTCGTCTAATATAGCGCACTTCGTTTTTCATTGGTAAACCCATTATTCTACAAAATTTATAGCACTTTTATGCATTTTTTTGTTTTTATGCATGGAGAATATTTTTGCAGTAATTATACAATTTGCATTTTAAAGAGTAAGTTGCAATCAAGAAAAACATTACCATACAAATTGCTGTGTTTGTAATATAGTATCTGCAGAATATAGTGTTTACTTCTCTGATGTGCACACTAGATCTATCTTAGAAAAACAGAAGAAAGGAGAAAAACAAAACAGTTGACAAAGAGATTAAACAATCATAGTTTCCTTCATAGCTTTTTTTTTTTCTAAAATTTGAAGAGAGAAAGTATTTTTCCACATTATAATTGGGGTGAAATTCTTGCTTACTTTCGGTTTTACACAGCCTCTCTCTCTCTCTCTCTCTCTCTCTCTCTCTCTCTCTCTCTCTCTCTCTCTCTCTCTCTTCTGTTTTTGTTTGTTTGTTTGTTTCTATTTGAAAATACTTGTGTGACTCACTGTCCGGAGAAATGTTAACACCATGTGTTTAATCCTGGATCTCTTTAAGGGACAATTGAAGAAAAAAAAAAAGAAAGAAAAAGTGATGTTAGTTTTAGGACTAAATGTAGATAATCAGGTTAATAGTCTCTATTTACAGTTAAATAAAAACAAAACCACCAGAATAAAAGCAAAATAAAACAGCAACACCAAAACCCTGATAAAATGAACAAATGTTAAATCAACAACTCACCCTGAAGAAGCAGTCTCCACTGCTTGTGTGTATGTGCAATTTTTACATATTTTTCAGACAGACATTTTCTTATATTCTATTTAGTCAGTGTAGACAGAGACTGTTTATCCCATAAATGAAACATCTTGTGATTAAGATTTTTTACCATATGATGACAAATGTTTACATAGCAAACTGAATCATTCACACAGTTGGTCATTTAAAAGTATCACAAGCATCAGAGTGATTTTTTTAAAGATTTTTATTGGGGAATTGGGGGATGGGAACAGACAAATTGCTGTCCTTTTGTTCTTCAGTCTAGTTTTGGAGGACATTGCTTCACTGGTCCAAGTTGGCACCATCATTGCACTCTTCCCCGGGTGAGGTAGATCAGTCACTGGCTTCTGGACGGCCGCTCAGTGCGGCTGCTGGCTACTCATGCTGGCTGCTGGCTACATACAGTAGCCCATGGCAACCCACTGCCACAGGGGCTGCAGCCTACGCCAATGCCTGCGACTCACGGAAGCCCAGGTCCAGGTTGAGCTGTTGTTCAGCATCTTAGCTGTAGAGGGCAGTGTCACTGGCCCTCATATGTGGGATCTGAACCGGGGCCCTCTGGCGTCCCAAGCCAGCTCTTAACCAACGTGCCACTCAGCCAGCCCAGAGTGATTTTTGATCTATTGTTTTTGCTTGAAGAAATCATTTTTTTATTTGAAATTGATTTATTTTGAATCACTTGCATGCTGAACTCAATAGTTTCACACACAGGCTTAAAAAATATATTATTTCCTTGTGATGTGGAATTCATGATATAAGAAACTACGAGTGTCATATTATTAAGCCTGACTTTGAACTCCAGTTTGACTTCAGATGTTACAGTGCACATGAGAGGAATGTTCCAAATGGTCATTTTCCTTTTCAAGAGTTAATTTAGGAAGTACAAGATTATGAACAAGGCTTTCTATAGACATGTAATGATGTTATTTGTACTCTATGTTGGAAGTATTGAGTAAAGCTTTTACTATGAATATTGGGTATTGCTTTCTAGACTAGAAACAGAGGAATAAATCTGTAAGGGATTGAATTTGATTAAAACAAAGTCCTGTGAAGTTGGAAACTATACTTTATGTTCGAGGTTGATAATACGATCAGAATTTTTCTTTCATGGTTCTTCAGTCTCCATTTCCCCTTCTCACCAGGAGTTAGAAGTGAAAGGATATAAAGGAAGAAGAACAAGCATTGTTAAAGTTTCAAGTGGGTTCTAACATGCAGCATGATGCATATTTAATTCTGAAAAAAGAAAACTGCCTGTAGGGGTAAGAATGAAACCCTCACCATTTCATTGTGGCAATGAGTTTTTTCATGCATGTGCATGAGTTTCCCCGATTTGACTGTAATGTAATACCTACAAGGTTAATTAGATGTGCTGAAAATGTAAATGTTCAGCACTCTCAAAATGCCTTGTTAATTCAGGTCTCAACCAGGCATCTATGCTATCTTTTTAACCACATTGTTTTCCAAGGTATGGTGTTCATTTATGAGTAACATCCTCTGAAACTTTTGAATATAATAAAAGGGTATTTGAGATGCATGGTCAGTCAACATCTAACATAAAATCTTAAGCCTCTGGCTTTGCAAGAACAATGTGGATTAATGAGGTTTTTTTATTTTTTTAAAATTTTTTTTATAGAGCTAATACAATCACTTGTCAAAAGAGACAAAGAAGAGAATTACTGTTGGTATTCTGGTCAAAAACTGTGTTGATCCCTCATGAAAATTGAAACTACTCTAGAGACTAGATGGATTTTGACTTATTTGTGGTCTTAGTGAGGGGAATGAAGTCACAGAAAAGATGCATGGATCATAAAGCAAAATCAATATGGATACTCAGTTAAAGAAAAGCATTTTATATTTGTGTCAGTTGAAATGGGAAAGGAATTGTTCTTACTGAGAAATATGAGGCATTGCTGCTTATGAATTTTTACTTGCTTGTTATTTCATTTATGAATGTGTCTTCAGCTTGCTTATTTGGAGAATTACAAAATATTACAGCATGAGTATATGCTTTTTTAAACTTTATTATTTCATTAATATTTACTTAGATACTCCTGTCTGATCCCAGACCTTACTACAATGTCTGCTCCAGAGTTTTGAGGTAAAAATAGGACTTCTTTTATTTCCTGACTTCATACAAAAAGAAAAAAAAAGGGGGGGGAGGGAGATGAACAAGAGCTTCTTGCATCCATGAATATGAACTAAAATGGTGCCTAATAACCATTCAAAGATTTGGCAAGAGTGGGATATTGAGGCAGGATAAGTTGCCTAGGAAATTGACAACCCCCTCGAGGATACAATGTAAGGCACCTCCTTGGTTACACAGGTAACAAGTTACCACAGCTGGAGAAAAACAAGAACCACTTTTATCCAGCTGGGGTGATCCTTAGGACTGGGACCTGACCTTTAGCTAATTATAATGTCATTTACATTGCAGTTACTACAACTCCCATCATGCACTTGATGCTATGACAGTCCTGGAGGAATCAAATATCGAAGAAAAAGCAGGAAACTGAGTCCCATTCAGGGGGAGGAGACAGACAAGTCATGTCAATGGGTGCCATCAATTCCCACCCTTAAAGGAGATAAATACCCCTGGTCAGTGCTTTCTCTGCGAGGCTCAGTCTCTGAGTATGCCCTCACTTCTGTCTTGTGTACTTTTGTTTAAATGAATTTCCTATGCTATCCTGCATCTGTCTTGCTGTTGAATTCTTTCTTCCATGGAGACAAGAACCTGGTCACCTCTAGTCCAGGTTGAGTCCTCTCTTGGACATCCTGAGCTTCAGGTGAAAATGTCACAGTTGGCCCATGACATGAGTCCAAGTAACAACTCCGGGGAGAGTTCTCCCAAAACATTAGTGTCTAGGTCATGCTTTTGAAATAACTTCCTAAGCAGGATAACACTAATTATTTTGAATTAGAGAAAATCAAATATTTGTAATGCTGTTATGAAGGAGTGAAGTTAAAGCAACATCTTTCCTTATGCCAAACTATAAACCCTTTTAAGGCTTCCATCGTCATCCAATCCAGGGAGAGAAAGGACATGAAAAAAGTTACCAACATTATGTTTAATCATTGCTGTTCTATAAATCATGATTGTTCTAATGCTTAATTTCAAGGGAACCTTGGAAAATTTTCATGCAACAGAGCTATCAAATTTGCAAGAGTTTATTTATAAGGGTCAATGGGTCAATTGCATTTTTTTTTCAGTATGTCTATGGCTTCATAAAATAACCGGTTCTGAACCACATATTCCAGTTCAAGCTTCTCCATTTATAAGCTTTGTGATTATGATTATAATCTATCTGGCCTTGTTTCATCATCAATAGAACAAATAAGGTCATATGCATGTCTGCCTACTTCTTGGGAGAACCAACAAAGTAACCTCTACATCAGAAATATATAAGCTATTAGCAAGTGTAAGAGGCTTCTACTACTACAATTATCTATAGTCAGTTATTGCAGTTGGTTAGAGCCTAATACTCCTGAAGCCAACAGCTTGTGTTCATTTCTCAAGAGAAATGGTTTGTTCATGAACAACCCAGTAAATTTCCCTGAATCTCTACTCAACTCTTATGTTCATCCTGTTGGCTACAATGGAATAAAAATGCTGAGGATTTAGTGCAAATGTTTTGTCCCAGGTGAAACAACAACTCAGGGTGCATGCCCCATAGACAGCTATTAAATATCATCATGCTTTTCTGCAAAACTCAGAATCTTTTGGAATGCAGTAGTGTTATAAAATCCTAACATCAGAGAGGATCTACATTAATTAGATTATCTAGTTACATAGTTGTGATTTTAATTTCAGATAGATTTAAATAAAACTGTCAGAGAGAGAGAGAGAGAGAGAGAGAAGTTATAGCCCTGATATCCAGAACTGTTTATAAGCCCCATATTTAGAATTTATAACTTGCCTCCTCAGCTAACCAGTCCATATTTATTTTCATTTGCCTTCTATCAAGAACTCAGCCTGTTTCTGTTCTTTTTAGAGAGGTGATCTAAACCTTCGTTTTATTATTTTTATTTATTTATTTATTTTTAAGCTGAGCCATCCTGCTACCTGTTGGCAGCTCAGCGGCTGCTCAGCTCGGGCTGGACTCGAGCCGCTGTTGCTCAGAGCTCAAACTCTTGAGCGAGCTCTTAACCAACTGAGCCACTCGGCCGGCCCTTAAACCTTCGTTTTAGATCTCCTGTTGGCCCCATCTGTATAGAGTTGCTATAGAATTCCATAACTTTTAGCACTGAACAAGACAATTATGGAACATTATAAAGAAAACTCTGATTACATCTATGTTCCTTCCTGTCCCCACTACATAGCAGCCATGCTATCTCACTTTGATTGTCAGGTTCAATCATATCAGACAGCGCTATTAGACCCTTTCTCTTCTGTTTGTCTATTGGCATAAAAAGTCCAAAGGTCAGTGGTGATCTAACTTCCTGTGTAATAGAGTCAGGCCCCACTATGACTACTGAGGGCAGGTTTTCTCCCTTGTGCAATAAAACCCCTGAACTACTAAAGTATAGAGTCATGAGGAAAGGAAACAGACATTTTGTGAGGAAATCATTATATGTAATAAGAAAAGCTAACACTCTCAATTCTACCCCACAGTTCCTGTGTCTACAAATGCTGGCTATAGGAAGAATGGCACCATAATTTAGTTATGATTCAGAGCATATCATCTTCATCATGAGGTTGTATCTGACAATTGTGCTATAACAAAAACATTAAAAGACATTCTATCATTCTGTATAGACAGTTGCTTCCAACTTAAGAGTACATGAAAAGACCCACAATAGCAATATGCATCAATATATTGCCTGCATTTATTTATCCCTTTGCTTATATGTTTCTTTGTTTATTGGTAGAGAGAGTTCCTAGGTCAACAGCAATGCTACCTGGCACTCTGAATTGTGTGTCCCCCAATTTTATATGTTGAAGCCCAAACCCCCAATATGTCAGTATTTAGAGATTATTGGACTTTTAGGAGTCAATTAAGGTTAAATGAGATCTTAAGGGTGTGGCCTTAGTATGATAGAATTGGTGTCCTCATGAAAAGAGGAAGAGAAACCAGATCTGGAGTTCTCTCCCTCAGCCATGTGAGGACATAGCAAGAAGGTGGCCATCTACAAGCCAGGAAGACAGTTCCCACCAGAGACTGAACTTGGCTGAACATTGATCTGGGACTTTTCAGCCCCTGGAACTGTGGGAAAATAACTTTCTAGTGTTTAAGCCACCTACTTTATGGTATCTTGTTACGGCAGCCTGGGTATACTAATACATGTGGGATGTTATTATTGTTTTAAAACACGTTTATCTGTGAGGTGGAAAAAGCAAAAACAAATCCAGGGTATCACTCTTCCAGGAAGGGTAAATTATTGCCTCTACCATGGCGGAAGAGTGCCAAATGTCACCAAGTGATTGTCTGGTCTCTCCGGTGTATCAGTTAGGGCATTGCTCCGGGAGTATACATTAGTCCGCAGGAGCAAAGTAAGCCTTTGCTATAGGCGATCAAAGTAGCTGAGCCCACATACAGTCTATACATTCTTACTACCATGGTTAATTTGTTTATTTGTTTAGGACTCAATGTAGCCATTTCTAGGGTGGCCAGAAAGAATACTAGCTGATATTGCTATAAAAGTCATTTTTTCCACCTCTTGCATTGAGGACATTTTTGTAAACTTTCATGTAGACAATAATTTTACTACACTCTGATCAATTCTGAGAGCTCCACCTATACAATTCTTTTCTCAATCTCATGTCATCAAATATCCAAACATGTTCCTTCTAAGTCCCTTACCACCCTTCCAAAACCAAGAATCCACTAAATATCCATATTTTGAACGTTTCAAGATCTTCAAGCAAGGCAGTGAACAGCCTGAGCAAAGTTGGAAGAGGAGTCACTTCTGCTGCCAAACAAGTCTAAAGGAGTGGAATGAGTTTTGGTATTCACGATGCTCTGATTCCTCACATAAGCCAATTTTCCAAAGACTATAGGCCCGTTTTTTCCTTATTAGTGCCCTAAATTTCCTATGAGAGACTGTAAATTCAATTAATATCACAATTTGACAACCCACAGAAGCAAACTCTGTGTCTGGGTTTTGGCCCTTAGTCTAGTGGCTCTAAAACATAAGGAACCCTTCTAGAGAAGACATAGGGATTTTCTGGTTTTCTGTCTGCATTTGAACAACAACAACAACAACAAGGAATTTGAACTTATCAATGTATTTAAGTTTTCCAGTCCTGGAATAAATCACTCCACTCCGTCATCTTGAATTTTATTTCTTATGCCCATTGGCTCTCTAAACCTTGTCTTTGATTGGCGCTTCTTCCAGGTGACCATCGATAATAACATAATTGATTTTACACTTTTTTTTTTAGTTTTTATTGGGGAATTGGGGGGATGGGAACAGTGCTGGGGAATTGGGGGAAGGGGAACAGACAAGTTGCTGTCATTTTGTTCTTCAGTCTAGTTGTGGAGGACGTTGCTTCACTGGCCCACGTTGGCACCATCATTGCGCTCTTCCTGGGCGAGGCAGATCAGTCGCTGGCTTCTGGACGGCTGCTCACTGCGGCTGCTGGCCGCTTAGGCTGGCTGCTGGCTACACAAGGTAGCCCATGGCAACCCACTGCCACAGGGGCTGCAGCCTACGCCATCGCCGGCGACCCACGGCAGCCCAGCTCCAGATTGAGCTGTTGTTCAGCATCTTAGCTGCAGAGGGCAATGTCACTGGCCCTCATATGTGGGATCCGAACCAGGGTCCTCTGGCATCCCAAGCCAGTTCTTAACCTTGCGCCACTCGGCTGGCCCAGTTTTACACTTTTTATTGAATGCCTTGGATTGCCAGAGACACCTATCGCTTAATGCTTTTTTTTTTTCTTAATTATCTTTAGTCTCAACCAACTCCAAATATATCCCAGATTCTCCTCATTTCTCGATATGCCTTTCGCTTACAATTACTTGTGCCAATTCCTGGGATAGCTTCTTGGATACATGAAACAGACAAGGGGTTTAAGAAAAGAAAATTCAAAGTATTCCAGGAAAGGGACAGAATCAGGCATGGGGTAGGCTGAGCAGTAGCCATGACCACTGCAAAACCATGTCACAAACCAGTCCAGTAGTGATAATGCTGATTACTGGCTGCCAAAGATTGTATTGCTTTTATCATCCCACTGCCTCTAGAAATTGCAACTGTATTTTTGACATTGCTGGTCCTAGAATTTCAATGTAACTGCTCCACCATCTCTGCTCCTTAGCAAACATTTGGTTAGAAGCCTGCAGTGGGATCACCTGCTTCGCAAGAGTGACTGGGTAAGTTAGTATCTGACACTTTCTCCTTCTGTAGTAGGAGAAGTATGTGCTTCCCTTATTATTACCCATATGGTTTATGGGCATATACAGATGATTGGCTAAGTGAATACTCATGTCTGTCTCTTTCCCTTGACCATCTCATCTAAATATTTTCAGTCCAAGCTTCTTCTTGAGTTAAAAGTGGCCATCTGAAATCTTTCTAGCCAATGGGACATATATTAAATTATGTTGCTGAATTTATTGGGACGATTTTGCTTTTCCTGATAATAAAGATAATTTTAACTGATGTTACCTCTTCCCCTGCCCTTTTGTTCTACTTTGAATGTGGGCATGAGTCCCTGAGTCACAGCAACCATCTTGGACTCTAACGAGAATAGGAAACTTACAGAGATGCAAACACTGATAACTATGGAGCCACTGAATCAAGGCCAGCAAAAACAAGATACAGACCTCTGTAATGTAAGAAAAATATACCTTTCTTTGTTTAGGCCTTTAAACTCAAGTTTTCTATTACTTGAAACTGAACACATTCTTACTAGTACAATAGAGAATCCCCCTGGTTCGGGGCAGCCAGCAATAAAAAAAATAAATAAATAAAATAAAGTCATTTCTATTTTAAACACTAAATCAAATTAAATGAGCACTGATTTTTCCCAAGTTCACATCTGAAATTGTTATTAAGAATATTTGTTTTTTTTTTTAATTAATTAATTTATTTATTTATTGTTAGTTTCAGGTGTACAGAACAATGCAATAGTTACCCTTTTCACCCTCACAAAGTAACAACCCCCCACCCCCCATC
>NW_017731417.1:252534-331142 GCF_001890085.2 Hipposideros armiger | reverse complement strand
CCCATATCATGCTTATCTATTACAATTCCATTGAATCCGTTCCCGCACTCTACTCCGTGTCCCGAGGTTATATGTATGTATAATTATAGTTGACATACAGTGTTATTCAACATCAGTTTCGGAAATCTGGGCACAGGGTGTGTGAGTTGATGACAACTTTTCCAAATACCTTTGGAAGTCTGACCCATAACACACACATTCTTACTATTAGACGCATGTAGGCTAACATATGGATAACAGTTTATGTTTCTTAAATTTACTCTCCGTTTCAAGATGAAACACAACCACTGCTTCATCTTTCCCCATAGCAAATAAGTAGATAAGATTAAATGTAGCTAACAGCATTTTTAAAATATACACTAGTATGTAAAGGTAAGATCATCATACCAACCCGCCTCTTCGACACTCAGCTAAGATAATCACGATTCAAGAACTCTACATGTTGCTAAATCTGTGTAAAAAAACTATAAAATTCAAGTGCTACAAAACAAACTTAATATACTTAGTTTTATGACTACACACGCCAATTTTTTGGCATCATTGCCAAGATAGTTGTGATCCAAATGCCTATTGGGACCAGACAGGTAACGTAAATGAGGCCAAGTATAAGGATGCATGCATACAGTGAGAGAGTGGCTGGGATTAAGGAGAACTGAAACCAGATACCCTGTCATAGGAAGAGAAGCCACTCAGCCCCACCTGAGTGTGGCCAAGCTGGAATGCAGCACACCTGTCAGAGCGTCTGATTATCAGCAGAAGATGGAAATTCCATTTCTATGTGAAGTTACTTGTTTTTCAATTTTACTCAATTAAACAATAATTAGAGCCTGTGTCTGGATTTTGGGCCAATATCATGTGACCTTCACCTCAAGGACAGACTTAATCATTGAATAGTGACCTTATCTTTTTAGACTAGGAAAAACTACATTATGAAATGCAACACACACACACACACACACACACACACACACACGCACGAGATAATAAACAGAACTATGTATTTTTAAATATTTGATCGAAATGCTTTGATTTCTGGAATTTCTAGGTAGAAGTTGTCACTAAGGAAGGCAGATGGGTTTTGAAAGTGTCCAAAGATTATGCTACTTAATAATATTTTGAAACCAACTTTTAATTTATCGCCTATTAATAACATAGTGATGGCTTTGTATTTGTTTGTTATTAAATTATTAATATAACGCTAGTAGCAAATAAACTCTCAAGTTCTAATATCATATATAACATAAGCTAACTTCTTATTTCTATTATGTCTAATTGACAGAGAAGTCAGGGATGAGGGAACGCTCATTTATGCTGTTATTATCGACCAAGTTTGACATAGGATCTCCAATTTTCAACATGTGTTTTTCTTGGACATTGATATTTACTCACAAGGAGGGATGCACTTTTTTCTTTTTTTAATGGGCAAGGTTGGTTGTACTGTATATTGATTCATTCTATATTTCATTGTTTAGAATTGAGGCACAATGTCTCAATTGGGAAACCAGGAGTATATTGAAATCTGTTAAATAGTTGGGTGGTGGCTTTTAAGCAATGACCTTACCAAAAGGAAGGCAACGTGAACAGTCAGTCACTATCCAGCCATCACTGCCACAGGAGCTACATTTTATTGACTAAGTGTCTTTATTTCCAGGGGCCTTCTTATTCCATATTTTTCAGCTATATTAGTGGTTGATTTATTTAATTCAAGCAAAAATATGTTTTTTACAAGTTATTCTATAGTAATTTTATAAATTCTACTATTTAGTTACATTAGTTATATATCATTTTCCAGACTATGTCCCTTTCAATTCCCTCTGTTTCAGTTGACTTCACCAATATTTTATTAATTACCTACTATGTGCCAAGCATTGTGATGATTTCAGGAACACAAGAAGCACATAAATAATTCCTGAAGTACTTGTAGTTAATAATGGTGGATGGATTATATGCATTGATCTCTAAGATTTCTTCAAATACTAATACAATGGGAATGTGCAAGAATCAAATATATAAGCCTACTAGGATGTAAAGAATGGAAGGAGGAAAACACAGTGAATGTGAAAGACACATTTATTTCTGGAAGAATGAAAACCATGTAGAGGCATAATAACTGATGACACATCTGAAAAGGCTGAAACATAAGTCCCTAGATAGAGTAGAGATCTAAATCATAAATTTATTACATTATGACAATAGATCAGGAAGTCTTAAAATTTGAAACTACAAGTAATTTAGAAGATGAGGAAGACATCAGTATAACAGCAGAGGACAATGTAAAACTCTATAAGAAAGAGAAGTTCCACATGGTCACCTTTATTTTGTCTCCCCTTCCATCCCAGCCATCCATCCACTCCTGAGAATGTGTTCATCAACTAAAAAAAAAAAAAAAGCACCAGAGCTTTCAAATTCAAGGACACAAGCAAAACAGGGTGAAGGTGAGACTTTAAACAGAAAGTGTGTATTCAGTGAAAATCTATGAACCTTGAAACAGTGACAGCTCTTATACCTTTCTCCTAGTCTGTTTCCACAATTACTTCAGCCAGGTCACATGCCCTCCAACAGGAGAGTAGCAGATCCATTCTTAAAAGGGCTGAAGGACCAATGAGGAAAAAGCATTGCGGGTAAGGGGCCTTCACTGTGAAAAGTCAGCATCTCCCTATACTGATGCCTCCCAGTTCATAAGTCCTACACTTGGACCAAGAGTTCCAATTGACAGCGAAGCCTTGTAAGACATGAAAGACAAAAATCCAACATAAACTAACATGAAAAAGTGACTTCATGGAAAACAGAATCCTGGGTGCCAAAGAAAAATTACATAAAACTATAATTGATACTCTGAGAGATATAAGGGAATATAGTATTGTTGATTTAATAAGAAACAATCACTTAACCTTGTTATGTCTCATGTGTAAAATGGTACCTCCTAGTGTGGCTATGAAGATAGCATTAATGAATATATGTAATATATTTAGAACATCACCAGGCACATAATAAATGATACATAAGTATTAACTATTATATTTAAATCAAGGGATACAGTGAATTATATATTTATGATTATTTCATAAATTTTTGGGACAGAGGACAGTGTTCAAATTGAATTAATTTTACAATCTAAAAAGGAAATCAAGAAAACAATTCCATTTATAATAGCATCAAAATACTAAAAATGTTTAGGAATAAATTTTACAATATATGCTGTTAAATTAAATTTGTGAACTCATCCTAGAAAAGGGGTACATACCTCATTGCTGAGTATATAACTATGGACACCTTTGAAGTACCCACCTTAGGAAGCTATGCACCAATGCTAGCGCCTAGTCTACCCTTCAAAGCAATTTTGGAACTTTTTCTGGAATGGCCATCAGAGCAATCATCATATTACCCTTGATGTCCTGAATGTCATAAAAATGTCTTCCTTTCAATATTTCCTTTCTCTTTGGGTAAAGAAAGAAGTCATTGGGGGCCAGATCAGGTGAGTAGGAGGGTGTTCCAATGCAGTTACTTGTTTACTGGCCAAAAACTCTCTCACAGGTAGTGCCATGTGAGCTGGTGCATTGTAGTGATGCAAGAGCCATGAATTGTTGGCGAAAAGTTCATGTCATCTAACTTTTTCACGCAGCCTTTTGATCTCTTCCAAATAATAAACTTGGTTAACTGTTTGTCCAGTTGGTACAAATTTCATAATGAATAATCCCTTTGATATCAAAAAAGGGTTAACAACATCGTTGCTACAAATTCACGAACTTAATTGTCAGTCTTCGTATGTGTAGGACTTGTACATTGAAAAGCACAAATCATAAATGAAGGAAATTGAGGACCTAAAGGAATAAATGGAAAAGTCACTTTGTGTTCATAGATTGGAAGATTGAATATCGTTAAGATGGTAAGACTTCCCAGATTGATTAACAGATACAACACAATTTATATCAAAATCCCAGCTGGTTGTTTTTCAGAAATTTACTAACTGATCCTAAAATTCAAACAGAAATGAAAAGCATACAGAACAGCCAAAATAATAATAATAATCATCATCATCATCATCATCATCATCATCATCATCATCATCATCATCATCTTTAAAAAGAACAAAGCCAGGGGATTCAAAGTTCCTGATTCCAAAACTTATTACAACCTACAGTCAAGCCAGTGAAGTACTGGCATAAAGATAAGTGAAAAGACCATTGGACTAGAATTGACAATATGTATATAAACCTTACATTTATTGTTAATTGATTTTTGAAAAGGGTGCTAAGACAATTCAATAAGGGAAAGAATAATCTTTTCAACAAATGTTGCCAGAACAACTGGATAGACACATATAAAAGAATTAAGTTGGACTCCTACCTGAAATCATATACAAAAACTAACGTAAAATGGATCATAAATATAAATATAACAACTAAATCTATAAAACTATTAGAAGAAAGCATAGGAATAAATCTTTGTGACACTGGTAGAGATAATGGTTGCTATGACAACAAAAGCGCAAACAAAAACAAAATAGATAAAGTAGAATCCATAAAAATGTTTAAAATTTTGTGCTTCTAAGACATCATCAAGAAAATGAAATGACAACTTATAAAAATAATTTTTGCAAATCATATACCTTATCAGGAAACTATTGCCAGAGCATATAAGGAACACTTATGATTCAACAGTAAGAAGACAACCTGATTAAAAACAAACAAATAAACAAACAAAAAAAGATAAAGGACTTTGAATAGATATTTCTACAAGGAATATTTTCAAATGACCAATAAGCACATGAAAAGATACTCGAAAGCATGTCATTAGGGGAATGCAAATCAAAGCTATAATGAGATACCGCATCACATCCACTAGTAGAGCCAGATGATAACACGTGGTGTGGAAGGTGTGAAGTAACTAGAACATTGTTGCAGACGACATTGTAAAATGTTGCAGCAACCATGAAAAATAGCTTGACAGTTACTAAAACTGTTAAACATAGATTTACCATATGATCCAGAAATTACACTCCTATGTACATACCTAAGGGGATGAAAACATATTTTTTAAAAAAGTGTACAGTAATGTTCATAGCAGAATTATTTTTAATAGTCAAAAAGTGGATACTGCCTAAATGAACATCAACTTGGTGAATGGGTAAATCAAACATGATATGGTTTAGCATTCAATAGAACATTATTCAGCAATGAGAATAAATAAAGACTACATGGTAAAATATGGATGAGCCTTGAAAACATGCTAAGTAAAATGAACCATTCAGAAAAGGCCACATTGTATTTTTTCACTCATATGAAATATCCATAATAAGCAACTTGATAGAGAAAAGGAATAGAATACTGTTTGCAGGGTACTTGGGGCAGAAGATAATGTGAAGTGACTGTTAATCAGTACAGGGTTTTCTTTTGGGGTGATGAACATGTTTTAAAATTAGGTAGTAGTGATGGTTGCAGAAATCTGTGAATATTAAAAAATAACACTGAAGTGCACACATTACAGGGTGAACTTTATGATATACAAAGTACATCACAATAAAGTTAATAAAAACAGATTAATAATTAATCTCATTAGAATAAAGAATAGCAACACTATGACTTATTGTGAAACAGAAAACAAAATGAGATTTTAAGAAGGAAGAATCCATAACACAAATAAGGAGCTGTGGATGATTGTTGAGTTGAGTTGAAAACATATATATATATATATATATATATATTTTAATTATTAAATTTATTGGGATATCATTGGTTAATAAGATTAGTTTAATAGTTAATAAGTGTAAAATTCTATAATACATCATCTGTCCATTACATTGTGTGTTCACCACCTAAAGTCACATCTCCTTCATATATTTGACCCCCTTTACCCTCTTCTACCTCCCCACCTTTCTTTCCCTCTAGTAACCACCATACTATTGTCTATGTCGATTAGCTTTTTGTCCGTTTTTGTTTTGTTTGTTCATTTGTTGCTTTCTGTATTATATCCCATATATGAGTGAAATCATATGGTTCTTGTCTTTTTCCATCTGACTTATTTTGCTTAGCATGATAATCTCAAGATCCATCCATGTTGCTGTAAATGGCAGTATTTCATCTTTTCTCATGGCTGAGTAATATTCCATTGCATATATATATATATATATATATATATATATATATATCACATCTTCTTTATCAAATTATCTATCAAAGGACGCATAGGTTGTTTCCATCTATTGGCCATCGTGAATAATGCTGCACTGAATATAGGGGTACATATAGTTTTATGTATAAATATTTTCAAATTTTTTGAGTTGATACCCAGAAGAGGGATTGCTGGGTCATCTGGTCTTGATGCTCTAAGTGAACTCAAACCTCACATCATATAGGGTAACCTCTCATATTTACATTCACCATGGACTGTGAAATGGGATTGATGATGAATGAATGGGTATAAATGCTAGAACTTAAGGGACAAGTGGAATCTAATAGACCGTATAGCCCAGTTAAATGCAGAAAAGTCTGTTATAATCATGTTTATGCATCTCATGAGCATACAGCCAAAAGGAACCCAAGTGATTCATGTTCTGATTCCATGTTGACATGTGAATGCATTAGAGTGTGACTATTTTCATCAGTGCATTATATTTTTTCTTTCATTCCATATCTATATGCATCACACAAACTAGTCAGCAATAAGACAGAAACTAATCACTTGTTGCAAATAATATTTTAAAATTAGAACATACTTGAGCAACCTCAATTGCTTTCTGAAAAGGCAAAATGCTGTCTTAAATGCAAAAATCACATGCAATATTAACACTGTTCTTTTCATATTTATTATCTTATTAATTTTGGCAATATTATGAAGTTGGTATAACATGATTTATTAGCTATAGTCTCATGCTGCTTGTTTTCCATGATTCCATTATCTTCTTTCTGAGTTATGACTTTGTTCATTATTTTTCTATCAATTCAATAAATAATTAGATTTATTTATTTACTCTTTGGATTCAGTAATTCATTTCACCATTAATGAAAAAAACACAGTTCAACAGAGAAGAATAAAGTGTTCTTGAAATAGATTCAGGTGACAACTATGTAATGGACACTATTTAACACAAACATGTATACAGTGCTTGCAACATGCCAGACACTGTTCTAATGATTTTATAAATGTTTACTCACAGAAGCTTCAAAATAAACCTGCAAAGCAGGTATTAACATTAACGTAACGATTTGCCATATGAAGAAACTGAGGCCCTTTGGATTAAGTTAAATAGTTCTGAGGTGGTAGCTTCATGATGATAGGCTGACCATCAGAAGGATAACTGAGAGTCTCCGCTGGTAGGTGCTGGCGTTGTGTCTCTGGAAGTGCTGTCCAATCATACACGCTGCCTATCTTGGAAATGGATTAATGACCAGAATTGATGAGCAAGGACTGAGGAAATCTCATGCCTTTACACTTGGCATAAACGCATCTTCTAGTAGAAGGCTTCTCAGACAAGCATTCCCTTATCTTCAGCTCAGGCTAATCTAATTTACTTTTTCAGGTCCTTCCCCAAACTCAATGGTAATTATATGAATGGGTAGCAAAATTATAGGAAAGGCTTTACTCTTGAGCAATTCAGTCATAAACCTAAAAATGCTGGAGAATAAACAAATAGACAGTGCTTTCATGATATCTGGCACATAGATTCTGAGATCCTCAAGTGTGAGGATTGTTGATTTACTAATATTCATGTCTTTAAGGACATAACAAAGTGATTGATCCATAATAGATATTAGATAAATATTTGATGATGGATTGCCTGATGCAAGGAAGGGAGAAAAGAAGGAAGGAGTTACTGATGTTTGTGGTAAAAGGGTTTGTTTCTCATCACATCCCAGATTGAAGGGAACCGTTATTTTCACATTTTCTTTTAAAACTTTTTAGAATTCCTTTTTATGTTACTAGCATTTTAATATATATAACTCACCATACAGGTATTAATGCTTTCTTATTTTTAGATTTCATGTTGCTGTCTGATTTAGTATTACCAAAGCATTTCAACTCTATATGTTTTAGTTTCATAGCAATTCCTGTTTTAATGTTCACTAAATTTGAATGTCCTTCTATTAACTGTGGTGGGAATTGCTTAATAGTAGCAGAATACCAGCCATCTCTACTGTTTTACTCCAGGGAGATGAGAGAAATGAATTTTTGAAGCTCTATTTATTGCCTTCCAGGCAAAAGAGAAAAATAAATGGATATAGGATAAAAAGAGCAGAAAACACCCTCAGAAAAAAAGCAAGCATATGAGGATTTCCACTCTTTTCACACCCTTCACAAATGTGTAGATGAGGGACTTAATTTGCGGTCTCAGTGTTTTGATCTGATTCCCTGTATTTGCATCTCTGGCAACTCGATATGTTATTGCCCACTGAATAACCTCAGCATAACCACACTGCCACAGGCTGCCTGCAGACTCAGCAGAATGCAAAAGCTACTCAGTGGATCCTGCCACAGAGGCTGGCAGCATATGTCATGCTCTTAAGAAAATAATTATTTTATTATTTAGTGCACCATTTTTCTTACTATTGCATAATATCCCTCAGCCTAAGGTATAGTCATTCAATTTTAGAGTCATTCCTGTCACCTATGACTTGCCCATATCCAAACCCAGTAGTTTTAAAGTCTATCCAGTTGAATTGTTTAGTTTATATGGCACATGTACACATGCATGCCACATCATCATATATACATAGCCAAAAGGAGAGATAAGAACCCAGGCTGGCTGGCATTCCCCCTCTCCTAGTCACAAAAATGTTATCATTTCATTGAAAATTATTTACTGATAGTCCATAAAGCTCCTTGCAAACAAATCTCTTTTTTTTCATTAGTTCATCTCATCCCTTTGTGCTCAAGCCCAGTTCTTTATACCTCTCCCAGCTCCATACTTGCTTGCTAACTACCAAGTTACTTGGAGAAGAAAAAAATAAAACAGAATTAAGCTACAGTTAATTTTTCATAAGTACGTGTTTGTCAGTAAACTAAAATTCCCATGAGGTCTTCACCTGTGCTTTACATAACAAGCATAGATTAGACACGACATTTTGACCTGGATTATATGCAAAATGATGAATTTTACCTATACATATGGCTGTGTTATAATTCATTTGTAAAAAACATGGGGGGTCATGGTATCATTGCATTTTGTACCATAATTTTTTCATATGCATCAAGCCACATTTACTATAACAAATAGACAAAGTATTCAAACTTATTCCAAAGTTCAGATAAAGTCCAGCTGTTTCATAAAAATCACAGATGAGCCTCTTTGAAGATTAGTGAAAAGCTTCATAAAAATCTCTTCTATACATCTTCTTCCTTACATCCCTTCCTTCCTTCTTAAATGTCCTGTCCCAGGAACTGAATTGTTCAATAAGAATGTAATCATTAGCTATATAGACAGGGACTTGGCTTCCATGTAGCTTACTGTCTAATGAGACTAAGAGAGAAGTCAATATTTAGTGGCAGAGGAGTGTGCTATCAAGCTGATTCTCTTGTGAGCAAAGCCAAACTATAAAGAATAAACATGACAAGGCTACAAGAAATTTCCACATTCTCTACACTCCTCTGATGGCCTGAATACTTAGTACCTGAAAGGCAGAATGTAACTTGATAGACATCACTGACTGCAGAGGTGGGAATCATAATCTAGCTTCACCATCCATCATCACACACCAAGTTCATTTTGTGGCTGTCATGTATGTCCCTACAGGAATAACTGTTTTACTAAGCAGTCAGCATCTGATCAGAGATGAGAAGAAAAGAAGTTGAAGAAAGTGGTTTATTACCTATTGTCTTGGCTCTTCCTTGACTTAAAGAACTCCCTGGAGTAACAGGGTAATGACTCTCTGTGGCCTGCACGGGGAAAGATTTCTTTAAAACAACAACAACAACAAAAACAACAACAAAACACTGGTCAAGGAGTGTGGGAAGAAAGTAAGAGGCCAGATGAACGATCATGCAAAGACAGCTGGTCGACCGTTAGTTTATCATTTTGAATCCTACCTGCACAAGAAGTCTCGGAAATGCCAACCATTTGACATGAACAAAACATAAAACAGCTTTAGAATTTGATACGAACTGAACACCAAATGGTTTCCAAGGACATCACATTGAATTTAATAATTTAGTCCCTTTATTCAGTTTCCATCCAAGTCATTTGAATAAGAACACAGTGTCCAGGCCAGCTATACAAACAAAACCGCTGAGAAAATAATAGTATGGCTAATGTTGTAAGTTCAATGAAACCAATCTGCCTATAGTAGCTAAGTTTTAATAAGAAAACTGCCGTTTACGAACCGCTCACCTGGTGACATAAAATACCTAATATGCATTAACTTTTTAAATCCCTAAACAGCTCTATATAATAGATATTCTATTTGTGTTTTACAGGTATGGAGCCTAGAAGATCAGAGAGTTTTGTTTCCAAATAACAAGCAGTCAGATAATAGTCCTAGGACCTAAACCCATATCGGTGAATCCCAGGGTCTGTTTTCTTATTACTGCATAGAGCTACCTCCCTGAAGAGGTTTTTAAGATATGGCTTTCCCCTCAAGGAAGTTAAGATCTTGCTATAGAAATAAAAGCTATAATTGAATTTAAATCAGCATGTATTTACTACATACCTCTGTGAACAACATACTATGAGGTTTATAAAAATAATTACAGGGTAGACCCTTCCCTTAAGTAAAGCTTCTTAAATCAAAACCAGTGAAAAATCACCTCACAAGTGTTAGGATACCTATTACCCAAAAGACAAGAGATAATAAATAAATTAATGCTGGTAAGAATGTGGGAAAAAGGAAACCCTTGTACACTGTTGGTAGAAATAAAAACTGGTATAGCCACTAGGGAATATATGGGAATACATATATATATATTCTGAAAATTACATTCCCAAATATGTTGCAACGATGTTGCTAACCTTTTTTGATATCAGAGGGATCATTCACTATGAATTTGTACCAACTGGACAAACAGTTAACCAAGTTGACTATTTGGAAGTGTGAAAAGGCTGTGTGAAAAAGTTAGACGACATGAACTTTGGGCCAACAATTCATGGCTCTTGCATCACAACAATGTACCAGCTCGCACGGCACTGTCTGTGAGGGAGTTTTTAGCCAGTAAACAAATAACTGTATTGGAACACCCTCCCTACTCACCTGATCTGGCCCCCAATGACTTCTTTCTTTATCCAAAGATAAATAAAGGAAATGTTGAAAGGGAGAAATTTTGATGACCTTCAGGACATCAAGGGTACTATGACAACAGCTTTGAAGGCCATGCCAGAAAAACAGTTCCAAAATTGCTTTGAAGGGTAGACTAGGCGCTGGCATCAGTGCATAGCTTCCCAAGGGGAGTACTTCGAAGGTGACTGTAGTGATATTCAGCAATAAGGTATGTAGCACTTTTTCTAGGATGAGTTCGCAAACCTAATTGTTATACTTCATGTGTATGTGTGTGTGTGTGTGTGTGTGTGTGTGTGTGTGTGTGTGTGTATGTAATATTACTCAGTCATAATGAAAAAGAAAATTCTGCCATTTGCAACAACATGGATGAACGTGGAGGGCATCATGCCTAGTGAAATAAGTCAGACAGGGAAAGACTAATATTGTATAATTTCACTTATATGTGGAATCTACAAAAGTCAAATTAATAGAAATGGAAAGTAGAGTAGTTGCTAAGACTGAGGGTTGCAGGGTGGGGGGAATATCATTCAAAGAATGCAAACTTTCAATTATAAGTAATAATTTCTAGGGATCTAATGTGTAACATGAAGGCTATAGTTAATAATACAAATTTTTTACTTGAAATTTGCTAAGAGATTCAATCTTTTCTCATCATACCCCCAAAATGCTAACTATGTGAGATGATGGATATGTTAACTAACCTTATTGCAGTAAGCATTTCACAATACATATGTATATCAAATCATCACATTGCACCCTTTAGATTTATCCAAGGTTACATGTCAATTATATCTCAGTAAAACTGGAAAAATGAAATAATTTAACAACAACAACAAAAAAGCTTCAAAAAAATGAGATTTTAGACACCATCTAACCCTTAATTTTACTGATGAGGCTCCAATAACCTGACCAGGACATGCCTTACCCAGTCTCATCTGGCTCCTTACTGGCAAAGCAGGGTCAGAGGTACTAGAGGTGGTGGTCGTCGGTTACACTCATCGTCATAGGTGTGTGACCAGTTCCCAGGGCCCTGCTCTCAGAACCCCTCACTTGGTGTTTAATGTTCTGCACTGATGTTTTAAAATGCTCAACGATTTTATCTTTGACTGGTGTTTGTAAGTGAAGTTCTAGGGGACAAGGGAGCATGCCTCTCTAGGACCTGTTCTCAGCTGCCAGCTGCCAGCTCCCATGGGACCCTGGGGACTAGCTAGCCTCCCCTTCTCTTTCTGCCCAGTTGCTGCCTCTACCCTTCATCCTTGGCAGGGAGCTGGATGGGATGAAATGAGGGTCAAGGAAAGGTATGTACCCCAGACTATGTTCCCGGCCAGGGTGTGGGGCTGCCCTCTCTGCCCCAGGTGGGCAGAGCCATGTTGTATTCAATAAGTGACTTAACAGGAACAAGCGTCCTGCCCACCCCCACCCTGCCCTCATGCTCATCACAATGCAGAAACTGCAATCTCTTGAGGTTCACAGGCCTGCCATGCATTGGGGCAGCAGACCCCTGGGAAGAGAAGATTTGGTGTGTCAGCTGGCAGAAGGGGGATCGCCGGGCGTCATGAGCTGATGCTTAGCTACTGAATCATGGGCTACACCCTTGGGCATCAAGGGGGTTTTTCACTTGCTGGGTGAGCATCCTTGTGACTGAGAGAGCATGACATTAAATAGCAAATAAACAGTATGTCATGTTATTGCAGAGACCCCAGAAATAAAGAAAAACTTATTTTAAAAAATTTAGTAGTTGAAGCACCATATTTTCCACTGCATTTTGGACAAGAGACTCCATATTTTCATTTTGCATGGGGCCTAGCAAATCAGGTAGCCAGCTCTAGTTACTATTAGTTGATTGCTTAGTGTATGTTAAGTTCTGGTGCCAAGTATTCTACACAAATTAACAGCATTCAACCCTTATAATATCTCTGAATTGAAACAGTTATTAACCAAATTTTATGAATAAAGAAACCCAGGTCTGAAGAGCTTAAGGCAAGATGCCTAAGATCACACGGCCAGTGAATAAATCCTCAGCTTTGGTGATGGGATCCCGTAGTCCATCTTTTTAACAACTATGCATTACTGTCTCCATCCTGGTCCCTGACACACTCAGAGCCCCTTTGACCCATCACACCAGGCTCCCCAATGCTGTTGTGGGCAGCAGAAGTAGCCCAGGCCCTATAGCAACCAAAGACACAGGCAGATAAAATGCTCCTGATGTCTGTGGGGTGGGGGTGAGGAAGAACTCTTGTCCACAGAAACATCTATAGAGTCTACATTATTTTTTCCATGCAGGATTCATATTTTCTACACATTCAGAAAGGCAATAAGCCTGTGCTAGCTCACCTTTTCGTTGTTGATGCTGTTTTCTCGTAGAACTGTAGTTTAGGGTCAGCAGTCCTAACACGGAGCCTCCACTCCTGAGTGCAGAAGACATAATTGTGAGTGATGCCATAGAAACAATGCCAGCAATTGTATCTTTAACCATAACACCTATAAACCACATGTAAATAAATGTATCAGCATTCTTCTTTGATTGAAAGTTGACAGAGTTTTCCATATCCTTGCCAAGAATAGCGTCATCATGTCCTCAGAACACATCTGCAGGTAGATGCTACCACCATGTATGGACACAGTGGAAGTGAAAAGCCATTCCAGAAAATCACAAAGGTGAGTAGACATCCATTGGCCCATCCATGTATCATTGTGTCTACTCCTTTAGCCCAAAGTAAATCACACTGCCTCCACCCTCAACCATTTCTGATCCAGGAACATGACCAGGATGCTTGCAAACATCTGGCTTCTCCTCTCAGTTATTGAAAATTTCATTTGTTCACAGAAAATGACTGCAACACATTAGCTTTCCCTCCCTCCTTCTCTCTCCCCCTAAATGCTCATTTATGGAGGAGCAGGTTTCAGTCCCTAAATGATTACTCTATGCTTGGCAGGTGGAGATTGCAGCACCAGTTACGTTAATGATTTCTGAGGTGACGCTGAGGCCTCAGAGGCTGCTTGGCAGAACAGCTAGCAGGAAACTAATGAGCATCCCAGCACGACCCCGGACCATTAAAAGGGGGGTATTACGAGGAGGGGGAGAGAAATAAATGAGAGACCTCAGCCTCTGGTAAGAATACCAGTGAAAGCGCTTAATGGAGTCTAGAAAGGAAAATTAATCAGCCATAATGATGAGGGCGTGTGCAAATATTTGATTTCATCCCACTTATAAATATTTTCCTACAGAATGATGCATGGCATCTGAGAGGGTTGAGAAGTACAATTTGTACTTGATTTAATCATGAGATGAACAGAGTGGTGGAAGTGACAACAATTACAGGAATATGTACTTGAGAAAGGCATTCTTTTTCTAATGCACTTGTGGTATTCTTGGCTAAAAGAGCATACGGTTCTGCTGTGAAGAGTGGCTATTGGAATTCATGATCTTAAGTACTGGAGATAGTCAATTATCAATTGGCAAATTAAAATATACTTACATAAGCACTTATCTAAAGTTGAATTTTAAGTAAGAAAGAACAATTGAAACATAATTTGATAGTCACTGGGCTCTGATATGTGTGTAATATTAATCACCCAAGTAAAATAATAACAGAATAACACTTTAAATATTGAATAATAAAGCTGATAGAAAAAAAGGAAATGTTTTGAAGAAATTAGTGTTTTTTTTCCCCTATAAGATTTAACAGGAGAAAGAGAACTAAGAAAAAGTTTAGTTGTATGATTCATAAGAAATATGAAGTCACCCTGATGTAGTAGGCAACAAGCAAGCAAAATGAAACATGGGACAGTTTATTAGACATCATGAGTCAATGAACTAATTCTTTAGTTAAATAGCTTCCTGACCTTATATCATCAGTTAATTTTCTTGTCCCTCAACAGTCTCATACTTAACCTGAATCTCTATTTCCCAGTGCCTCAATTGAGAAATTAATCGAGATTAATGTTTAAAAATCTACAGGTTTTAACTTGCGATAGTCTTAATACAGAATAACATATGGGGAATTATACAGGGGAGTTATTCCCACAATCACTAAGCAAGGATTCTGGCCCCTCTTCAGTTTTTCAGGTCATTTCAGCAAAGAGCCAGAAGCTGTTTGGGGAGAGGATTAAATCCTGTACTCCCCTCCACGGACACTTCATAGGCATGTGGTTTTGGGAAGCCACTTAACTGCTCTACGCTTTATTTTTCACCTGTGTTTTAAAAAGGTGACAAGAAGTTGTATTGGTCTGAAATATTATAAAGGAGAATTTGTAAAATAAAAGGTACTTCGCAATAAAATTATTTTACAAAGATAAGTCACCAAAATGAGGTGTGGCAAAGTCAAAGAAATCTAATAGTCTAAAAATAAGAAGAAAATAAATGAGTTAAGTAGGCTTGGAGTTGCTCCTTTTAGGGAGCAGAGTGAGAAAATCTCACTCCTGGGAGGAGCTTAAATAATCAGATGCAGACTCGCCATCACAAACACACAGGATGTCTCTTCTACTATTGGCTGCTGAATGGTACCAAACTGCCAGAGTGCAGCGTCATTCCCATCCAAAATGCTACTTTGGGAGCTGGGAGCCAGAGGGTGCTATCAGCCTCTGTACTCACTCCATTTGACAACAATTTGTGAACAGGAGAGGAATATAACCTGGAGTTACCCACTCACCAAATGCTGCTCAAGCATATCATCGCTTTGTTACCTGAGAGAACAGACACGGAACACTGCCTCAGGTGGACAGGATATCAGAGCAGCCCTCTCCCACCAAATGATTTCTCCCCAAGGCAGGTGAATAAAATACAATTCACCTAAAAGCTGATCCATCTTGATATCATGTCAACTGATGCTGAGTCACTTAAAGATCAATTCTCCTATAATTGACAGATGTGTCTCAAATTTACATTGCATAATATTTCATTAAACGTCTATACCTCTTGTATACTCTGATACTATTTTCCCAGTTAACCTGAACATAAGAATTACCTGGGATGCTTAGTAAAATACAGATGCAGTCAATGCCAGCTATGAAGACACATGTTTTAACAAGCCATTCAGAGGGTTCCTTTGGCTAGACAAGTTGGTATACACATCTGCTAAGAACTGGTAACAGAGACAAATGAGAGTTGTTCCAATCTTTGAAGACTTCACTAAATTTAGAGATCTAGGCATACAAATTATATGATTAATTGATTATTTATGGAGCTAGGATAGAGGTCCACAGTACAGAGTAACAAAGGACATACTGGCCCATTTCATCAGCATGGGTGGGGCAGCCTTCTCTTGGGTTGCTTTTAACTTTTCTTTTTAGATTGATGATTTGATTCCTTCTGAACATACTTCTGAACATTTCAAGAACACTTTTATTTTATGTCCTGTTTAATCTAATTAACTGTTTCTTACTCAAAAATGATCAATTACATAACTTTTGTTTATACTTGTTTTTATCATGAACTTTTCTATGTTACATATGTTTGTGATTATATAGAACTTTCTGGGGAAATCAACATGTATGCAGATCTGTTACTGGTTAGTGGGATAAATTTTGAGAGTGAGATGTGTCCATTTTGCTATCTCCCCAATATTAAATATTTGAATGTCTTTTTTGGGGGAGCAAAACCAAAAATCGTATTTTCTAGTTTATTTTAATTTGCAGGTTTTTAAGCACGAGTGGGGATAAATTTCATATGGTTGTTTGGCCATCTATATTCTTTTATGTATTTTATATTCATGACTGTTCAACTTTTTGAAATAGGGAAAATAGGTAGAAGAGTTTCTCATTTAGTTTGAGAACCTATAGAATTCTGCCAATCCCAGGTTAGGGAACACGATCTTGTGTCTTCAAATGAATGACATAGGCAGAAGCAGACATTGCATTCCACTTATAGTTTAAGGACATATTACTTTTTCCCATTGTTCCTTTGGTTTGTATGTCCTTGAGTTGGACGATCGTGCAGGGTCCACAGTAATGGTGCAATTACCTACACGTTGTGTGAGAACCCACTCCGATTTTTCAATCTGTCAGCTTACGCTTTGACCGCTGATAACATGACCTTGCGATACTTACACAGTCTTGTCACAGGTGAATGCAGACACCTATAAGATTAGGTTCAGGAAATGGAGTCTTAGATGAGGAAAATAGAGAAAGGGCTTCCAGTCAGAGGAGACACAAAAAGGAAAAGCTGTTAATGCTTGGAATGCATAGAGGAGCTTACTTCTCATTCCTGTGGGTTCACCGCCTCCTTTTACAGTGATGAATTATGTGCTGGGTCGGTTGCAGTGGTTGCGATCCACGTAAGACAAGGCAAAGCCCTAGAGCCAGAAAAATTGGGGGACTAATCGGTCTGCAGTTTATCAGAAACAGGGTGCATGTAAAGAATCCTGAAGTAAAGGACAGGTTATGAACTGATGACGGAGTAATGGTTGTAATGATAATGTCACTATTTATAATTTTCATTTTATTCTTTATGACACTTTTAGCATATTGAAATTTTGTACTAAAGAAGTTGCTATTTAGCTGATGACCTAGAAAACTCATGGCACTCTTGAGAAAGAGGGAAATTGGGAGTTTATCTTATTTAATCTTCTCATTTTAAAATATGAGATGACCACATTTCTGAAAGAAAGGATGATTGTTCAGGGTGACACAGAAAGATACATGCAGACCCAGTGCTGGCACAAAGATTTCTAGTTCTCAAGACAGCGTCATTATTACCCCACCACATTTACACTGCTTACGACAGCCATACATTAAAGTATCCAACATTGCTAAGCAACTCTTATGTATTACAACATTGAATTAGGCACCATCTTATTTTGATTGCTTCAGCTCTTCAAAAATGTGTAACTTCTACAATCAAACATTATCGGGTAGTGGAAAATATCATGCTTTTCTTGATCCTATCAAGCTCACTAAATAATCATTGAATGGAACAAGTTCTACCTTTTCCTGAAATGCTTTGGTAGTCCATAATGCAGGTCTGTGCAAATTTTTGTAGATTACTTTTGCACAGAATGCTAATGCAATGCATATTGGAAGCCATTGGTTTCTAGAGTGTCAATCCATTCTCTCTTTCACAGAAACGATAAGCCATCTTCCATAATCCAGACACTCCATAAGTAAACAACTAATTTTCCTATAGGGGATTTAGTCACCTTTCTGTTTTTGTCATCTGGAACCCCAATTAGCAGTGCCTACCCAGAAGGACCATTTTGTACCTCTGTTTCCAAATCTATGTGTGGATGGGCCATTACTTATTTCCTTTTAATGAAAGTGACCAAACTGAATACAGAGAACTCCCCAAGCTCCAGGGGACTTTACGGGAAAGAACTGCGTACTCAGAACTCAAGCTGGCTTAGGAAACTGACCTCACTTTCCATCACCATGAGCTTCCAATCACCTATGCAATGAAGTGTGACAACAGCTTTAATAGCATGTGAAACATGTTTTATTATGAGGCTATTAATTTGTCCTGCTGGCTATGTGATGTTCTCCATATGCTACATGGGAAAGTGCCCTTCAGCTCTGACATCTTTCCTGATGAGCAATCCTGCTCAGATAGGATGGAGCTCTAATGGGTACCCTTCCCCTTGTTCTGTCCTTGGCAGAGACCAGAGTCATTCCATCAGGTTTTGTGTGTGTGCAAGGGAGAGCAGAATGTCATGGAATTACATCCCACAATTGTGCCTTTTCTTTAACTACCCAGAGATATCTGCCAAGCCGTGTTTCTGATGGCCTAGTCAATGAATTTAAGAGCATTATTATCAAGAGATTCATTTTTATCTTATGGAAATAAAAAGAAAAAGGCTCCATTAATTTTAGAAAAGGGTCTGTGTGAATATGCATGGGCTAAAAGGCACATGACTATATAGATTGCTGTTTATTACCCATATCAGGCAAATAAAATTAGCACACTAATGTAGTAATCTGAAGGGAAAAAAATAACCCCAAACTTAATTTTAAAATATATATATAGTGTATGTTAATATATAGAGAGAGATATTATTTCAGTATATGTTGAGATCCAATGAACCTTTAATCACAGTTTTTTGTGAATACTCTAATCTTATACCTCATTTATTCAACCAAGTATTAATAAATAGCACATTATGTTCTAGGGTTCACACTAGACAGAGAGTAGGGAATATGTATAGTTTCTATATTTAGTAGCTTCATGTCTGGTATGTTGAACGTTAATAAATATATGATGAACTAATGCACATTATAGATAGTTGAAACAAGTAGATGTAATATTCTCTAATTGATTGTGTAAGTGCTTTAATAATAGCATTCACAAAGGGGTATGGAGTATTCAGAGGATAGAGAGTGAGGCCTCCCCCAGGAAGAAAATTTTGTGCTGGTGCTTGAGAGAGGAGTAAGAATTTTATAAGAAAGGTGCTGCATGGAGGCGATAATGCCAGTTCTTTGTGGAATAAACAGGTGACTCAGGTATTTTCAAGGCCAATTTCCTGGTTCTAGTGATTCTCCTATAGTTCTGTAAAACGGTAACACAGGGGAGGCTAGGGAGGGGTGGCATGTGGAATATGGAATATTTGGGAGAATTTTCTATAAGTTTAAAAGTAGCTCCAAATACATGTTGAATAAAAGATGACAAAGACAGACTTTTGTGTTATTAGTTGTGTTAGGCAGAATCCTAACATGACTCCTAAAGTTTTTCACCCCCAGCTGTCCAGGACTTGCACCATCCATGGGACTCAAAAGATGATGGATTTTACTTCCATAACTAGGTTATGTTATTTGGCATAGTTGACCTTAAGATGAGGAAATTATTTGGGTGGACCTGTCCTAATCACCTAAGCCTATAAAAAAACAGAGCTTTTTTTGGCTAGTTACACTAAAGGTCAGTGATTCAAAATATGAGAGAGGGATTTTATGCATTGTTGCTGGCTTGAAGTTGGAGGGGGCCACGTGTCAAGAAATACATGTGACATCTTGGAGTTAAATGCAATTCCTGGCTAAGATGTCAAAATTTTTGTTTCTTGAAAGCAATCTCTAAAACAACAACAGGTCAAGAGACAGTCACAAAAGTGTTATCATTGATAAAACTAGAAAATCTCTAATCTCCAAACCATAATAAAAGAAGAGAAAACTTCCATGTACTTTGAGAATATATATATATATATATATATATATATATATATATATATATATATATATATATATNTGTGTGTGTGTGTGTATAATTTCAATTATACTATGAGAATGGAATACTAGTGAAAAAAAAAAAGAAATAGTTCTTGTGAAGTACAACCACAATAACATTTTAAAAAGTAAACGGTTTGGAAGGTAAATACCTCAGCATTCCTGAGACCAAAAGATAAACAGGTAGATGATATGAGTGGAAAAGATAAGACAGTTAGAGGATTGATCCAGAAGGTGCAAAATCCAACTAACAGCAGTTTCAGAAATAGAGAAGAATGACAACAGAGGCAAGGAAAATGCTACAGTGTGGTATAAAAAGAAAATTTTCCTAACCCACATGTGCTTGTAGGTTAAAAAGTCCATCAAGTACTCATCACTACACATTAAAAAATAACTCTAAGGACATAATCATATATTTTTAAACAACCAGACACAAAAATCCTAAATTATTCTAGGGTTTATGGGAAATACCAAATATCATATGTGGAACTGGAATACAAAATGGGAAAAAATTCTCATACAAGACACTGGAAGTAAGAATGTCCTAGAATATGGCTTCCAAAATTCTGAAAGGAAACACTTTTCAACCTGGAAGTTCATAACTTAATAATTACCAATGAAGCCTGAGGGTACAGTAAAGATTTTTTTCAGACTTGCAAAACCTCAAATAGTGTATCTCTTAAATTCATACCTTTTTTTCTCTTCCCCCAAAACCTACTGGTAGGTGTGCTTTAGCAAAACGAAGAACACGGTGTCCAGCAAGATGGCATTCGACCCAGGGAAAGGTAGAGACATTCTAGGACTGCACCCTAGAGATCAGCTAATCCTGACTGCAGCAGAAACACAGAGACCTCAGCAGGACAGTCGCCAGCAGAATGTGGAGAAGCTAGCACCTGGCTAACTTTTACAGAGATAAAGAAAACAATAAAGAAGTTGAAATGAAGGAAAGCAGAGTAAAACAAGAACTGTCCAAGAAGGAAAATGTAATAAATGTAATAATTGTATACTACCTACCTGGCTCAAGAATAAGACGTAATTACATAGTCATCATATTGATTAAGGATTTACTGATTATACTAGGGTAAGTGGGATTGGTGGGAGGTTGAAAAAGAGCTAAAATCCTCATATCGATTTATAAGGAGTGGATAATGTATACATAATTAAATTAAGAAACAGTAGCATAACCACATTATTTAGATGCTGTTTTTAAATACCAAAGGAAAAGCTAAAAATGAAGAGAATCACTGTCCCTGGGGAGTGGGCCTAAGGACTAGCAAAACATGAAGTCTATAGTTGCTACTTTTTGTTTCCATATAATGACAGCTTTTTGCTGTTTTGTTTTTACAAACCAAGAGTATGATAAAATTTTTAAAATAGTTAAAATAAACAGTTAAATCAAAGACCATGTGTTTCAATGTGCATTGTGAAAAACAAAGAAAAAAAAACAAAGCAAAATAATGGGCACTGAGCGTGGGATCCTGGAGTTCTTTTATCTGACCTATCACAGCTTTTCTCCCTCACTCTTTATATACATGTCAACAGGTCATTAGAGCTAGTCAGTGCTCTCCGTGTCCTAGCACAGCACATGTTCAAGTAGAAAGAGCAAGGTCTTAGGCTCACCTTCATGTGTTCTGTCTGAGATGTGACTGTTCTGTGGTCGAGCTGAGCCTGGGGAGCAACAGGTTGGTTTTTTTTTTGCCCAGTTACCTCATCTACGTGGTAGTCCCAATAATACCCTCCTCTTAAATTTGTAGTTAAAATCAAAAGCAATTCCAAGTGAAAAGTGCCTCTTTCTTGGCACTCTGCTAGCCAAATATGACTCACCACGCAGGGCCTTCCGTCTGCAACCCATGCATTCCTATCACCAAGTTGACCTTGGAAGTTTTACCTTTGTAATGCTTACAATTACACAGGCTTAAATCAAATAAATGATTCAATCATTTGTCAATTCAATCTGTTGTCAAGTCAATAAATAGGTTTTCTGCTTATTTATATAATTTTTTTTAAATGTCAAATTCATGATTTGCTTGATTTTCCTATTTTTCATTGCATCCATTGATGAATGCAACTGAATCACCTCATAAAGTTCACATAAACAGGCTAGACATGCTCAGACGTACTCCAATAGACTATTTTGCAGTCATTTCGTCTCAGCATCTATAACTCAATCCATAAACATGTGATAAACATGTTTTCTAATTTATCTTGCAAAATAAACATTTTTCCTATAAAATGCCTTTTACAATGATAGAACTAATTTCACTAAGAATTATCCTCACAATGTGTATTTTTATATTAGCCATTTACTTATGAGAGGCTACCTTTGAGGGTATCTGTCTTCAAGAATTGTATTTCATTGAATGAACAGATCCTTTTAGAAAATGCTTAACGATTCATTAGTTAACCATGTACCCCCCCTGAGTTTATGTCATATTGTTACTTACTGTAATAGGCTGGATTGTGTCCTCCCCCCCAAATTTACATATTGACACTCTAATCTCTAATGTAACTATGTTTGGAGATAGGGTCTCTAAGAAGGTAATTAAGGTTAAATTCATTTTTAAGTGTGGTATCTTAATACAAGAATGATGTCCTTATAAGAAGAAGAAGAGATGTCAGAACTCTCTCTCTCTCTCTCTCTCTCTCTCTCTCTCTCTCACTCTCTCTCTCTCTCTCTCTCCCTCTCTCTCTCTCTGCTATCTGATGACACAGTTAGAAAAAGGCAATCTTAATCCCCAAAAAGGACCCTTACCAGAGACTGAATTTTCTGGCATCTTGATCTTTGACTTCCAGCCTCCGGAACAGTGAGGAAAAAAAGTTCTGCTGTCCAAACCACCCAGTCTGAGGTATTCTGCTATGGCAGCCTGAGCTGACTAATATACTTATCTTCTCAAGAGATAGTAACTCCTCTAATGTGGGGACAGCTGTTTTTCTTTGGTATATTAGATGCTTACCCTGTACCTGACACATAGTAGGCACTCAACAGTTTCTGAATTTATTGACTAAATGTGGCACCCAGCTCTTCTTTTAGAGATTTTGGTCTTGCTGTCCCACTTGGCATTGTGGACAGACTGCCCCAGAAGCAGTTCATCTCATTTTCCTGTGTTCCCCAGGGCTCCTTCACTTACATGGGATAAATACATAATGTACATTGACTTAAGTGAAAGAGAAGTTTTAAACTTTGCAAATCCAGACAAAACTAAATTCAAATGATCAAACATCAAATGTTGTTGACTGACCTATCTTTTCATCTCTTAGCTATACTCTCCCCTTTTGTTCAATTTATTCTCTAATGGGTGTTTATGGCAAAATAGCTATTAGCAGCTTCATATTTAGGTATTATCAGCTCAGAAAAGCACCAGTAAGAAAACAATGATAAAATAAACGTGTATTCCAAGTTTTAGACACAATAACTCATGTAATCCTGCAGATACCTATGGAGTAGGCACTATTTTAATTCACATTTTGCAGATTGGAAACTGAGGCACAGAGAGGTTAACAAACTTTCCCACGATGACACAAGCTTTGGAGATGGACAGTCTGACTCCAGATTCTCTGCTCATAGCCACTGGTATATGCCTCTTCTTCCTCATAGTTCTTATTTTTTTAATATTAAATTCTTTTTTGATTAAATTTATTGGGGTGACATTGGTTAATAAAATTATATAGGTTTCAAGTGTACAATTCTACAATACATCACCTATATATTGCATTGTGTTTACCACCCAAAGTCAAATCTCCTTCTGTCACCATATGTTTGAACCCCTTTATCTTCCTCTACCTCCTCCCTTACTCTCTGGTAGCCACTAACCTGTTATCTATGTCTATGAGTTTTTGTATGTTTGGCTGTCATGTTTATTTGTTGCTTTCAGTTTTATAGCCTACATATGAGTGAAATTATATGGTCCTCGACTTTTTCTGTCTGACTTATTTTGCTCAGCATGATAATCTCAAAGTCTATCCATGTTGTCACAAATGGCACTATTTCATCTTTTCATATGGCCAAGTAATATTTCTTTGTATGTATGTACCACATCTTCTTTATCCAATCCTCTATCACAGGGCACTTTGGTTGTTTCCATGTCTAAGTTGCTGTGAATAATGCTGCAATGAACATAGCGGTGCATATATCTCTACAGATAAACGTTTTCAGATTTTTATCTGTTACCCTCTCAATATTTCCAATGAAAACTTTGAACCTTATTTACCTGCTTTTGGTCACATGGTGATTGCTGAGCTACTCACTCTGGTCAGGGCGAATAGCAGGCAGTAGCTGGAGTACGTTAATTGCCCAGACGTAAGTTGAGTGGCCATCCTGAGAACGAGAAATCAGGTAATTCTCTTTACAAAGTATTAATAATCAAGAATAGGGGTTTCCAAAGGAAAACAGATATCCTATTCTTTAAGGAAAAAGGAATAAATGCTGGATCAGAAAAGAAATGGTTTTCTATACATCTTCTATCCTGCTTTGCTGCCCTCCCCGTAGAAAGGAAACACAATCAGGAATGAAGAGGGGTACAATTTCAATTATATTTTGCTTATGTGGCATCCTTTAGTACTCATAAAAAGAACAGCCTCATGAAACATGAGAAATTTACAGATTGTATTTGGAACAGAATAGTACCTTACATACCATTGCTTATCATAATCTAGGCAATGTGTAAAATATTTCACTCTTTTCCTTGTTCTCTTTGGCTGCTTTTTCTGGTTCTTCCAAATTGAGAAGTACAGATTTAGTTGATGCAAATTCACCATTTATAAAATAATAATAAATGATATTATTCTATGGATAAATATGCATTTATATATAAGTGTGTACATATGTGATAAGTGAATACTATGCTAATAAAGGAGACTATTAGAGGGATATACTCTCTATCCCCATCTTATCCTGAAAGGGTTAAATATATACCATCTTCCACAAGAAGCACTGGCCATTCTTTTGTTTTGATCCCACAAATGCATTTGGGTAGTGAATTACTTTAAAATAAACTCCTAACAATAATAATTCCCTGTGTTTCAATGCAGATGTTTTTAACTTTTCTAAGTACATTCATATATACCTCATAAAACAACTAGTTTAAAGAGGGATTAGCAGAATATAAGGTTTCCAGAGCTGTGATTTAATAACCAAAACAAAACCATTTCTAAGCTTGGCTGAGGGCAGACAAGTTGTGGTAGATGGTACTTTGAAAAGAACATAACAAGGACTAGGTTAGGTGAATGTCATTGTTTATTAAAAGCTGAATTAATTCAATGAGTGACCCAATTTGGTCAAGAGTAAGTCAAAACTCAAAAGCCCAGAACTCAAGCAGAAAGGGCTAAGCCTGTGATATCATGAAGTAAATGAATTAGTTAATCCCAAAAATCTGGTTCAGAGTTTGATACCAGAGCATAACCCTTTGCTGTTCACCTTATGAGGCATCATCCTTTGAGATGATTTGCATCTATCAGTTTCTTAAATTCAGCAGCAGTTTGTTATGGGATTTGTAGTTAACAGAAGCTAAGATTGAGACTGTGTTTTGCATAGCATTCGAGTTTGTTCTATGAGGCAAGATTTTACTCAATTTGATACAATATAAAAGCAGAAATGGAAGATAAGATGTAGAGGAAAACATGAGACAAGTACACAAAAATAAACAGAGTAAATGAGAGGTGCCTAGGGTAAAATCTTGATGATTTGGTCAGCCGAGTGATGCATTGGTGAGGAGTTGGCTTGGGACGTCAGCTCTGAGCAGGAGGCCCCGGTTTGGATCCCACATGAGGGCCAGTGACACTGCTCTCTACAGCTAAGATGGTGAACAACAGCTCAACCTGGAGCTGGGCTGCCGTGAGTCCCCAGCAACAGCATAGGCTGCAGTGAGGCTGGCCAGCAGCTGGTGTGAGCTTCCATGAGCCACCATGAGTGGCCATCCAATGACCAGCGAGTGACTGCCTTGCCTGGGAAGAGCACAATGATAATACCAACATGGGCCACTGAGGTGACGTCCTCCATAACTAGGCTGAAGAACAAAAGGACACCAACTTGTCTGTTCCCCTTCCCTGATTCCCCAACGCTGTTCCCCTCTCCCAATTCCACAATAGAATCTTTAAAACAAACAAACAAACAAAAACCTTGATGATTATTCTGGGCAAAATAACAACAGGTTTCAAGTACATTTAGATTATAAAGTTGGGAAAGAAGGTGCCAGTCTTTTTCAGATGGAACAGCAAGGGAGCTGGTGTGAAAAATGTAAAATGGTTGGTCAGATATGTACAAAGATCTAGAAAGCCATGTTGTTGAAAGTGGGGATATCAAAAAAAGATACATTTTGTTGGCTCTAGCATGACTTCTTTATAGGATTCATTATATTACTTTGTATTTAAATGAAGAGGAAGGTCTCACTTCTGAAAAGATGTGGTAGACATACTATTGTCTTTTTTCCTACTAAGCCTACAACTGAAAACCCTGGACATCAGATTATATATATATATTCCAACCCTGATAGGTGGAGAGAGGGAGGCAGGCTGCTAAGTCCTCAGCACCCGAGGGAAATCATGATGTTGAATTTTCTCTTTACTTCCTGTTTCCCAGGTGTGAAGTTAAAAAAGCTGGAATCCTGGAAATACTAATGAATGATAACAAAAAATTTCCCCAAAGCCTGCTCTCACTAACCAATAGACCAGGAAAAGGGCAGCCTAGTGAAAAAAAACAAAAACAAAAATTTTAGTTGATAAGCACTCTACTCTCTATAAACACCATAGGAATAAATAAATAAATAAATAAATAAAACAAATAAAAAATAAAGCAAAATAAACAAACAAACAAACAAAAAACCACTGGTTTCCTCACCATTAAATCAGTAAAGCCCAGATACCCACCCTCATGAGTTGTAACATGGCGTGTCAACTTCCTGACTAGGTGGTATCAGAAATGGCCAAATAAGGAGCCACACTTTCACCCCCACAACCCAGTAATAAGTGTCCACCCCTCTGCAGTGCCCATGGAGAGCACGTGGGAAGCCTGGTTTTTCACCTCGACCTGACAATGTAGAGACTTTTTTCACCCTGCTCTTTGGAGTGGTGCCAGGGGCCTAGTGAAGAATCAGGATTTTTACCATCAGCCAGCAGTAATAAGTCACATACCCATGGTGTCAGTAAAAGTTATGTGGAGAACAGCATTAAGACACTCCAACCCTTCTCAGCCAGGGAGTTCACACTGGAAGTTTCGAGAGAGCTGGGACTCTCAGCCCTACCCAAAATGAGAGTGGGAAACTGAAATTTCACCTTTGTTTGGCAGTAAAGCGACAATACCGTACTTCCCTGGAGAATGCTGTCAGAGGGAGCGAGCTAAAACAGAAAGTTTAAATAAGACCCAGTGTCTCAAAATATTATATGAAAATTACCAAATTTCATTAGAAAATCACTAGTCATATGAAGAACCAGAGATAGCGCAAACTGAATTGAAAAAGGCTATCAATATTTTTTTTACAAATGAGGCAACAGAGATGTTAGAATGACCCAAAAAAATATTTCAAAGCGGTTATAAAAATATTTTAATAAGGAATTACAAAGATACTTAAATAAATAAAAAAATAAGAAGTATCAGCAAAGAAATAGAATATATAAAAAACCAGTGGACATATTAGATTGAAAGATTCAGAAACTGAATAAAAAATACTTAATTGAGGTGTTTAATAAAATAAAGGAGAAACAGGAAAGAATCAGCAAAATGGAAGATAAAACAGTAGAAATTGCACAGTTGAACAACAGAGAGAAAATAGAATGAAATGAAAATATAAATGAGCAGAGTCCCTAGGATCTGTGGGACTATAATAAAAAGAAAGTTAACATATATACCATCAAAAACTTTGGGGAGAGGGTGTGCGGTAGGCAAATAAAGAAGCGGGAAGGGAAAACACTCAAAAATGATGACAAAAACTTCCCAAATTTAGCAAAATAAACAATTTTACAGATTGAAGAATCTGAGTGATGCCCAAACTGAAAATGTTGAAGAAATCAAAGAGGATCTAAATAAGTGGTGATACACTTAGTTCAGGATTCAAAAACTCAAGATAGTAAAGATGTCAATTCTCCCTGAATTGTTCTACAGGATTAATGTAATTTTTGTTTTTATTTATCAAACCCCAAGTAAGAGTTTACACACACACACACACACACACACACACACACACACACACACACACACACTCACTCAATGAGAATGGCAAAGGAGAATATCTAAAATGATTTTTTAAAGAACAAAATAATGGGAGCAATCAATCTACTCAATTTCAAGTCTGACTATAAAGTTACAGTAGTAAAGACTATAGTATTAGTAGAATGATAGACACATAGATCCAAGGAACAGAGCAGAAAACATAGAAACAGACCTATACAAACATGTCCAACTGATTTTTGACAAAGATGCAAAAGTAATTCAATAAGACAGGTTTTTCAACAAATGATGCTAAAGCAGTTGAATGTTCAAAAGCAAAAACAACAACAAAAAGAATGTTGACTGAAGTTGCACTACTTACATAAAAGTTAACTCTAAATGGATCACAAGTTTAAAAGTACCACATAAAACTATACAACTTTTAGAAGAAAAAGAAAAAAAGCAGAATATCTTCAGGATCTAGAGCTAGGAAAAGAACTCTTAGACTAGACACCAAAAGAACACTTTATAAAAAAAACACAAATGATAAATTGGAGTTTATCAAAATTAAAATCTTTTGCACTGCAAAAGATCCTGTCAAGAGTATAAAAATCCAAAGTGTACACTGGGAGAAAATATTTGCAAATATCAAATCCAGTAAAAGATTAGTATGTAAAGTGTATGACAAATCTCTCTCTCTCTCTCTCTCTCTCTCTCTCTCTCTCTCTCTCTGTCTATCTATATCTATATCTATATCTATATCTATATTTAAACAATTAAAAAAACAAATTAGAAAATAGAAATATTTTGAAGAGAAATAAATGAAGAGACATTTCATCCAAGAAGAAATAAAAATGGGCATAATAAAAGATGTTCAACATCGTTAGCTATTAGGAAAATGCAAATTTAAACCACAAGTTTTCAATACACAATTATCAGATTGGCTAAAGGAAAAAAAAAGAAAACAGTAGTATCACCAGATTAGGGTGAGGTGAGTACAGAAAACCTTATCACTCATATATTGCTAGTGAGGATGTAAAATGGTACAGCAACTCTGGAAAACAGGTTGGAAGCTCTTTGAAAAACTGAACATGGAACTAAAGTATAACACAGTAGTTGCACACCTGGGCATTTATGAAAATGCATGTTCACAAAAAAACTTGTACACAAATGTTTATGGCAACCTGATTCATGCTTGCCAAAACCTGGAACTGAGTAAGCTAAATGTCCTTCAACGGGTGAATGGTAAAACTAATTGTACATCCATCCTCTAGAACACTGCTCAGCAATAAAAAGGAATTCACAATCAATGCACACAATAGTCTGAATGAGTCTCCCGAGAGTTATGCTCAGTAAAAAAAGCAAATCCAAATGGTTACATATTGTATGATTCCATTTATACAACATTCTTAAAATGACAGTTATTAAAAAAAGAAAAAAAAACCTCAGTGGCGAACAGATTAGTGGTTATCAGAAAGTAAGGGAAGTGTCGCGAAGGTGGAAGGAGAGTGGGTTTGACTATGAAAGGGAAACGAGGGATCCTGGTGATAGGTGTATCCTATGACTTGACTACATCAATGCAATACTGTTGTTTGGATATAGTTCCGCAGTTTTACAACACAGTGCCATTTGGGAGAACTAGGTAAAGGGAATCCTGGTTCTCTATTTTTTTTATTTTTTACCTCAAAAAAGAAAAGTTCAATTTAAAGAACAAATAAATGAAGGGAAGAAGCATGAAGACGTCTTCCTTGCTATTGTATGTGATTTTCATGTGTGTGGACAACATACGAAATATTATAACAAATATCTCAGTTTTATGGTATTTGTTTGTGAATTCATGGTATTCATTAGCTTTTCTTGATGGCTTATATTATTTTTATTATGATGTTAGCTAAATAAGTACAAAAATAAAGTATCTAAGCTTACTTACTTATAGCTTATATGAACTATAAAGTCAAAAGAATTATAGATTGATAGAGGAACAGATCCAAGATGGTGGAGTAGATAAACACTATGCCTGCTTCCTTCCATGAACACATTAACATTACAACTAAATTATAGAATGATCAACCTGAAGAGCCATCTGAAGTGTAGCTGAACAGAAGTTTTATAACTAAGGATATAAAAAAGGTGCCATGTCGAGACTAGTAGGAGGGAAGGAGACATGAAATGTGGCAGTTGAGAACCAGGAGGGATATTTTGGTCACAGAGGTTCCCCCCAGAGAAGCAAGAGAGCCCAGCCCCAGAATGCCTCCCCAGCCCAGAGTACTGGTGACAAGACGAGGAGCCACCACAACATCTGGCTATGGAAAACAGTGGGGATTCTGATAGATCGAGAGGGTCAGAAGGCTGAGGGAAACACAGAGGCCCTCTTAAAAGGGCCAAGCACAGACTCACTAGCAGGCACTCACTTGGAGTTCTGGTGGAGGGACAGTGACTTAGGGGGTATTGGAGGCATTTGGGGCAGACTGAGTTGTGTTGCTTTGGGTTGAGGGATGGAGGACAGTTGCCATTTCCCTGAGAGGAGATCTTCCTTCCATGACGCTGGCAGGTGGCTTCCATCTTTCTTATGTTGAGCCTTTCTTCTTCCGGAAAAATCTGAATCTGATTGGCCTGGTGAGCTCCGCTGTTCCACCCTGCTGATTCTTTGGGACACCACCCCACCCAACTTGCCCAACACCTGAGGCACTTTCTTGGCCTGCAGTGATCCCACATGCATTGCACTCTTTCCTGAAAAACAGAGTCTGCAGGACCCAGGTGGGCAGTAGCTGTCCTTGGTGTGCTCTGAGACTTTTGCTGAGGAGCTCCAGGCTCAGCAACAGCACCAAACCAGAGTCTACATTAACCTGTTGACTACATCTCTTCCCACTCTAGTGACTCCCTGACACCCTGACTCATCCAACTCAGGTACCATGGGATGCTTTATCAGAGGCTGACATTAAGGGAGACTGCAGGTGGCAGCAGGTCTCAGGGTGTCTTGGCTTTTTGCAGAGCTACCCCAGGTCCGGTACTGATGGCCTCAGTTCACAGCGTGGCCTCACCCATGTGCCTCCAGGGTTATAGGACAGGCAGGAAACAACTGCAGATAGCTCTGTAGCTCTTACCAGGTAGTGTTTAATTTGTCACAGGCACTGGCTGACATGGGCCTACACTGAAGCCCCTCCAAAGGGGCCCCAGAACCAACATATCTGGAGGTTGGCTTCAGACTATAGCAAAGCACCACCCAATTAGCCCCACAAGTTGCACACCCAAAGGGTGGGCTTAACAGGCACCAGAGCCCAATGGGGTAAATCCCACTCAGTGGGGTAAGCCCCCCGCAGCCCAGCAGCCTGTAAGCTGTGGATGTGGCCAAACCCCACAGCCAGTCAGCTTGAGTGTCAGTCCTACTCACTGAAGTGACAATAGCAATCAAGGTTCAACTATAACAGGAGGGCACACACAACCCACACAAGGGACACATTTGGAACACCTGGAACAGGTGACCAGGGAGATTGTGCAAGGGCCCCACAGGGCACCTACTACATAAGGCCACCTGGCTAAGACTGGGAGACATAGCAGATCTATCTAATCCATAGAAACAAACTCAGAGAGGTGACCAAAATAAGAAAACAAACAAACAAACAAACGTCCCAAATGAAGGAACAGGAGAAAACTCCAGAAATAGAACTAAAAATGGAGGCAAGCAACCTACCAGATACAGAATTCAAATCAATGCTTATAAGGATGCTCAAAGAACATAGTAAGATCTTCAACAGATAGGAAGCATAAACAAAAACATAGAAACCAAGAAGAAAATACAAAGTAAAAACAAACAAAAAAACAAAAAACAGAAAAACACTCTGAAGTGAAGAATACAATAACTGAAATGAAGAATGCACTAGAAGGAATCACCAGCAGACTAAATGAAGCAGAGGACAGAATCAGTGATTTGGAAGACAATGTAGCAGAAAACAGCCAATTGGAACAGAAAAAAATAAATAAATAAAATAAAATAGAGGATAGTTTAAGAGACCTCTGGGATACCATCAAGCATACCAATATTCACATCATAGGGGGAGCAGAAGGAGAAGAAAGAGAGCAAGGGATTGAGAACTTATTAGAAGAAATAATGACTGAAAACTTTTCTAACCTGACAAAAGATTTAGACATACAAGTCCAGGAAATACAGAGAGTCTCAAACAATGTGAATCCAAACAGGTCCACACATTATAATTAAAATGGAAAAGATTAAAGACTAAGGAATAATCCTAAAAGCAACAAGAGAAAGCAACTATTAATTTATAAGGGCCTCCCACAAGACTGTTAGTTGATTTCTCAACAGAATCTTTACAGATAGAAGAGACTGGCAGGAAATATTCAAATTTGTGAAAAGCAAGGACATAAAACAAAGATTACTCTACCCAGCAATGCTATCATTTAGAATAGAAGGGCAGATAAAGAGCTTCCCGGGCAAAAAAAGCTAAAGGAGTTCATCACCACCAAACCAGTCTTACAAGGAATGTTAAAAGGACTTCTTTAAGATGGAAAAAAATTATCAAAATTATGAATAATAAAATGGCAATCACTGCATATCTATCAACAATAACTTTCAATGTAAATGGATTAAATGCTCCAATAAAAAGACATATGGTGGCTGAATGGGTAAGAAACCAAGACCTTTACATATGCTGCCTATAAGAGACTCACTTCAGATTGAAAGACATGCACAGACAGAAAGTGAAGATATTTCTGAAAAAAAAAGATATTTCATGAAAAAAAAAAAAAGCTGGGGTAGCAATACTTATACCAGAAAAAAAAATAGACTTTAAAACAAAGGCAATAACAAAAGGCCAAGAAGGACCCAGTAATCCCACTTCTGGGTATTTATCTGAAGAAACTCAAACGCTACTCTGAGTGGACAGTGCATCCATATGTTCATTACAGTATTGTTTACAATGGCCAAGATGTGGAGGCAGCCTGGGTGTCCATCGATGGAAGAATGGATAAAGAGGAGGTGGTACATACTATATACAATGGAATATTGCTCAGCCAGGGAAGGGAATGGGTTCTTGCCATCTGCAGTGGCATGGATGGACCTGGAGGAAATTGTGCTGAGTGGATTGTGTCAGACAGAGAAAGACAGATGCAATGTTATTTCACTTATATGTGGAATCTAAAGAACAAAATAAACAAACAAAACAGAAAAAAACTCACAGATACAGAGAACATTTTGACAGTTGCCAGATGGGAGGGCCTTGGCGGTGAGTGAAAAAGGGGAAGGGATTAAAAAGTACAAATTGGTTGTTAATCAGTAATCATGGGATGTAGGGTATAACACAAGGAATACAGTCAATAATATTATAATAACTATGTATAGTGTCAGATGAGTACTAGATTTACTAGGGTGATAGATGGGAGAGGATTAGGGACAGGGTGAAAATGCAAAGGTATTAAGAAGTACAAACTGGTAGTTACAAAATAGTCATGGTGATATAAAGTAAAACATAGGGAACATAGTCAATAATATGGTAATATCTATGTATAGTGCCAGGTGGGCACTAGACTAGTCAGGGGGATCACTTCTTAAATTATATAAATGTCTAACCACTATGTTGTACACCTGAAATTAATATAAAATAATATTGAAAGTCAAATGTAATTGAAACATTTAAAAAAGGGGGCAAAGGTGAATGGGAATAAGATGTGCAAATTTCCAGGTATTAAACAAGTAAGTCATGGGGATGTATTGTACAGCATGCGGAATATAGTCAATAATATTATGATAGTGTGGTACGGTGTCAGATGGTTGCTGGGCTTATCATGGTTATCACTTCTTTAGATATATAAACGTTGAACAACTATGGTGTGCACCTGAAACTAATATAATATTGTATTTAAGCTATATTTTAATAAAAATATTAAAAAATAATTTATAAATTAAACACTTATGAAACTAAACAAACAAAATCTAAACTAACATCATTAGTGTACTGTGACAAATGTTCTTTTGTTGACACTAAATCAGCAATTACAATGTGAATGTGGCTCTGACTGCTAAAATGTAATTTATTTTACTTTATTTTAGTACACTGCTACTTCTATGCATGGCAGGATGATTCAGTTTCTCCACCATTTTTCTCATTATAAAGTAGCACACAACCTTTGTTCATGGCATGTGCTTAGTCTTGCTTAGTTTTGTTTAGTTTCAGTTCATCATATATGTACTGTTTGCTTTCTTAAGTTAGCATGGATATTTGGGCAAATCATTATTTTGTGCCAACACTATCATTACCACAAGGGTTTTAGCAGGTTTTGAATTATGTAGAGACTGAGAAGATATCTGAGAAGGCGTATTGGTACCCCAGAGTTCTGGACCCCCTATTTAAGAAACATTGTTTTCTGCTTCAGTGAACTCAAGGAACCTCACCAAATGTTTGCAGCTTTTAATTAGTTTCAGATTTCTCTGTTTATCTAATCAAAAGATGATAAAATTTTACTGCTAAAGAAAAAAAATTAGGAGTAAAAACACATAAAATGTGTCAGTACAAACTCACTAAACTACATATATTATCCACAGAAGTGAGTAATGAACACAAACATAAAAATCCAACAAATAGAATGAAGCATCATTTACTTTGTTTTAAATGTTAGGTTTTCTTCCAATGTTTATCTGTGTATATCACTGTAGGCTACGAAACTAAGAGGAAAGTGTGTTTTATAGTTGAGATAAATATCATTCTACGTAATTTTAAAAAAACATTTATCCTGAAACCTCTATATTTTGTTCCACAAAATTCTATTAAATAAGTTTGGTTTTTTTTTATGTATATAAAGTTTGGAACCAGATTCTTCACTATACTGAAAAAATTTTTCTAATAGAAGTTATGTCTCTATATGCTGAGTTAATAGCAATTTCTTACTTACATGTATTCTAATATTTGGCAGGAATCTTAGGTAAATCTTTCCAAGTTTATTGTATTAAAATAGGTATGATTTGGAGACCATTGGATCAAAATGATCACAGTAGCTGCATTTGAGTTTTGGCCTTTGGTGATTTTTTTCTTTTTTATTATTTTTATTATTATATATTTTCCTTACATGAAAACTTAAATAACATTCCTCAAATAATGAAAAGAAAAAAAACCTTTTCATTAAAAATAAAATCACCTTTATAATTTGCTCCTTGATATTAAAATTTTTATATATATATGGATACATAATATATATTAAAATATATGTAAATACATATATAAATTTATTTGCTGTGCATTAATATTTAATCCATATGGCATTGTCCATAGTAGGGTAGAAATAATAAATATCCTTTATCCATTTGCTCTATTTTTTTCATTTCATTTTCTTTCTCCTACTTCTCTTAATTTTTCTTTTTCTTTTATTTGTTAGTTTGGTGAGTTTTGTACTTTCACTTGCATGACTATGAAAACTTACAAAATTTGTGTTTAAAAACTGGTTCTGTGGAAACTATTCATCTTGGCCACTACAATAGTAATTTGGGTAATTTTCACCTGTCAATTAGTATTTGGATAAATTTCCTTTTACATGAATTACTTCAAACTATTTAATCAAAAAACCAAATATGCTATGGTGAACAGAAGCTAGATAGGCAAAAGGATAGGAAAAAGCCTTGAGCTAAAAAGTGGCTAGACACACGCAAAATAATTTTTAAAACTATACAACTGTATTACTCTCCTGATGGACAAAGTAGTAAGTAGAATAAGATGAAGTTGTAGAGTTGATATAAGGCCATAGCATGTGTAAGACTTTTAAGACATGGTAAGGAGCTTTAATTTTATTCTAAATATCAATGTAAAGTTATTGAAAGACAAATTATTGACATGCTGGAAATTCATTTTTGCAGCAGTGGAGAACTAGAAGGCAATAAGCAAAGAATAGGCAAGGCCAACTATTGTAGAAGGCTATTGCAATGATCCACATAAGAGGTGATATTGGCTTGAACTAGAGGGATGACAGGGGAGAGACTGGGTAGATTCAAAATATTATAAAATATATTTAGAAATCTACATGAGTTCTCACTAGTTGAATGTGGAGGGTGATAGAAAGTTCAGAACCAAAGGTAATGAGGAGGAGGACGAGGAGGAGGAGGAAGAGGAGGAGGAGGAGGAGGAGGATAGCAGCAATTATGATGAAGGTAATACTGATGATAATGGTAGTGATGATAGGTAGTACTTATTGTGCATTTTCTCTAGAACAGAGCACTGTGCAAAGCACTTTTAATAAAGTCATTAATTTTGTCCTTACAATGTCCTCAAATATAGGCATTGCTACCATTATCTCCACTTTATAAGGTGCAATGGACTGAATGTTTATGTCCTCCTCAAAGTCATATGTTGAAGCCCTAGTCCCCAATGTGGTAGTATAGATGTGGGGCCTTTGGGATGTAATTTGGTCATAAAAGTGGAGCCCTCACGAATGGGATTAGTGTCTTTATAGGAAGAAATACAAGAGAGATTATCTCTCTCTCCACCATGTGAGGACACAGCAAGATGACAGTCATTTGCAAACCTAAAAGAAGAACTTCACTGGAACTTGACTTTTTCGGAATTCAGATCTTGGACTTTCCCACTTCGAGAACTATGTGAAATAATTTTTCATTATTTAACTCTTACTCAGGTTATGGTATTTTGTTAAAGCAACCCAAACTGATTAAATCATAAGTGGTGCAACTGTGACATAGAGAGGTACAAAAAATTGCCGCCCAAAGTTACTACTATAGACTGAATGCTTGTGTTGCCCCAAATTCACATAATAAAACCTAATCCACAATGTGATGGTATTCAGAAGTGGGACATTAAGGAGGTTATTAGGACATGAGGGTATAGCCCTTATCAATGAAATTAGTATCTTTATAAAAGAGGCCTCAGAGAGATCCCTTGTTCTTCTGCCATGTGAGGACACAGCAAAAAGATGACCATCTGTAAACCATGAAGCAGATCTCATCAGACACCAAGTCTGGTGGCTCCTTCATCTTTTAATTCTCAGCCTCCTGGACTGTGAAAAATATACTGTTGTTTTAGCCCCCAGTCTATGGTTATTTTGTTATAGCAGCCTGCATGGACTAAGAGAGTCATGTGACATAACATGGCAGGGCCCATGTTCTTGGCCATTGTACTTTATTGCTATGTACGTTCTCTGGTTTGAGAAAGTAAGCAATGGTAAAGTGTAAAGTCATTTAGAAATATGGAGAAACTAAGGAATTGGAGTAAAGATGAAGTGCTGAATAAAGAACATAATTTTGGGCAAGAAAAGTCGAGTTTTTCAACGTGATGATTTAACATGCATAGAAGAGTTCTGACCTAGGTATAAGCATATGATTCCTATTTTCCCCCCATGTATATATGATATTTAAAGCTAGAAGAGTGGGAGATACCTCGTCGTAGACATACAACCCAGTAATGAAAAGAGCCATGACTAAAACTGAGAAATAAATTTATTTAGAAGAGCCTTATCAAAATGCTGAGATAGAAAGTCAGCAATGTAGATAGAAAATTTAGAATTAGGTGTGTCAGCATGGTGTGTGTGTGGTGTGTGTGTGTGTGTGTGTGTGTAAGGGCCCTAAAAACATGCCCGCTCAGGCCCCAGATCAATTTAGTGAGGCAAAAATTTGCCTTATTCATTTTGTAAATGAAGACCCTGAGACTGAGCTGGGGTAATTAACAGGTTGGTGCTTACCCAGCAGATGAGGAATGGATGCATGACGATGCATGTGAATTCAGGACCAGAGCGAAGCAATGACAGATCTCTTTCCATTTTTCTAGTCTCTCCCTTAGCTTTCTATACTTAGTTGATTTATAAATGCTTTGGTAGAACACTGAATATCTGCTAACTGCAAGCCCTCTGCCAAGTTAAAATTCCATTTGCTGCCAAAAAAAAAAAATCAGGCCAGAGGATAATAAAAATGAAGATATACTGTGGACTACAGATTTTTGAGTGACTGCTTTATAAATGTATTACGTATGTATAACTACAACCAAATTTTCCAGATCTGGCCTCAATTGCACATGAGAAGTTTTTAACATCCAGTCTATTGAGTTCTGTTATAATGAAATTTCCCTTCCTATTTTTTTCCTCCTCCCCTACACACAGAGTTTTAGGGTAAAGAGCTTCCTAAACATAGGGAGTGCCACATCAGTTCAGGTGCCTCTCTGCATACTACGAGAGAGAGAGAGAGAGAGAGAGAGAGAGAGAGAGAGAAATTGAGATATTTAAAGCCATTTTCATTGACTGTTACCACACAGCTATTTTTAAAGGTTATTTCATGGAGCTGACAGAAAAGGAATGATGATACAATACAAATATAGCTAATCTTATACTTTTTCCCTCTACAAAGAGCTTTTAAGGAAACCCCGTTCTATTGGCTTTCAAAATCAAAAGGTCATCTCTCAGATCGTATTCTCACAACTAGCATCTTTTCAATGTGCTACTCCACATGACAAGAAAATTATGCTTCTGTGATTTAAAAAATGCTAGGATTCCTGTAGTTCTGGTTGCTTTTAATAGGCCATTTTTTTGCTTTGTGCAATGTAGACGTTATGGAGTCCTATAAATAACTGAGGGGAAGGAAGCAAAGGGCTCTTCTCAGTTCCTCTATTACATGAATCACTAGAAAGAAGTGTTGTCTTCCATAGGAAGGGCGTCTGTAGATTGTGTATATATAATTCTGCCTTGGTAGGCAGTTTTGGTAAGGTTCTAGTTGAAGAAGTTAGAAATCCAGTGACAAAGGTATCCTTTAAATGACGCTGATTTGATGGAAGACCAAATGCACCATCTACTATATATTGGAAGAAAAGCAAATTTCTGATGGCTAAGGTTTCCAGCTCAGTTTCTGTAGTCCCAAGCATAACTGTGAGTGGCTCGTAAGGGTACTGTTGTAGAGGCTCAAACCTTTGAAAGCACACTTACTGCTAACCTCATATCTCCTGTTAGAGTGGTAGGGCTCTCACTTGTTTTAAACTAGAAGCCCAAATCAGCCCAAATTTCCCCCACTGAACCTATAGGGAATGAAACATTTTCTAGTTCTTGTGGGCTGAATTCCAACTTATACCTCCATTCTGAGACTTCTTAATTTATTCTAAGGAAGGATTTGACCCTAGGTTTTCAGGAAGCCCATAGAGAAATCATGTTGGTGGGTTAATATTCACAAACGGATGTATTTCAACTCTGGAGCTGCATACCATCCTTCATTAGCTTATTCACATTTCTGTTTTGTCCAACCTTCGACAGCCAAGCGAATATAATAGGGCCCAGAAGCAACTGGCTTTAGTTATCATATATCTACATTTGAATATAAATTGCATAAAAAGAAAAGAATTACTCTATAGTACATTTATGAACTCTTCTCTATTATAAATCAAGACATGTGGAGGAGTAGTTCAAGCCACAAATTTAATTCTACAAATAGCACCTCTGAATATTTTCCTGGGAGATAATTTTTGTGTGTATTTAACACAATTTCTCCAAATACAATAACCATTTCTTAGGTATATTTCCTTTTATTTCCCACAAAAAGTAAGAGTTTCTGAAGCTTTATTCTGAAAGTATTAACAAGCCTGTTGCTAATGAATGCATTTCTTTACCTCTTTCTATCTAAAAGCATAGCAGAATTGTGTTGCCAATGGCTATTCAGCACCATAATTCATTAACTCACATTTTGATGGAGTCTATAAATGATTAGTTGGGGAGAAAACTGGCAAATTTGGCTTGGAAAAAGGAATTACCCTCATTTCTTGCCTCTTCTTATATCTGTTCATACAAGTTTTATGACAAAGCAGAGGCCTGGTATATTTAATGTGTTCACAAAGAACTATTCTTTGTCCATTTCTAGGCCTTTTCAAGGTTTAATGTTCCCTTTGTGCAGAAATTAAAGCTGTTGGAGATGAAGTAGAAACAGAGCTATATCTCTAGAATTTTATATCCTACATAGGGTTCTAAAGGTGCATTTAATAGCTCCCCTAGTTCGATTCATACCACATTTTTAGTTCACAAATGCATTCCTACTGGCTGATGGGGAGAGGAAGATGTTTCATGGGTTGGTTAGCTCTCGTCTCATTTTTATTCCTCCTAAGTATGCAAAACCCCTGAGGGTAAAAAACTACCTAAGATATTTACATGGGCATGATCATGAACTCAAAAGTGATGAAACAGGGAAAAGGGTTTTATTTCCTGGAAAAGTAAATGATTCAGTGCTAACACGGTTAGAAATGGTACATGACTTCATACAGGCGTTTAAAATGCAAGCAATTAAAGGGGACGCCTCTGAAAAAAAGAAACCCTAAAAATTTTATCAGAAAAACCTCCTTTGTACTACTGTTTGATTTCTGATAAATGGGAATTGATCTCATTCTAATTATAAAAATCAAATGAAATATTCTTTGGAGAGACACACAAAGGCTCTCAGACACACACACACACAGACACACAAATGCACAAGAACTTACTTCCAGGTACTAGATATTATTTGAAATAGTGTTCTTCCAATAAACCTAATTTCTTCCAAGCCTAGTGTAGGGGAAGTTGTTCAAGGACAGTGACTGGCAGAAAAGCAATATGTGCTTTGGTTTTGAGACACGTGAGCTTATTCACACTACTAGAAATGTCCTCCTTACAGACTCAGGTTTTTCTGCAAAGTGGGATTGCATGCTAGTACACAGAGAGTTACCATTGGCAATCTCGTTAATATTTACATCCATAATGAAATTTTTGACAATTACTTGAATTACAACTGAAACCTGTCTCAGGAACAATTTCCCAGTGACCTTAGGATACAAATATGAGTGCCACCCTCAGAGAAAATTTCTCACTCCAATTTATCTCATGAAGCATGACAATCAATACATTCACTTCCACAGACTTCATGCTCCTGTTCAGTGGGCAGTTAGCCTTGTGGATGTGACGGAGGGTCTCAAATGAACATGAGCATAAAAATGACAGACTGTGATCTGCATCCCTTATGAGAAGCTAGTGTATTTAGAGGGCAAGCCTGTGACCCCTGGTGCTCAGCCGGCCTCCCCATTCATCGTGGTGAGGTTTTGGGGTCCACAGGGCAGTGTTCAATTGGTCTGCCTGTGCGTGGTAGACAGAGGCAGGTGCCGATTTGTTACACTTTTCTTTGGGCTGAATGATAGGTATCAATGTCATGGTTTGAATTTTAGTGGCCAAATCTTGTTTTGTAGATATTCTTACAAGTAACTTGTAAAACGTTGCTTGCTTCCAAGGGGCAGGGTCTGTTTTCAAGGAGGCAGGTGTTAAATGGATCTGTTTACTTGTGCACCCTGATTTGATGCACACTGTTGTTTTTGTTTGGTTTTGTTTTTTGTTTTTGTGTGTGTATGTTTTTGGTCAGGAATGTCACCCTACCGTTCCTCCGCAAATTCCCAAACCCAGTGAAAATGTGACTTCTGAGAAACTTCTCTGATTCTCTCTTGCTGAATCAGTGGTTCCCTATGCTTCATGACTTCTCTTCATTGTCACACGTTTATTTTAGGACTAGCCGTACTTTTTGAAATATAGGAGCAGGAACAAGTGCTTTGCAGTTAAGTGAGTGTGATTTTAATTCTAACTTATCCATCTACTAGCTCATCCATGGCTGGGCTTTTGACCCAATTTTTTTTTCAAACTTCTCTACGTCATCTGAAAGTGGGGAAAATGAGATTTCTCTACATAGCATTATTTTGGTATTGGCAAGTTTCCCTTTTTTTTTTTAAATGCATTTGGGTCCAGCACATAGGAGACATTCAACATTCACTGAAAAAGTGAATGCATCGTCCTGTCATCTCTTCCAGTCTCAATAGATGTGAAGTGTTATTCTAGTTGCTGGGAATACATAGGAACTGCAAATGGCCCGGGCTCTGGATCTCCTGGTGTTTACATTCTGGCGGAAAATAGTCACTATACTTATTAAGCAAACACATACACACTGTCATTTCAGATGATAAGTACACTGAAGGAAATAGCATAGGCTAGAAGGTGAAGGGAACTTTTGGTTGTGAGTGTGGAGAGAACCCTGGAATTCTAGAGTGGCAAAGCTGGCTACTTACATTTGAGCTGAGACAATAAGGCACTAAAAGGCTATTGGAAAAATAATGAAGAAACACTGTTTTAGGAACAGGCAAAAGCTAGTGCAAATGCCCGGGAAGGGGGGGGGCAGGCTTTGGGAGGGTTGTTTGAGGAGAAAAGCCATTGGGCTGGATTCCAGTGAGCTAGCAGGAAGGGGGTGTTGAAAGGTGAGGCGCTTAAACCAGAAGACAAGGATCAGGCCACAGCAGAGCCTTGCTTCAAGCAGAAACCACGAAGGAGCTCAGCCCAGAATGGAATAGGATGATACGAGACCTTCTTCTGTTAACTTATGGAATGTTTCAAGTTATCAGGATTGCGTTTGTGAACCAAAAAAATGCCCCTTGAAATTCTAGAAATGATCTGATGTTTTCTAGAAGGGAAAAGGCTGACAAAGTAGATATCGAAATCATCAGGTGCTTTTGCTGTGGACTTCATTCTCACAGCATTACTCTGGAGGGACGCTCATTCAAGGATTAAAATTCAAATCTTCACTGAGCCACTTGCTCATTGTGTGACCTTGGACAAATAGCTTCACCTCTCCAGACCTCAGTTCCTTCATCTGTGAAAGGGGGATAATAATAGTATCTGTCTCATATGACATCTATGAGTATTAGGTGACATGGTCTAGGGAAGGTGTAGGGCTAGGTAGCCACTATATGGTAGTCACCTGACATGGCTTAGTCATGATATCTATAATTAGCTGAGAAACTTGCTATGCATGTGAATGCTACCTATTTCCTGGTAGGAAACAATATATCATACTTCTGTTCTTCACTTAGGCATCACCTGTGATCCCAACAACCTCCTGGGCAATTCATTATATTCTGTGAAAACACCTCTCCTAGTGCATATTACCCTACTATCCTTGTTTTTGTATGTGTCTGTTCCTTAACCATCCCACAGCAACACATGTGTGTGATTGGGGACTCCCTTTTATTCATTATTTTATTTCCTGTATCTAAAACAGTGCCTGGCTTATAGCAGGCACATAATTCTTATTTTTAAAATTGCTTTCTGAACATGGAAAAAGTGATCAAGCTATCTGATTATTTCCTCACAAACACAGTAAGAGCAGAGGTTGGAGTCAAACTTGAGATTAATATAAGGAAACTCATTCTCACTGTCCACATTTCCCCCATGTGAAACCAGTGGCCTCCATAGGGGCCAATGTTCAAGCTTGCTTCAGATGACCACTTACCTGTGATACCCTGGAGCAGATATGAGCATCTTAAAGACACTCTGAGAAGTTTTCTGAAAGGTTACTTCCAACCTTTGGATTCTTTTATTTGACAGTTTCCATAGCAGCATGCACTAATTAAAGGACTGAATTTAGAATTCATGGATAGTGTGATCTGTGGGAATGGCAGATTAATGCCACATGCCGTGATTTCTAAAGCAAAATTAACCCCTGTGTTTTTCTTACCTGTGATGTCTTATCATTCTCTTTGAGAACTGTTTTAGACAGTGTTTCAAGTCTTCTCTGACTTACTTTTTGATAGTGCAGTAAGTACTTGGCAAAACTTGTTTAATACATGCTATTTTTCAATTTGCCTCGTAAGAATGAGGCAAAGAATAGTACAGATAACTGCGTTACCGTTGACCTGAATTCAGCAGCAGCAAGCAGCCAAAATGTATTGACTGACAGTTACGGAGCCAGTCAATGATAAAATGATTGAAACATCTACCATTATCCTTCCTGCTTCTTGTTCTATCGAATAAGTGAAACTATATTTTATTGATGCCGTGTTTATATTTGGGAAACATGCACATGACGTTGCCTGATGTCAGCTTCTACAAATATTATTAGAAAATAACCAGCTGTGTTTGGAATCTGATGAAGCTATTTATTATTTTAAATTCCTGGAAGGAAGGAGAGATGCCTGCATGTTTGGACTGTGTGGTACGAGCTCACTAAAACACATCATGTGTATATATCAAAGCTCAGTAAGTGAGGGAAATTTTTTCCAACTTCAAATGTTGATGAGCTCTTTTGCTTATTTCTAATACTATACCATTCAGTTAACACAGCCTAAATTATTTCTAAAACATTCCCTCAGCAGAGTTTTGTTAATGCACTCTTTTATGTCTGCCCACCTTTTAAACACTCAGTTTACACTTACTTTCCCCTGGTTAACTTCATCTAGCAGATAGAAAAACTTTGTCCCAAAAAGTAGTAAAATGAACCTTGCTGTTTAAGCAATTAACTGACATACACAGTGTATTTAAGACCGTGTTTAAGACACTCTGCCTCAGGTATTATAGGAATAATTTTCTTGTAATTAAAATGTCTTTCTTTCATTAGTTTACTTGGCTAGCACTGCATATTAAACATTATTTACACAAAGATGCTTAATTATATCCATTTCTGCTAGTTTCTTTACTGCTGTTAATGCATAATATAGGGTCCGGCATACTATTCTTGCTCAGCGTTCTGCCCGTGTTGTTAATTTTTTCTTATCTCTAACCATGTTTTATTGGAGAGCAAGTGCATAAATGTGGAATATACACTTTAGTACTCTGGAGGTATTTTCGAGACTTGTCTAATTATACTTTTTCTTCATATATCAATACATACTTTGCTGCAAATGCTCACTTTATTTAGGTCTTTAATAGAACATTCTAGTAAACCCTGGATACAATAACTAATGAAAAACTGGATAGGAAATAGTAAGAACTCTAATCTTTCTTCTGTATTTATTTGCATCAGAGTCTTAATAGGTGTTTATTTGATCTTCAAATGAGCTCTTAGGAAGAAGATAATTTAATAAACATAGAAGGAAATTAAAGAGGAGAAATAACTGGTCCAATCACGCATCTAGTAAATTTCAAAGGTGCAATTTTGGTCTAGATTGGTCTGCCTTAAACTGTACATCCTTTGTATTATTTTACACTGCCCCTATTCTGCAGGAATTACCATTTGGGGCAGGTAGTTCAAATTAAATGAAACCTGGAAAAACTACCTCTACAGCCATAAATAACAAAAAGGAATGCCACTTAGAGAAATCTCTATGGAAAAAAAATTAAAAAGACACACAATGTGCCACTTACAAAAGAGGGCTTAAAATTAATTAAAATTCAAACTAAAGCATTCATTTCCTTTCTGACTAAAAAAAATCAATCCTTGAGGTTCAAACAAATGGATTGGTGTAAAAATCACTGGAAAAGGGTTATTGATTCTTATTATTATCTGTCTTAATTGTTGGGATGAATGAAAGTGTTTCCTTGATCATTATTACGATGAAAACTGAGATTTGAATACACCACAAGAGTTCTCGGCACCTGATTTAAAAGATCTGTCAATATCTCTGCCTTTTGAACTATCAACAAGTAAATTTGAATGTTTTTGTTCATTTATAAGCTGTAGCATATGTTTCAGGCATGATAAAAATTGATGCACACAAAGAATTTCAATGGAAAACAAGATTCACAAGGGAACTTATAAAGATAATATTGAGTTCCTAGCCTTTGGATGTGCATAGACAGAAACAATAAAACTCGGAGCTATAAAGCCTAGAGGGCTGTGGCATAAGGTGTAACAATGATGGCTAGCCTAAACTATAGACTCATTAAGTGATATCAAGTGATGCTTATGTCTTGTAATTGAGGGACGTTATTTCCTAAAACCTCCTTCCCAGATTGTGCTCCTTGCCATCCATGCCTCAATATGCCCATCAGACAACATGACTGTATGTTTAGCATCACCTCCTTCCCTGGGGTCTTCCATTAAACGGTATACATTCCAACAATGGAGCTTATGTATTAGATAACCTCTTTTCTTGACAGGCTATCCCCAGCAATGTAGGAAGAAAATAAAGTATTTTGTAATGAGAAACAGAAGACATCAATAGCAAAGTTATGTCTACTTTTCCACTGTATCTAGACCCAGCCTCAAATTTAGCTGGAATTTACCTCGATGGGTTCAACTTTACACTTCATTCAATACTTTGACATGTAAATTCACATTGAAAAACCTATTATGAATAGTCCAGGAGTCCTTAATTCAAAGTATGATTGAGGAATTTTAATTCCCTGTCAATCAATATTAAACCTTCTCATAGGTTCCCCCTTAGGTAGCATCCTGCTGTGCAGTGGCTACCACTTATGTATTACCTCTTGTTGTTAATGTCACCTATATTGTTCTTTTCTTGGTTTCTTTCCACACACTTTCATTGACCATCTACCATACACCAGATTATTTCTAGGTGCTGAGATCGCAAAGATGGATTGCTATTTCTTTTGCCTTTAAGAACTTCAAAGATTTAAGTGGAGGGCAAACAGGGGACATGGGATCATGTCAACTTCCTACATGACCATAACTTAAGAGTGACGTGTATTCAAAACTTTTTTCTTTTCTTTTTTTTTAATTTTAGAGGGTATGAAATCTAAAGGGGAAAACCTTATACTAAAAATTCACAATTTAAATGGCAAATGTTTTGTTTAAACTGTTTTAAAATAGTTCCTGTCACTTTGGAAGTGGATTCATCTGGATGAAAGCAATGGGCGTCTTTGTTTTGCACAAACCACCAAAAGGAACCTTGTTATGTGAGTGTAAAACAGTTACTAGTTTGCTCCTAGAACACCTAAGTCATCCTTTATTTTATGTAGCTATCTTGGGTTTACAAATGAATTGTTCTGTTTGGTAAATTAAATTGGAAGTCTCTTCTAGCAGATAATAAGTGCAAATTTTTTTGTCATGCTCTTTGGGAAGAAATATTAGTTTATCCCATTTGATTTATAATACATTTCTTATCTTTGAACATTGTAGATTTTCCTTGTGGATTTGTATATAGCCTCCTTTGAGCAGTTATTTGTAAAAGAGAAGGTGTACTGGAAGGATCTTAGGAAGATGATGAAGGTCATTATTTATTTCAACTGTGAAAAGACTATAAAAGGAACAGGAGTGGTGAACACTGAAGATGGACCATTGTGTTCTGATGTGATGATGTCTTTTAGGCCAGAGGGAAATATCCTAACACGGTGAGTGGGAGTTGGGTTTCTCCTGAAGGAAATGACATTTCTCATAGTCAGTAAACCTGGGAAGAGTTCAAACATAGGACAAGGTGTCAGGAAATAAAAAATGAGGAGTAGCATCTTAAACTACAAGGCAGGGAAAACCCCCTCTCTTTTACTATTAAACCTGTTCAAGGTTCAGTAAGTTTCGATGTTCACCTGAGGATGAAGATGATGATGCCTGGGTTGTGGATAAAAAAAAATTCAGAACTTCAATAATTAAAAAGAATAAATTACTAGACCATCAAGAAGTGACTAACTTCTGATTGACAAATGTCACGGTTGTGCCACCATTGAACAATCTTACAGATTAAGAGTTTCACCGATTGCAATGATAACTGCCAAATCAATATTTTATACAATTATTAATATGTGGTCAGAATTTTGGTGTCTATAAAATGCTTTAGTTTCCAGAGTTCTCTTCTGTCTACCATGTTGGTGTCATCAATATTCTCCAGCCACAAAATGAAGGGAGACCCAGAGATTTTGTTCCCCAACGATTTGCCACTAGGGGGCAGCAGCAGTTTATTTAACATAAAGTAAAACCAAAGTGTTTTCTTAAGGTTTCAAAACTCATACTACGTAATAAAAGTGTAGTAATTAGTTCTCATTTACATCCCTTTTTCCCATGGATGCCACCCTGAACTTGTCTTTAAAAGACTACGTGTAATCAAAATAGGGCTTCCTGAAAAAAGGATAAAATGAGACGTGAGGAAACGTTTTAAAAAGGAGAAAACAGTGATAGGAGATTTCTGGGTATAGCTCAATGTGTTAAGACATCTCAAACTGTGCTGTAAGATGCATTTTAATGGTTTTATCTTGTCCTGGGTTATAAGAGTGGCCAGTGCTCTATCAATCCAATGTTTCTATACAAACCATGTTCTATGTCATTTCCATAATTTTTCAAATGCTTCAGTCTTCAATTAAGAGAACTATTTGACCTCAAAGCCTTAAATCCCTAATCTATGAAGAAAAACAAAATAAATATTGTGAATAAATAAATAAATAAATAAATAAATAAATAAATAAATAAGAACATAAAACTTTTGTTAGCACCTCCATACCGTGTAGGCCACCAAATCCTATTATCGCTCTCCCTAATGAACCACTAATTCTCCTCCTTTTTTCAGTGCTACTCCCCAAATTTAAGACTGTCATCTTTCCCCTATGTTGTTGCTGTAGGCTCCTAATTTGTCTCCCTGCTACTGGAACCCCTCTCCTCTGACTCAAGGCCTTCCTGCTGCTAGAGTTGTTAATGTAATCGGATGATGACATTGGCTGTTCTCTCTCAGTCTCTTTTGCTGGTCCTTTCTCCTTTTCCTGCCCTTAAAATCTCTTAGCCTTCAGCTGTAGTTTTATCTATTTTTATTCATCCCCTAAGTGATACCAGACTTTCCAGTGACTTTAAAGGCTATATAAATGTTTCAGACTTTCTACAGTCCCTAAGTTGTAAAATCTAACTGCTCCGTTTTCAAATCCTTTTGAATGTTGAGTAGGCATTGCAAACTTAACAGGTCCAAAATAGATGTCTTGATTTCTCAAGCTCGTAGCAAACAGTCCTTCAACCCTTCTCCATGTTTAAACGACATCTACACCACTCTGGTTTTTTTGTGCTAAACCCATGTCCTTCTTTGCCTAACCATCCATATCACATTCATTAGCAAGACCTAGGAGTCTCCCTTCAAAACATGTCCAGGGCCGGCCGAGTGGCGCGATGGTTAAGAACTGGCTTGGGACGCCAGAGGGCCCCAGTTCGGATCCCACATATGAGGGCCAGTGACACTGCCCTCTACAGCTAAGATGCTGAACAGTAGCTCAACCTGGAGCTGGGCTGCCATGAGTCACCGGCGACGGCGTAGGCTGCAGCCGCTGTGGCAGTGGGTTGTCATGGGCTACTGTATGTAACGAGCAGCCAGCATGAGCGGCCAGCGGCCGTCCAGAAGCCGGCAACTGATGTGACTCGCCCAGGAAGAGTGCAATGATGGTGCCAACTTGGGCCAGTGAAGCAACGTCCTCCACAACTAGACTGAAGAACAAAACGACAGCAACTTGTCTGTTCCCCTTCCCCCAATTCTCCAGCGCTGTTCCCATCCCCCCAATTCCCCAATAAAAATCTTAAAAAAAAGAAAAAAAACCCAACATGTCCAGAATCTAGCTACTTCATCATCTTCCATCATGACTACATCCAATTCTTGTAATGTTCCCATATAAAAGGCTAGAATTGCCTCCGAGTTCTCCTCTTTGCGTCACTCCTGCCCCAATAAGTCAGTTCACCCAGAAAGCAAGTACTTTTTTAAAAATCAAATTGTGTCATGCTTCTGGCCAGTACTCTCCAATAGTTTCCTATAGAAAAGTAAAATTCAAGTTTCTGGCCATGATATTTAATGCCCAATGTGATATGAACTTGTGTGGTTTTTGCTTGTGTGGCTGTAGACCTCTTCATTACAGGCAATCTTCTGTGTAATGCCAAAATGTAAATTGGTAAAACTAGATCTGCTCTGTAAATGTTCCCTTACCATTTCTCCAGGCATTCTCAGGAGTGCTTTTTCAAGTCCTGAAGACACTAAGAAACATAGTAAGAAAACCACTGACCTCTTTTCAAATGCCACTTTGATAAGTGAAGAAATAAGGAACAAGAAGAAGATACAATGAGCTGAAGCAAGCACAGTTGTTTGGGACTAGAATCAGCTCGATTCAATTCAATTCAATTCACTTGGTTATAGTCATTCTCAAGAGCTTTCCTACTGACAGACAGATTTAAACCACCTATTTAAAGTAGAGCTAATTAAACTAATGACAGCACACCTAACTGAGATTATTGGGATTTAACCAATTGATACACAATCTCGCTTGGCATGCATGTGGCATGTGATGCATCCAACAATCAGACTGATGGTTAAAAAAAATCTGTATCCATTCATCTCTGTAACACACAGCGATTTAAGCAGCCATTTGGAAGAGGTCAAGAACATAAAAAGGAAAACAAAAATGTCACCAGTTTTGAATTGGAATATACAGAAATAGCCATAGGTATTGTCAAAAGATATCTATGAATAATAACCATTTACAGGCTACAAAAAATAGTAGAGAGGAAGAAGTGTTCAGCATAAGGTATTTTTCATTAACATTTACATTTTACCATGGCTTTTAAAATATTTTTATAGTTTCTAGAATATTAACGTCTCATTAAAACATCCTCTTAACACAATATAACAATTTTATGTTTTTAACCTGAATGAAATGTATTATATCATTAAAAAAACTTTTTTGAAACTATGTATATTTAAAATAACTTAAAGTTCCCTTTGTCTGAAGTTCCAATTCTGGTATTGAAGAGCAGTGATAGTTATTTTTTATTGATTATTTGATTTGGGCTAGAAATTATCCATATGCAGTTGTAAGGTAGATTTATTATTTTGTTTGTTCAAATGATGCTATAGCTCTGCCAGTTTGAAAACCTTGTCCATCCTCACCGTTGAATAATTGCAGTGCTGGCTTTGAGCTCATGCCTGGCTTCAAATCCCAGACTATTTCTATTAAGCAAATCTGTAAGCCTGAACTGAAGGGCCTATTAAAATACTTTAAGTTTCATTGTTTAACTTTTCAGATGAGAAAACTAAGGTCTAAAGAGGCTAATGAGTTGATTAATGTAAATAAGAACATTTAAGTTAGACTTGAGAGGAGAATGAAGCTAATCTCTTTTAAATATTGAGAGTTCTTGTTCCATTCACAGAGCATCTATGTATAAATGAATGTAGATATGTATAATTCCTAATATTCTCACTGGAGAAGGCCTTTGACCATGTTAGTTCTTCTGATTGAAAACTCACCTCTCCCTTCTTCATTTAGTTAATTCCTATTCCTTCTTTAGAAAGTAAAATTTAGACCTCATCTCAAGTGACAGTTCCTCTGACAGTCACAGCGCTCTCTGACAAGGATGATTCTCCCATTATATCCTTTCAGAATTCTCTCTCCCTCTCCTTTACACTTAATATCATTACAATTTTCATGTATTTGTGTGATGATTGGATGAGTATCATTTGCCAATAGAAAGCATAATCTTCAAAGGAAGGGATCTTATTTGCTTAAGCATACATCTGTATTCCCAAAGACCAGTTCCAATGCCTGACAATTAAGTGACTCAATTAATAATAGATAAATGAATGACTTAATAAAAAATAACAAAAGAAGTTGCTTTCCCTAGTAAAATCTCCCTGATAAATATATTATAGTACATCACTGTTTATTTAAGAAAATCTTGGAAATGAGTCCCCTCTATGTCAAATACTCTAGGGCGATTACTGATAGCACCATTATACTGAATAAGTCATTAGTCTGAAGGACTAGATTTATTGGGCCACAGCTTGCTCATTAAGAGGAGACTGAGTGAATTAGGCAGTGCCAACACAGGTGGACTGGTGGACAAGAGATCCAGTGACAATGTTGACATGGAAGGAAGTAGGATTCCCATGGGGACCAGGGACTTCAGAGAGCAAAGTCTGGGGAACCAAAAGATCAACGTAAAGAGTTTAGCCTATGAGTCTATGTTCAGAAGCAGGTTAGAGATCTGGTACCCAGGCATCAAGACATACATGAATTAGTCCATCAGAGGCTCACATGGGGCAAGTGCTACTTCTGCAATGTTATTGTATAAATGCAAGGAGATAGTTTGGGTTGTCACAGTAACAGAAGGATGTTACTGACATTGAATGGATTGGGACTAAGGATGTAAAACTGCACAAGCACAAGGCAGTTCTAAACAATGAAGGATGTCCTCATCCTAAATGACAAGAGCAAACCTTGGAGAAATGCTGTGAGTTAATAAGCTCCTTGAGGACAGGGTTTACATCTTCTTCCTCTGCGTATTCCAGCAGCAAGCACAGTGCTTCACTTGAGTGAATGCATATTGGGAACAGACCTCAGTTTCTTGTCAGTGAGCTAGACAGGAAGGTAGGGATGCATAAATGTATGACTTTATATTGATTTGAAGGTAGAGACAATAGTCACCCTTGCATCTAAGCAGAGATGGGAAAGGACAGCCTATTCTCAATTGTCCAAAAAAAGGGGGGGAGGGGATCAGAAGTGAAGTCACAGAGAGCAGAGGGTACCTCAATGGGAAGAAACAATGAAACTGATATTGAGGTCGCTGTTAATACTAACGTCTTACTAGTTACCTAGGCTGGAGGTGGAGTCAATGGGTATTGCCAGGTCTCTGTGCCACTGCTATGGAGAGCAGCAAAACTGCAACAGTACCCTGAGAAAAGGGAGGGTGTTTTCACAAGTGCATTGTGAAATGGGGTGGGGGTTTAGAACGCATAGGGATAAAGGAGAGATTCGTTCACCCGTGGTTTTTCTAAAGACCCAGAAAACAACCATTGCCCTCTGCAATGGAGACATTCTTTGTGCCAGACTCAGTGTAACACTTCCAAAGCAGCAAGGGTAATCGTATTGATTTTGAAGGAATGTCTGGTTAATTTTTCACAAGGAGTAGACCCCTCAAAAATCAATAACTTTCTGCTGTATCTTTATTCTTCGGAATAAACTGTGTCTGTCGGAGAAACTTGATTCTTAAGCTCAATTGGATTCATAAAACATTCACAGACACATAGCACAAAAGAAATGTAAGCTTTCCCTAGGAGTGGATAAGTATTTAACCTCAACTTAGGACAAAGGCTCCTTCCCTTTTGATTTATTCTTGTCCTTGGACAGGCTTTAGGAGGGACCGCAATTTCTGTGATGCAAATGCTTCTTTTAAGCATTGGTTCCCTTCCCCAAGTGGAAAGAAACTTCAATACAAGATACAAAGTACACGTCTGGAAAGCAGAGTCTAAGCAAATCATTTTTTTAAAATCTGGACCTCTGGGAGAGGCTGTTAGAAATATATTCATTTTACTATCACTTTCTTCACCAAGGTGAATGTGCAGTAGTAAACATTTTTGGAAGAAAGAAAAACATACTTTGAGAATAGGATTAAAACGTTATCCAATAACAGAACTTAAGGAAATCACTGAGTGATTCTGATCTCTCATTTACATTTACACAGGAAGAAGGTGATGCCCAGAGAGGTTAAGTGTTCTTCCTAAGGTCACACAGTAAATGTCTCATTCATTAAATTGGAAGTGCCACCTTGAGAAGAAATCAATGAACACTCATTTATCAAGGACAGGGAATGTGCAAGGTTGAAAACTGTGATGATGCCTGGATTGGAACAAATACACAATACAAGAACTCAAATAACAAAAACAGGAAAGAAAGGATAGACGGGAAAAATTTAAAAATATGTTTGCAATACTAAAAAAGCTTCCCACATTTGGTTAAATATCATTGATGAAAATTGCTGTTTATCTACATAGCAGCTATAACATTGGAGATGTAAGACTGGTCATTGCTACTCAGGTTACTTGTGTGTCATGTTTTCTAACTCTGTGGTGTACAAAAATCCAACACTGCTTTAAACACCTATAATAAAACATGTATAGGTTATTTGGGGCAAGGCAGATAGATAGCTGTTATTTCAGAGTTACAGAAAGAGAATCCAAAATTCCGAAGCTAATCCAATGATTAACTAAACCATTTTTTTTCTGGGAACATGAACATTTAAGCTCTTGCAGCCCCTCCTAAGCCTTTTGTTCTTACCTCACCCCTGTGTGTACGTGTGTGCATGTGCACATGCGTGCGTGCGTGCATGCCTGGGAGCATGCGGGCACATCAGCTTGTTTGTATTTAGAAGTGTTTCCAAGAAGGAAAAGAAAAATACTTAGGGTTATGTTAAATGATGCTAAATTTTCATTGGGTATTCTTAGTTTCCTTTGTTTTGTTGATAACTTAAGGATTTAAGAAATAGAATGAATTACTGAAGCCGTTTATGCTTTATGCTGGTTTCCAACTTGGACTCTGCCTCATTAAACAAACGCAGTCATCCCTTTACAGTCTGAAATGTGACAGAAAACAATCTCTGTGGATCGCGCCTCCTCGATGACACAGCCCAGCATCCTTCCCTGTGGCTTTTGGGGGGCATTTTAGGAATGAGAGAAAACACTGAAGTTTCAGTCCCAGTTGTCCCAGCAGCTACAAGTTTGATACTGAAAGCAAGGCCTGCCAAGCTTCTGCTACTTAACTAAGCCAGCCATAAAAATTACCTTCATTTAATTCTAGCAGGAGATGACTCAATCTTCCAAGATCATTCTTGGTCCAATCCTGTAAGAAAAAAAAAAATCTCTTATGGGTGTGTGAGTTGATACTTAAGATCTCGACCACTTAGAGTTCCAATTCAATTAAAACATATTAGAAATAAAGCTTCTGATTTCCTTATTATACCCTGTGTAGATAAAAACCACAGGATTGATGAACTTTCTGATGAGGACTTGATTGTAGCTACTGGATCTTAATGTAATGGGTCCCACATGCAGGCAAGAATGAGTTTGATGGAAGGAGTGCTCTTTAAGAGGGTAGACTTAATGGTTATCTGAAACGTCAATTCTGCTCAGAAGACAATTGTCTTCAACTCTTAATTGAGGCTCACTTCATTAGTGTTTTGACCTCAAAAATATCCAGAATGGAACCTCCCCGTATATCTCTTTGCAATTTCCTTTGATTCCATAATTATTTCTAAATAAAAAACTAACCAAGTTAAAAATATATCCAGAAGAACTTTATATTTGGGATTTAAAGAAAGGATGCACTGAAGATTGCTCAATCAACAAAAGGAATAAAAACCACTAACCTATTGCTGAAGAGGAAACTTACACGTGCATGCAGACACGTGCACACACACAGGGATGAAGACATAGAATACCCAAGGTGTGTTGGGGTATTAACTTCTATTTCTTGTTTTTATGATTTGGCAAAATTGTTATCCAGGTATCCTTTAATGAAAAAGAAAATGTTTCTTTTAACTTTCTTTTCCTTTGTGGACCCTTTTACACGTCCCATGACGGCAACATCCCAAGTTCATGTGCAATGATTGGGGAGACTAGTAAGTTTCCTTTTGTTGAGGTTTAAAACTCACTGGAGTGACGCTCTCTCCATCTTTCAACCTTTGACTGATGGAACTGCAAAATATCATTCTAGAGGCTTCGCTGTTATCTTATTGAAACCTCTAATTATTTGTATTGCCAGTTACGTATATTTAAAACCATCATTCCTCTATTCAACACCTCAAAACACCTTTCAGTGATTCATCATTTCTCTGCTTTGATTGGCACTGCCACATTCTCTTGATGATTCTGTTTCTTTTTGATCTGGACATTTTATGATATGTCACACAGTGTATTACAGAGGAGATGTTATTCTATGCTGTGTATGTTGGGGGGGATGAGGGGTTTGCAGGTTCATTCTGAATTCAAAGTGTCCCATTTGTACAAAAGTTTTAGGACCGTAAACATGCTCTGTAGCTGATATGTTGTTGTTTAATCAATTTATGGTAACAGTCATGAAGACTTCACCAGATCCAGAAAACATTTTCTGTTTCTTGAAAGGATTATGTTATTTTCACTAGAATCTTTGAGGCTAGCTGCTGCATTAGACAACCTCCTGAAAATTTTAGTGGTTTAACATTTGTGTATTCCTACTTATGTGTATTGGTGCATTCCTACTTATGTGTCAGTCTGATGCAGGTCTGGCCACGCTCTTCCACCTTGAAGCTATACAATTTGGAACATGCAGTAGGGTAATGGAGGAACGTTCATCACCCCATGAAAGCACTGATCTAGAGGTAACACATGTCAGTTTATTTCACTGGCCTATTCACAGTCCTATTTCACTGGCCATCAATAATCACATGACCATAATCTACCTTCAGTGGAGACTGCAAAAAATAGAGGGACCCCTGGGTATTTGGAGACTACTAAATGTTTCTGCCATGTATCTGGGTTTTGGCTGGAATATAAACAAAGGGCATAGTGGTTTCTCTTCTCAATTGGAGGATCCTCCCAGTCCCAACTATATCTGGACAGTAGCAACCTCTAGCTGAGTATCGCAAGATGCAATTTAGAATGAATTTAAGCATATATTTAACATCTGGTACTGAATATAGAACAGCCATTTGGCAACTTGTGTAGCATCCAATGACCTCAAAAGCATCAGGAATTGAGTATTAATTTAGTCTACAGAGGTAAGAACCCAGCGTAGCAGGGAGAGGGCTTTGGTTCAGACTTGACTTTGCTCAAAGAGTTGATAAAACCTTTGGAAACTGTAAACTGCTAGATAAATATAAAATACTCTATTCTGATGACACCATGAGAGTTCTTTCACTTAACCTTTCACTATTGTTTATAGCCTCTTGAGTGAAGTAAAAAGAATGTTATCTGTTAGAGCTATGGTTTAGATATCAAATGCCTTTAAGCTGAAATTCACTATATTTTTTATAGAGGGGGAAATTCTCAGTTTCTAATTTATGTCCTATTAGAATAAAATGCTAAAAGAAGTGTAATAATTCATAATAAAACTTCTAATTTTGAAAACTAGCAAGTTAAAAATTATTTTTGTACTGCTATAAACATATATTTTCTGTACATAATCATGTTGGTAAGCAAATAGATCATTTTTACAAGACCGCTCATGTTGGGGAGAGAAATATTTTAAAATGCATAGCTCATTAAAAATAATTTATTTTATTACAAGAGAATTTATATAGCTACCTTCATTTAATGGATTCTTTCTGACTGTGGTCGATCTCTCTCTCTCTCTCTCTCTCTCTCTCTCTTTTAATATTGGGTTGTTGGAAAAGTCATGATGCATTTTTGCAACGAAAAACATAGAAAAAATACGTCATGACTTTTCCGATAACCCAATAGTATACTTAGGAAAGGTAAAGCTGGCATTATATGAATCTGTATACCTCAAAAGAAAAAAAAATATCACTCCATTTAGGATACTTGAGCTGATGTTGAGTTTTTATTTCATTTTTTTTTCTTTTACTCTTGCAGAAAATTCAAGCAGAGGTCTAAACATCAATCTTTCTTCACTACACTTTTAATTCCTCATTAAAAGTATAACACAAAACCTCCAATCACTATTGAAAAGAGGGTCTGGGTAGTGAAACATCCAACAGAAAACAATCTTGCTCGCATGCTTTTAGAGTACACACAATTTTGGAATTTTTGCCTGAATTCCAGAGTGTAGTAAGTCACTTATTTATTCTGAATGTAGTAAGTCATTTATTCCTAGGATTACATTTGCTTCACGTATGGCTACATATTGGCTATATGATAATTCTTCTTTCAGCAATTCCTTTAGAGCACTTCACTGAAATCACATAGCTCGTGTGGACCATTACTGACCTTTGACATTTATGTACAACTGGTCTCTCTTCTATGTGACTTTGGCTCATTAAATAGTGTAAGGCAGTGGGGAGCTAATATAATATTGCAATTATCTTGTCTTCGAGAGCTACAACATGGCTCCTCTTTTCCATGAGAAACCAAGGGAACACTATCTGTGCCCTGTCTCATAGTCACACTATGGCAGGATCACTGTGCGCGGGTATTTTGCTTGCATAATTTTTGTAGGTGGTCGTCTCGCTATTTCATTGCTGTACAGACGAAATTTTAAGGCAATGTAAGGAGAGATAAGTTATTGGGGGCCAGAGGAGATCTTGAAAATGAAGTGTAACATTTTTGTTGATTACGGTGGTGGTCTTTGCCTTCTCAGAAACACTTTCTTTAATGAGCAGAGCATTAAGTGGAAAGAATTTAAGGCTCAGGTTTCTTAAGTCTTTATCCATATTTGGATTGGCAAAGCAAATATTTTGTCACTTAAGCTGTAACATAGGCTTTCCAGATATACTTGGCAGAAGAAAATGATCTTATCAACCACCCCCTAGAATGTTAGTAACTCTTTTCTTAGTCACAGTAATGCATTGTGTTAATACATATACTTTCGCCATTAAAAGATTAGCAGATGGAGCAGATTACAAATGGTCACATAATTTTCGCTACATAACCCACAGAGAGTTGTGGTCTATGCACCGTTCCCTTAAACCTAGCAGCGGTATGTGGCTTCTTTCACCTAAAGAATACAATGGAAGTGGTGAGCTGGTTTCCTGGCTGAGGATTAAGAGACTTTTCTTTCACTCCCTTTTTCTTAAGTCATTTGCTCTTGGAATCCTGAATTATGATGTAAGAAGTCCTTCTACCCTTCTGGAGAGAGAATGGGGAAAGGGTCTGACACAATATAGAGAGGAAGAGGAACTCAGCTAAACCCAGCCTCTATCTCTCCCTCCTGGGCTGAGGCATTAGGATTGCAAGGAAAGCTGTTTCGGCCCCTCTGGACCAACACAGACCCCAGCTGACAACTGCCAAGTGATCAGACTTTGACACATGAAAGAGAAGAACTGCCCAGCTGAGCCCAGTACACATTCCTGCCCCACAAAACCATAAGATAAACAAAAATGGTTGCTTTTAAAAAATCATACAGTTTGGGGAGAATTCACTGCATAAAAATAGGCAGCCTAACAGTATGAGTAGTGGATAGCATGTTTTTGTTTTCTCAGTATTGTGGTCGTTCAAAGCCTGGCATATGTTGGGGGGTTAGGAGTCATTGAGTGGATATATAAATAGAGGATAAAGAAATAGATTCTTGAATTACAGAAAGATGCACGTAAACATAAGGGTTTGACTTCCATGTGGAATCATCGGATGCAATATGTGATTAAATCATCTCAGTTCCAGAGTTTGACCAAGTAGGAGGTTTGAGATATGGAGATAGTCATCTTCTATAGAGTTAATTACTAAGGCTGGAGCATGAGGCATATCAACAAAAATTATTCTTAACACATTTTTTAAGTGCTTGGTATAAAACAGAATACATGGTATACATGGTTCTGTGCATTCCAAAAGGAGTTGGGTTAAATTCACGTGGCATTTGAAACACGCATTTGTTTTAAACTGGTGAGTCCCATTTTGTATTAAGAAACGCTCAAACATGAGAAGCGTGGAAATTGAGACTAAGGCTACATTAGCTTTATGTCTCCCATTCCATACCAGTCTAGAGCAGAGCCACCAGGTACGATTATTCCTGATTTCAACTGTAAAACTTTGAATGGTGCCATTCACATACACTGTAATGTGCATGACTGCTTCAGGGCTGAGGTAGCACAACACCTGAACAACCATACACTGTCTTCCTTCTCCAGAGAACAGCCTCATTGGATATGATGGAAGCAATCTTTCTGCTATTTACATTTGTCTGCTCTCTTTCTTTCTAGAAGTACTACCCAACCACCTTTCCTCCTTTTATTGTTACTACTGTTTTTAACAAAACAATTTAGTTACTTATGCCCAGTATGTTACGTCACTGAACTGTAGAGTACTTCCGGGGGCAATGCCAAAGGCCTGAGAAAACACCTCTAAGATTCAATAATTCCCGGAATATTAATGAACTAATCACAGAAACAAAGTACAATCAGGTGTTGCCTTTACCTCTTCATTAAACAGCATTGTCAGAATCACCAATAACCTCTCCCTCCCTCATAGAAATGGCCATGTTCCAGAGCTCATTTCACTTGGACACACTTTTTAACTCCTATCTCTTTGTAACACCACCTACGTTCCTGGTTTTCATCCTTCATGGTTGCTCTTTCACAGTTGGCTATGCTGGTTCTTCTTCAACTTCCCCTCTCCTTCAAATAAAACAGGTTCCAGCCCTTGGGTCTCCTCTCATTAAATCTCAGGGCTTTAAACATCACCTGTGTATCCCTTGTTTACCTCCATTTCATATCTCTTCGCTGCACTCAAGGCTCATAGAAAATTGTCTACTTGACGTCTCCACTTAAATGCCTAATAAACACCTTAAGTTCACAACATTCAAAACCAAGTTTCTGATATTTTCATCTTCCCCAAACAACTTCTATTTCACGTAATGGAGATTTCATTTCTCCGTTCTTCAGGACAATTTGCCTTCTCGTCACCCTGTGACTCTTGTGTGTTTCTTATACCTCACAGGCAATTCATAAAAAAATTCTACTTGCTCTACCTTCAAAACATATCCAAATTACATAGGCTTCAGGTGCACAACTCTGTAATACATCATCTACATATAACATTGTAAGTTCACCAAATTAAAAGAAAAGAAAAGAAAATCTGGGAAGTTAAACATATAGTAATAAATTGCAATACAATTTTGATTTGGCTAAATCACAGGATGCTTATATTTGAAAATAAAGTAAGAATCAGAAAGATAAAAGCAAACAAACAAACAAACAAAAACATACCAAATTCTTAATACTTCTCATCACCCCCACTACAATCATGATTCTGGCAACCACCATCTCTGGGCTAGATTATTGCTTTCATCCTCTAACTGGTCTCTTGGCTTCCACCCTACAGACTAGTGTCAACACAATCACCCCAGTGATTCTGTTAAGAATTATGTGACTCTTCTATTCAAAACCTTTTATGAACTCCTGTTTTCTCATTGCTTTTCTATTCCCACTTCTAGTAATCTTTCTTCTCTTGCTCTGTTCTAGATGTAGCGACCTCCTTGCTTTTCCTAAAATAGCTAAACTATGTTGCTGCCTGAGCGCATTTTCACATACTATTCTCTGCTTTGTAATTTTCACCAAATCTGCATGTCTTCCACTTCACCCCTCTTTAGTCATTGCTCAAAGTTAACTTCTACAAGGATCTCATTGACCATTCTATTTAAAATTCAACCACCACCTCATGTTCGCTCTCCTGCCACTCTTTACTCTAATTTTTTATTTAATAACATTTGTCACTTTCTAATAAATAATGCAATGTTCAATATTTGTTTTGCTTATTGTCTATTTCCTCCCTCCCGAATGCAAGCTGCACAAGAGTGACAGCTTTTATCAGTTATATTTGCTAATGTATCTTCAATACCTAAAATGTGAAACATAGGGGCTTTCTGCATCTATCTATTTAATCAATTAATGGACAAAGTAAGGTGCTAGGGTTCTAGGAGGTCAAAAAAGATAATCAGATGAAAGAGAGCATAAGTAGGCCAAGAGCCTAAGAAAATGGTCAAGCACTAAAAACAGCTATTAAATCAAGTAGTATGGGAGCATGAGTGCATACCCATCAAATTGTTGCAGAAAACTATTTTGTTTTTTTAAAAAGGACTCCTGTATTGTCTCATCCCTTCCCCTTCTCCTTCATCCCCACCCCCCTCCCAACTAGCAACCCTCAGTTTTTCCTCTGTGTCTCTGAGACTATTTCTGTTTACACTTCTCATTTATTCCGTTTTTTAGAATCCACGTATAAATGAGATCATATGAGATCATATCATATGGTATCTCTGACTGACTTATTTCACTTTGCATAATGTTCTCTAGTTCCATCCATATTTTTGCAAATGATACTATTTCCTTCTTCTTTATAGCTGAGCAATACTCCATTGTGTAAATGTACCATAGTTTCTTAATCCAGTCATCTACCAATGGGCATTTTGGTTGTTTCCAGGTCTTGGCTATTGTGAATAGCACTACAATACAAATTGGTAACTACAATGTGGCCTCAGGGATAGAAAAGATAGTCTGGGGAATATAATCAATAATGTTGTAAATATTTTTTAGGGGGCCAGATGGACTCATGTCTTGTTAGGGAGACCTCTTCATAGTCAGTGTAGAGGCCTGACCACTGCACTGTATTTCTGAAGCTGATGTTGAATAATATTGTGTGACAACTATAATTATATATACATATAGTTATGGGATGTGGAGTAGAGTGTGGGAATGGAGTCAATGGAATTGTAATATATACATATGATATCAGGGGGTGGGAGAGCAGTGGATTGGGGGAGGAGGTTGTTACTTGGTGAGAGATGTAAAAGATAACTATTGTATTGTTCTGTACACCTGAAACTAACAATAAAAACAAACAAACAAACAAACAAACAAACAAATAAATAAATAAAAAGGACTCTTATAAGATAAGAGGTAGTCCCCTTAAAATGGAAGCAAAATTTATAGGTGAGAATAGATAAGAATATTTTAAATAACTAAGTTGAGGCATTCAATATTAAGGAATTAACAGTAGCTCCTACATCATGTGAGGACAGTTAGACATAGATAACACTCTACAAAATTAGAACCTTGATCACAAATCAGAAATCATCTGAGATCTGTTCACATGTATTGTTTGTTTGTTTAGAAAGCAGGAGTGATAGAAAATATTAAAGAAAAACAGAAGAAACTTATGATGTAGAAAACAAATACAATAAGGCTGTATTGAAGCTTCAACAATAAAATTGGAAGAAATAGAAATGATTCTGAGACTGCTGTGAGCCCTGGGGTGGGGGGGAGGTTTCTCCTTGGTAGATTTTGCAAAGTTTTATCTAAAATAAAATTGAGAGGGAAATACATCCCTGAGTCATCTTTCTGACACCTTATGATGGCCTTCAGGAGACACATCTCCATCCAAGGTCTATAACTCTGAGGGCAAGAAATACATGGTGAAAGATTTGCAAACTTGTCAGTCAAGAAGTTGACATTGCAGTGGCTGTGAGCATGGGCAGGCAGTGACATTACTAACACCTTTGCAAGTATAAGGTACAAGATAAGAGGAGAACCACATCCCTCGGTGACACTCTGCCAACTCAGGGATCAATCTCAGTCAAGACGAAGGCTGTGCCTGACAGCTGCACTCAGGGGATAAACTAGTATTAAAAAGTTAGAGCTTCCAAAGAAAGCAACCTTGAAGCTGGGTGACTGGGTCAGGAAGATAGTTCCCACAGCGTAGAAATAAAGAACCTCAAAGCTGTTCACCACAAAACACAGTGCAAATGATTGTATTTGTATTTTATTTATGAAAGACACCCTCAGCCATTATTAACCCATTAGTTCTTAGCATGGTTATGACATTGAAGGAGCTGGAAGGGGAAAGTAAATAACATTTATTAATAGCAAATGTCTAGGTTGGACATGGGAAGACCGGAGTCCCACAGAACTGTGTTTGATTCTAATCTCTGACACTTAGTAGCTGTACAAACTTGGACAAATCAATAAGTATATTGTCTCCCCTTTGAAGTGGTGAAATGTATCTAACCTATGAGTAGGTTGTGAAAATTGCAGGAGGTGCCTGAGAACAAGAGAGGAGGGTGTGGACAAGCACAGTTAAGGCAAGAGAAAAAATTTGCCCTCAATGGAAAAAAATAGAAGAGTCATGATAGCAGAAAGGAAGGAGATGGATAAAGTCAAAGATGATTTATGTTTCCTGATAACTTACCTTCTGGTTAACATTAAAGCATAAATAGACACCTCTGGTCTAGTCTGTGGGTTGTATACACTAATTTGTGAAAATGGGTCATCTCCTTCAAAGATAATTATTGAATAAATATAAAAATCAATGCCTTGCAGAATTGACACAATGAGCCTAATTATTAGTAACTGTAAGGTTAACAAGTAATAATTGCATTATTGCATATGTAATGGTGATTTATGTGTCATGTTGAATGCTTTTAAAGCATGCATTGTTATTCAAAAATAAATAAAATATATACACTTTTAAATAGGAAGATATGCCTGAGATTTAATCTCATTATCATTGAAAATTTCTGAAGATTATCTTAATTCTCATTTTTTATTCTTTGTTCATGTTTAAATCTATTTTCAAATAATTTCACATGCTCCTAACTATGCTTTTGAAAAATAAAGGTTAATTTTTAAATGGCATGAACATATTTGGATGCCCATAGTGGATATGAATTTGGAAATAGTCAAATAATGCTCCAGCTAGAGTGGCTTATTTTGAAAACATTAGGAAGTGTGAGATGAAAATAGATACGTATAGTATATAGCTCTCTCTCTCTCTCTCTCTCATATATGTCTCTCTCTCTTTGTGTGTGTGTGTGTGTGTGTGTGTGTGTGTGTGTGTGTGTGTGTGTGTGTGTGTATTTCCATTATACCTCTTCACGACTTTGGAGTCATTCAAACCATTGCCTCTTGAAGATTTCTGCCCAGAACATGTACCTAACTACATGAATGATAGGTAGTATTTTTCATGATTTGGGGAAAAAAAATCTAGGTTTCCATAAAGAATACTCCAAAGGTTGGAAAATGCTGGAAAGGATTCTAGCACAAACTCACACAGGTGAAGGATTAAGTGATAATATCATTAAACCACTCTAATCTCTGTCTTTATCTGTTTTTGAACATATGCCTTTTTTTCTCTTTTATCCCAGACTTCTTGGTCACATACTGCTCTTTCCTGGCACATAAATTAATTCTAAATTATTTTGTAAACAGCTTGCCTTTAGTCCAGATGAAATTAAACTGCTTCACAGAGTACTTGAATGATAATAAACAACCCGTGTGTACAGTGAAAATTCCACAATTATCTAGAGCTTGGAGTAAGAAAATTTACAAGTTTCCTTTTTATTTTCCAAGTTGGAATTCATTTTAAGCACTAATATAAAATTGAGGTCAAATTTTAGTAAGATGAGTAAAGTTTAATTAGCTCTGATATTATGTAGTAAATGCAGAAAATTTTAAAGACTGCAACTTTTTATGCTTGTTTCAAAATGTGCTTTGACAAATAATAGCCATATGAATTATATTTAAGAAACAAACAAACAAAAAATCACACATAGGCACCAAAGTTTGGCAGCAAACTTGATCCATTTCATGTTGCTTAAGATAGTTAATGACATTGGAAGTTGTATTTCAATTTGAAGACTTTTGTTTCTCATTCTGAATTTATATTCAATGCTCTTAGAAATATTTTACTAAGTGAAGAATGCTGTCAGATGTAAGGAAAGAACTAAGAAGGAGATAATTTGAAGCAGAACAATTGAGAAAAGATATTTGCTTAAAACTCTTAAAGAGTCCATATCTTGAGCACATCATTTTTTCTAAATCAGCTAATCTAGGACAAAGTCATCAAGACCAGCATTTAATCTTATGTCTTTGAACAGAGGTCAGGTTTTTTGCTTGACTATCTGACTGGAGGTAGCTGCAGTGGCTATTCTGAAATTACTGTCACTGCTGAGCTAGCTTATATTTTTCTTGGATGACTTAGAGGAAGGTTAAACATTTGATTACTTAACTAGTTCAAATATAAATAGAAAAATGTGGCACGAAGCTTGCTGTTCTTAATATGATTCTATGAAAGGTACCACTCCATGACATATAACTCTCAAATGTTTCTTGAAGACTGATCCATCCAAGTTTCATTTTCACAAAAAAATTCATGACCTGAAATAACAGCCTTCAGTGGATGATAAACTCCATGGTGACGAAGTCTCATGGATCACATAAAAGCATGCTTGGGGGAGAAAAACAAAAAGGTATAATCATGCACCTTGCTTGTAAGCAAATCCTGGATGGCACACTTGAACTGTATGTATCATGTGAAATTGTCTTACAGTTCATTATAATTTGTCTTTGATTTATAGATAAGCTCTTTCTTCTGGTACTGTCTACTGACTTCACACTTAATAGTGTCACACAGTGTTCACCAAAACGTGCTAATTGTCCATCTGGAATACCGTAGGTGATTGCACAAGACTTTATAATACATGTACATAAATCAACTCAGTGAGCGCCTTCCCAATGAATAAGCATCGGATTGGGGCCACGGTTAAATGCTCAATAGCCATTACTCACTTCTATTATTTTCTTAACTTCCAGAATAAAATAACAATGGATTTGACAATGAGATTTCTGACTTCTATCTATGCATACAGTTCAATTTGAAGTCATGAGATGCAGCTCTGCTTTTTAAAGAGTAGCCAGTTGACTGTCTTCTATGAAGTGAAAAACAAATATTACCTTTCAGCTCAGAATACGCATATGTGAGAAAAAAGGCGATGATCATAGAAGGTAAATATAGTAGAGTGTTCTCCATTCTAATAAACCCTGAAACATTTTCCTTGACCCTTTACATTTATTCTTGGGTATTTAGATACAGTTAATGTAAAGTATGGAAATTTTACTAAGTAGGTGATAAAATATATACCCTGGCTCATGAACAAGTATGTCTTCAAGTATTACACAGCATCAAGAATCATCACATTTAGATCAAAGGTTTAGGAGCATGACATTCACATTTTTAATAAAATAGCAATGTGATTGCAATTTAAGCAGCAGGCAGTTGGGGAAATGATCCTGGATATTGCTATTATTTTTCTTGTTGAAAATAAAACCTAAACATATATGGGGCATGTTTTCATTACATATCTTTATAGGAATAAGTTTAATACATGTATTTTTAGTATTTACCAGATGTAATTATGTTTCAATGGGCATTTTCTTTCTTTCTTTCTTTCTTTCTTTCTTTCTTTCTTTCTTTCTTTCTTTCTTTCTTTCTTTCTTTTCTTTTGAGCTCTGATTTGTCCTAAATCCATGAAGTCACAAAACACATTATCATAGAATTCTAGCATTTTTTTCTATAGAAAAACATATTTAGGAAAATTATTATTTTTTTCTGCCATGTAAAGAAAAAAGGAAGAGTATGCACAATACAATCATCAATATTGGGCTTATTATATTAATGCCCAATAGAGATAATTTTAACAGACAGTGGCATTATCAGCGAGAGAACACCTTTTATTATCATCACTGGCTTAAAAATCCTTTACCTCAATATCTAAAGCTGCTTGTCAGTGAAATAGTGGGGCTGCTTTCATTAAGTGCAGCATCACCAGGCTGCCGTTTTCAGATTGAATCCAGGGGAAATAATTACATTTTAACATTCCCAATTTATTATGTCAGGTGTATAAAAGTTACAAGATCATCATAGCACTGTAAAGTTTAGAAAGGAAAAAAAAAAGCCTGTCCTCAAGGACTCTATTCTATACTAATGCAAAATGATGTTTTACTCTGTCATTCAACGTTTCAATTATTTTCTCAGTGGAAGCCTCCTTTACCTCCTCCCTCGTGTTGATGTGTCACAGAATATAGGCTTCAGCATTTGATGGCACTTTTTTGTTTTGTGTGTGTGTGTGTGTGTGTGTGTGTGTGTGTGCACGCGCGCGTGTGCGTGCGCACGTGCTTAAAAGCTTTCAATGATCTTCCATTGTCCTCAGGATAGAAGTCTCACCACACACGTTCAGGCTCACCTCTCAACCCCTTCTTATTCATAATCTAATTCCCAACCTTAGCTTAACCAACAGTCCTTGACTTACATCCTCCTGTTAACAGCCAGTAGGAGTTTGGTAAACTATTTCTCATCTTCCACAGCTTGATGTCAATATTCCCCTTTACGGACAAGTCCTTTGACTCTGTTAAGTCTGAGGTATGCATCTCTAATACACAGAGCCAGGGCTTTCTGTGCTTGCCCCCATCACAACACATATATGTGACAATATATTTACCTGTTACTTTTGTTTCCCTGTGAAACTGCCTCTCAAAATACGAATAGCACTTGGTCCATCACAAGAAGTAAGCATTGTTTACAAAATGAACAAATAAACTCTATTTGTGTCTTTGCAGTCTTTATCCTTTCCTATACTAAATTTTAATGATACTTATTTTAAAGTTCTTAGTTCCATTGTGTTGAATACTGTTAAGATGCAGATTTGTCTTAGGCCTGTTAAGCAAATTCAATAACAAATCACATTGTATAATATTTGAAAAGATATCTAACAATTTATAAAGTGTGTTTTCCCATATATTTTCTCATTGAATTGATTTTTAGAAATAGCTGTGTTGCCAATCTTTTATATCCATTCAGATGAGACATCCAGCTTTGTGGAATGATATAAAAAATGACTTGGAACATTTATATCATGGGTTTTTGCAATGCATGAACTCAGGGCATGGATTACTATCAAAATATATTGTAATGAAAGTTAGTTTTCAAATTCAGTTGCATTCAATTCTCTTATTTGCTGAAAATTTATCCCAGGGTCCATTTTCTTTTAGTTCTACCTCTATTTCAATCTCCCGCTGTTCTTAGATATGTTTCATTCTTCTGTTTGAAGGCAAAAAAAAAAATGTTTGACTATTATTTTCGTGAATGCTAAAGCCTATCAGTATACTTTTCTCCAAGATCGGACTCTAAAAATAAAAATGTTTGTTCTACATTTGAGAGCACACACTTTTCTTTTTAATTTTTCCCCTTGATCTGGATATAACATGCTATGTACTTGCAGTTGAAAAACACCTATAGTTCATGCACATGAAGATACTTGCTTTGGATGGTTATCTAATAAAAACTACTTTTATGCATTAAATATGTTTTAGCTTAGGATAGGTTAGTATGAAAACACAGCAGATGTCTATCACACTGGACAGCTGGTTTATAAAATTTGAAGGCTATAAAGATCAACTTATAAGCTTCTTAGAAATCCATAACCTGATATCCCAAACACCAAATCTTCTGAGTCACTATGTCTAATGTAGGGTCTAAAAACTTCAATTTTTTGAGCAAGTACTGCAGTAATTCTGGTGCAGTTGATCCAGAGCCATACTTTGAGAAACGCTGAATAAAATGAATGTCTTTTCTGAAAACATGTTTTGTGTTTGCATTGAATTAGGTTTAGGGTGGTGAACACACAATGCAATATATAGAAGATGTATTATAGAAATGTACATTTAAAGACTATATGAGTTTACTAACTAATGTCACCCTCATAAATTTAATAAAAAATAAAATAAAATAAATAAAATGAATATGTGACATTATTTGAATTTCTAACCTGTGGAAATCAGCACAATAGGAAAGAGAAGTACCAGGTTCCTGGGACAGCAGGCCTTCCCAAAAGGAGAGCTAAATATACTAGAGGCTGCTCCTTAGCCATGTCCCACTGGACCCAAACAGGGGTCTCATGCTGTGAACATTGAGACCTTCCGCTCAGTCTTTATACCTCTATACTAACTTTAATGTAAATCTTAATTTTTGTATATTTTAGTTATGAACTGTTTCCAACACACAAATAATTTATCCACATTTTAGACCAAAAGAGAAAAGAAAAATAATTCAAATAAATAAAAAAAAGAAGACAAGTCACTTAAAAATCCCTCCAAGTTAGCAATTCATATTTTGTATGTCTCCTGGGGTGCATATATGCACTGAAATTACCTGGAAAGACATATGAATAGATTATCCCTGTTCCTCTGAGGAGCATTACTTTTCCCAAACTCACTCTATGATTTTAGTAAAGAACTGTTTAGGTGGAATTCGTAATATGCCCATTTATACTAGTTTAAGCGGATGGGAAATTATTGGATTGACAATACTGGGAAATCCACCATGTGAACTAACTTGCTTTAACAGCACTGGACCCAAGGCCGCAAGGGTAACCAGACCTCTCTCTCTCCACCGCCCTCTGTTGGTAGAGCAGGTGCTTTTCAGTGGCTTGAGTTCAAGGCTGACTCCACTTCCTAGTTTGGGGGGAATGCATGCGATGGAGCACTCTCCTGTGACTTTGGCCTGTATAGCAGTAAGCTAGTTGGAAGGTTGCATTTGCTACTAAACACCCTTGCAAACTCGATGAAGGAAACGCAGAACAAAAGATGGTGAGGGCCAGGGAGCTAAAGTGGCTATCCATAAGGCCTTGAGTCCACTGTACCTGAAGCTTCAAGATTCATACAATGAATTTCCCTGTGTCATGATCCAATAAATTTCCTTTTAACTCAATCTCATTTAAATTGAAATACTGTGTCACTTCTATCCAAAGGTCTTTATTAATCCAAATAGTTGGTGCTCTTATTACTCATGGGTTCCGTATTTGCAATGATTCTGAGATGTATTTATAACCCCCAGATCAATACTCATGGCCCTTTCTTGGTCATCCGTGAACTCGCACAGAGTTAAGAAAAATGTGAGTCACCCCATGTTCATATTCCCAGTAGAAGTCATTCTGCCTTTTTGCTTCTGCTCTCATACTATAAACAAGGTTCTAGTTCACCATCTATTTAGTGCCATTTTTTCCCCTGCATTTTTGTGCTATTTGTTACTGAATTTCTCATTTAAAATACTCCCTGAACACAGTGCTCAAGTACAGTCCAGGGAGCATCCTTAAGCCTGAGAAAGTTGTGATGGGCCTTATGGAGAAAATCCATGCTAACGTTTCATGCAGGCATCACTTTTATCTGCTGTTAGCCGTGAGCTCGGTTAATGAGTCAACAACACAGACGGTGCCAATGTACACACATTTTAAGAAAGGTAAAAAAACTATTTTAAAATTGTAAGACTCAGTATATACTGATAACATGATGCTAGCATTCGTTTGATTAACACCATCTTTTGAGTGAACTTCATACTACACATTGCTACTGTAATTCAATCCAACTTTAAAAAGTAATAATACATAGATAATATCGCTTAAAATGTGTATACATTTTTTTGGCACCCCCATTATAAATGCAATGTATCTTTAAACAGTAACACACATAAAAGAAGGTATGTATTGATTGGTTAATGAAAATGTTGTGGCCAGGTGCTGGCAGGAACCTAACTGTGTATTTCCTCTAGGAGCTGCGGCTCAGTATTCCTAATTCAGTGTTTGTAGTGATTTTAGATAACAACTTTTGTGAATAATGAGTATCAGCTTTATATATAAGATACTATAAATTCTGTTTAGCAACCTTTTATTTTACTTAATACTATTATATAACTATTAATACTTATATATAATACATTATTTTATTTAACACTATATAAAAATACTTTTATGTAAGTGATTACATATCTGGATCATCACATTAGTGATTGCATAGCACTGCACTCTATTGCATTGAAGAATCATAATATATTAACATATTATAATATGTTATAATATTATAATATATATCTAATATCTATTATTAGATACGGAAGTACATTCCAGTGTTTTCTATTAAGAAATCTTATATGCTCATCCAAAAACACATTTCTCTAGGAAAATTCCTAGCAGTGGAAATTCGGGGTCAGAATATTTAATATTTTTGCTGTACATTACAAAATTTTCACATACATATTAATATATATTTATACATGTGTATATTAAGAATAATTGTGATAACTTATTTTCCTCATACTATTGTCAATGCTCTACATTGTTATTCTCTCTTTTTATAAGTGGTTTGGGAAAATACGTTGCCTTGTTTTTATTTATACTCCATTGGCAATGTTGAGTAATTTTTTAATATACTGACATATGTTTGCACTTGAGCATTTGCATGTGCACATGTGTGTGTGAACATGTGTCCTTGTAAGTCATCGTGAATACTAGGAGCCCAGTATATGTTTTTTTTCACTAAAGTACACAATTCCTGCTTAACGAGACCACCTGTATCTGTTAGAGAGCTTTTCGTTTTCCTTTGTCATATGAGTTGCAAATATTTTCTGAGTTATGTATTTGTCCTCTAACATGGTTTATAGTTTCATGGTATTAAATAATTTTGAACATGTATTTAATAAAATTAATTAATATTTCCACCTCTGAGGCTTGGTGACTTTACCATCCTTCAAATTTCTGTTCTGCTTTTAAAATAGTATTTATTCCTGTTTTTCAGAGCTATTATAATGTACATCTTCTTATGTATTTTCTGCTGTATTAATAGGATTTGGAGAGGGAAGGAAGATTAATTCCTGCGCTTAACCTGGCATCTTGGATAGCAAGTCCCAATATTATTTCCCTTTTAACATGAATTAATGACTAATGGTATTGTTTTCTCATTATTGAAACACTGCTACATTCCTGGAATATACACACATTCATAATGATATTATTGTAATATTGTGCTGGGTTCAATTTGATAATTTGTTTTAGGAATTTTACAACACATACACATACACACACTCTGTGACTTTGTGGGTGTTTGCAGAACACTGGGATTTTCTGTTTCTTACTTTTTTGGAACACATTGCCTGTAAAGTTGTACAGATCTCGTGACTTTTTAGGGAGTATGTTTAAATTATATACAGTTATATCATAATTATCAGTCTAATAAGGCTTTCTAAATTAAAATTTCTATACATTTTGAGATATTTTTCTTTAAAATTAAACATTCTATCAATGTTTATGCTTATTAGCATTAAGTAGAGCTGCTTTCTCATTTAATTTTTAAGAACTTTATTGAGATAATAGCTTGAACTTTTTTTATAGTCATGTTTTTAAACTATTTCTAAATTTGTAGATTTTTATTTTCGGTACAATGTAACAACCACTTAACACATATTATGAGCCTCAGTGTTTTAACCACTTAATATTATTTAATTTAATTCTCACTACAAGCCTATGTGACAATTTATCTTATTAATCCTATTTTAGAGATGAAAACACTGAGGCAAAGAGAGATTAAGTAATTTATTTAAACTCACATAGCTAGCAAGTAGAATACAGCAAGGTGTTTGTTGCTAGAGTGCCTTACCCTTTAACCACTTGTGATGTTAAAAGGAAGAACTCTTTTACAAAAGATATTTGAAAAATGTTATAAAAAGTCTATTGGATGCATGCGTGTGCATGTGCACGTGTGTGTGTATGTGTGTTTGTGCAGAAAGAGAGATTTTTTCTTCTTTAAACCCTTTCCAGAAATAGCCTTTGTTTACCTAAATTTCTTAAAGATGGTAGTTCCACTTCTTGAATCAAACAGTCATTATCTATTTCCAAGTGATGCAAATTTCACGGTGACAAAAAATTAAAATGAAATAAAAGAACAGGAAGAAAAGAATTAAATGGGGAAACTGCCTCACTTAAAAAGAGAAAATTGCTTCTATTGGTGACACCCTAGGCGGCAGCAGTTAGAAGCCCAGTGACCTTAAGTGCCACAGAACCATTAAAAGTAATGAGGTGTGAGCTCAAGGCAATGGCCTATGAAAAGACAGTGTCTTCTCAGGGGCTTGCTCTGTAACATCCAACATTAATGTATTAGTATCAGTAGATAAAACATGACGAATACTAAATCTCATTTGCATAATGGATGAAGCTTGGGAAGTAGTTCCAGATGGCTGATGAGCACCTTGAGCCAAAAGGAGAATTTTTTAAAAGTCTCAGTATACATAGGTCTAGCATATTAAGACATGAGTAACTGACATTATATAAATTGCAGCTGTATAACTTTATAATGCACCTGTAGACTCTATTTTGTGCTTATTGACCAGTGTTTTTCCAATAAAATTCATAATTAATAAAATAAGATACAAGTAAGTAAAGTACTAGAGCAAATGTAAGAGGTTGTGGACTGCCAAATGATACACTTTTCTTACATTTGAAATAAAATGAAGTAAAACTTCCCTACGGAATGCAAAAATGACATATAGGGATCTTGTCCGAGCCGAGAAGCTCCATCTCTCAAATCATCCTCATGTCTTAAGAAAACTGATAATAAATTGGTCATGTAAACTTATTCAAATCTCAACACAGATGTCAAAATGACTTATTTGGCTGTTTTGTGCAATTTCTCAATTGTGCCAGCATTTGAATGAAAATTATATAGTGTTTTCAATTTGCCATACATTCTGGCTTGTCGGGTAAAAATCCTTTCTTGGAAGTAAATGTGGCTTGATTTAATTCTTATATAAGTTTGTGTATCATTTTCTCTGTAGGCAGATGAAATTACCAAACATTTTGTGTGTGTGTGTGTGTGTTGATAGCTGTTTAGGTTCCTTTTTATGATAGTTGTGATTTGTTTATTAAAATTTCAATACTAGAAATATATATGGTTTGAGTGTAATATATTCGAATGCAAACTGTTATACAAATTTCAGAATTAGCACTGGACAAAAATCACAAAGTTTGCAGAACCATCCTCCCACCCTCGCCACCCATTCACTTTCTGCCTCTTCCTACCCTTAAACAAAGGAATGCCACATTAAATAACATCCGATTCTCCTTCAAAAGTTTGCCTCACCCACGCTGTCTCAGCCAATTTGTGATATTGATATCCTGATTTTACCTAAATTCAGTTTGAATCTTCTTGTGTTTCCTCTTTTGGCACCCTTTAAAGATAATATTATTTTCACAAGTGGGGTACAGTATATCTCTTCTAAAATCCAACTCATCGTGATGTTTTAAAATGTACGAGGATTCTATCCCCCTCATTTCACAAATGAAGGAAGTAAGAATGCTTTGATTTCGAAACAACTATTTCAGCTTTTAAATGACCTGATTTCACTTTCCCTCAGGTGTGGAGAATCGCTTCATAGTTCCACGAATTTTTCGCCCATGGCATGATCTTACTGACTTGATCACAATCCCTTTCATCCTTGTCATGAGTTGCCCTTTGTAGTAGGCATCTCACTTTGCTAGAGCCCTGAGAAGGGCTTGACTAAAGTGATTTATTGGGTTATCGGAAAAGTCATGACCTATTTTTTCTATGTTTTTCATTGCAAAAATGAGTCATGACTTTTCCGACAACACAATATTTGTTCCAAATTAGAAATAAGTCAGGTAACATAATTTGAGTTACATACCTTAGTTCAAGAAATGAAATAAAACTTACAAGAAGTTTCAAGCAAATTGTCCCTCCATGTAGCAAACTAGGTCTTGAGTAATTCCAGTATGATGTCGTAAAGACCATCAACTACTCCTGGGAACAAGGAGCTATTCCTTTCCATGTCATTTCTATATCAAGGAAGTAGTCTGGTCAAAAATATATTTGAATACTTATCTAAGCAGATTAGTGATGGAAATTAATTTTACCAAACACCATAAACTCATTCCTTAACTTGTTATAATAACACTTTGCATCCATATCCTGTGTTTTTGAAGTCTCTGACTTCTGGCTTTAGTATGCATCCCTGAGAATGCTACCAAATCATAAAAAAATGTTCTCTGCAGCCACATTATTTTTGTCATTTCAACCACCATATGTAACACCTGGAAACTGAATGGTCAGAGTACATTGCTCATGAGTTACAAGCCTGCGACCAGAACTCATATCTCTTTACATCAAACCCAATGACTTTTCCGCACTTAACTCATGAAGCTTTCGTTAGAGCAAATGTCTGTAACATACCACCATATTGTGACGAGTGAAAGGGTGGAAGTAAATATCTACAGGACTTGTGGAATTCTTTGGATCAGACACAAATGGGTTCATACATATAATGGGGTTTTCCTCATCCTCTAAGGGAAAGTGTTGGATTAAAATTAGTAGGTGAGTCTAAACATGTAGTTAGTAGTAAAAAAAAAAAAATCATCACTGATTTTTTTTTTAAGATAAAGGCATTCCTCTTTGTCTCCTGTATTCCTAATAGTATACTTCAGTTCTGACACCAGATATGTGGGGTTTTCCCCACATCAGGCAATTCTGTGACACCAGCTGGATGTCCCTACAATTTAGCTTAATTCTGACACTGTCTATCTGGAGTTAGCATTAGATCCCACAGCTTAAGGGCTCAGTAGATTGTGCCCAATTGAAAGTCCAGGCTGTCACCTATGCTACTGACCAACAGGCTATAAATTGGGGGTTCCTATGACCACCTGCTTGGGCTTGATTCATTTTCTAGAGTGGTTCACAGAGCTCAGGAAAAATAATTACTTATTAAATTACTGGTTTCTTAAAGACTATTAAAAGATACAAATGAGTAGCCAGATGAAGAGATGCAGAGAACAGGGTCTGGAAGGGTCCCGAGCACAGGAATTGCTGTGCCTTGGAGTTCGGGGTGTGCCACTTTCCTGGCACAGGGATGCTCACCAACCTGGAAGTTCTCCAGGCCTTATCCTTTTGGGGTTTTCATGGAGGCTGCATTATACAGGCATGATTGACGAAATCATTGCTTGTTGATGATTAAGTCAATCTCCAGCCCCCCTCCCTTCCTGTGAGGTCGGGGGTGGAATTAAAAGTTTCAACCCACTGATCATGGCATTGGTTCCCCTGGTAACCAATCCCCATCTTTAAGGATTATACAAAAATAACCTCATTAATATAAACTCACGTGTGGTTGAAGGGGACTCGCTATGACTAACAATACATCTACTTTATTTTTATCACTCTGGAGCTATTTCAAGAACTGAGAACAAAACTAAATGTTGTAATTATGGAGGCCCCTATAGCTCTTATGCTGAAAATTACAAGCGCTTTAGGAGCTATATGCCAGGAGCTATGGATGACAATCAAAAATATATATTTCTTGTTATAGCGCAACATTGTAACGATGAATGCTGAGTTAAAATGGATCTCACTTTTAAAATAAGGCAGTATATGAAAAATTTGGTGTAAATTAATAATTCCTGATATTCTAGAGGAAATATATAAATATATTTTAAGTCATTCCTTCTTGATCCTGACTTGTCTTTTGTTTTTTCATAGCATCTGTAATTCTGTAATATATATTACTATATATATATTAGTATATATGTAATAAAACTATATATATATGTGTGTGTGTATATATATATGTATACATATTTATTTATTATAAAAGAAGAGCTACAGAAAAAAGCAACAGTAATAATAAGGAAGTAACACGACCTAAAGGTAGTCATTTTGGAATCTGTATAATGATAGTTTCTCTCTTATGGGAAAGGTTGCAATACTACATAGAAAGTTGTGTAACCTGCTTCTTAAACTTATCCCTATGGCTCCACATTACTGTTCCTCAAGCTGTTATTGAAACGCAAGCATTAATATGTGTGGCTTGAATAAAGTTACCTGTGGTCAAATAACTTGATATAATGATGAGTTGAATCACGTTTAACTAGTCTTTGTAATACAAAGCTTCTAAGAACTTTGTGTGTTAACATGCATGTGGCTTATGCATTAGGCTCAATGAAGAGGCAAAGTATTTCCCTCTTTTACTTGATATGAATTTATTATATATAGGTGTGTGCACAAATGTGTACATATCTATTTACTTGCATTTTTAAAACAAAGTGGTTATGTGCCAAGATTGAAGCAAACTGCTGTAGCATAAAAGTAGCTGCAATAAAATTCTGCTTATCAAACTGCACTGCCAGAGCATAGAACCTGGGTTCCAGATAAATACAATTTAATGTCAAAATGCTAATGTTCAAGATAAAGTTCACTTGTTTAGTTATATGGCTGTGGGGGTTTCAGTGAATTTGCGCTGGTAATTTCTCTGACACAGGTGTCCACTAATGCCTCTAACCCAACCTGAACTTCAATAACTGTGGAAGATTCTTTGTGAATCAGAACTGTTTGCATTAACATTTTAACCTAAACTCTAATAAGTTATTATCAGTAGTTTAGACAGATTGTCACATGCTAGCTAAAGCTTTCTTTTTGCCTTATTTTACTCATTTGTAATGTTCAAACAGAAAGCTGTCATTACCTTGATATTCATATATTTTCTTTGTTGCTAACTGAAGCTTGTAATAGTCTATAAGCTGAAACAAAGATCAAAATAAAAAAAAAAGCAAATGGGACACATTTGCTTGTACCTGTTTATTGATCCATAATTAATATGAAAACCATGCAGAATGCAAAATTGAACAAGATAAAGTCCCTGCTCTCAATTTGCTTTAGATCGAGTAATAGCCAAGTTATGAGAAAAGGAGGTGGGGTAAATGCGTTTATTGCTGCCATGGAAAATTCCACAGCCTCAGTCTTAGTTTGCTGTTGCAAGGAGGCTATTCAATGATGCAGGGAGGGAGCAAATTGGTGGAAAGGGAAGAGCAAAATCGCTTATGTTGACACTCATGCCAAGCAGACAGCAGTCTCATGTATATGCACTCAAATCATCGCACTTTTTCTACTCTGCCTATCCAGTCCCAGATCAGACGAGAGAAAAAATTCTCATTGCCCTTCTTTTCTTCTACTTTGTTTTGTAAGAATACCTGCCAGGCATTTTAATTTGATTTCTCAGAGTATTATTGGGAGATGGGTGAACAAAATTATAAAGTATGATTTTATAGCATTGCTCTTTTAGGAATTATATTAGTGGAAGGAGAATAAAAATAATATTTAAGCAAAACGGGAGCATTTATCTGCATGCAATGTAATGTCCAGGTGAAATGCCTGAAGCAGTCTTAAATTCAACAACAGATATAATGTATAGCTAGATTTTATTTTATAGAATAGTTCTTTAAAAAAGACTGCACCTGATTTTATTTGATTAAAAATCAATATTGAGGGCTGGCCCAGTGGCGTGTTGATTAAGAGCTGGCTTGGGATGCCAGAGGGCCCCGGTTCGGATCCCACAAATGAGGGCCAGTGACACTGCCCTCTACAGCTAAGATGCTGAACAACA
>NW_017731417.1:245034-249757 GCF_001890085.2 Hipposideros armiger | reverse complement strand
TGTAGCTCATTTAAACCTGGTACTGTGTTTTTATTTTACCCAGAATTTACTTAAAATTTATTTTGCTGCAGCTAAGATATTTTGGCCTTAGTCTTCTAGGAGTTTTCCATTCTGATAAGTGCTAGGAGAATTCCAATATGTGTGTATTTTCTGTGAATATATACATATTTTTTTTAATGAGTGAATCCTTCACTCACAGTAAATACTGAATCCTTTACTCCAAGTAAGTTTTGTTACTTGGTTGGAACTTAGGGACTTGCAATTTATTTTTAAGCCAATAAACATTCTCATCATAAATTCCTTGGGTGAAATTAGGTTTTACCCCAATACTAACTACAGATCATATACTAGCTAGATTTCCAAAAAAGGTGCATGAAGGTTGCCAGGTCTTATCAAACATTTTGCAACTACAATACAATAGCTTTAATTAATCAATTTTTACTTAATCAATTTTGTGTCTCATCTACTTTCTCCTTCAGAAATAAAAAAAGCCAAGGTGTGGTGCTTAAATTAAATAACCATGAATCAGGATTTATCACATAATCGAATTCATAGACTCAACATTCACACCTCCCCAAAAGCCTTGCATGAATGCTTCTTATCCTTTACCTCTCTCATCTTTAGCAAAATGCTCGGCATCCATGTTTATCGTCAATACAAAGATGATGGAGAACATGGCATTGTCAGGCCTCATTCTCAAGGACAGTTACCATGCATCAGAATAACTGCATAAAATAGAATGATCCTCATACATAAAAATTATAATTGGAACTAAAAATCTATAAAAAGTAATCCATAGGAAAATTGTTAAATATAGTTCCAGGTTTTTGATGACTCTGCTTTATATTCCAGAATTCTTTAAAAGTGTTATTGAATATAGATTTGTTATCTGTTCTAATTATCTAAGTTAGAGAAAATGTTACCACTAACCACATTTAAGATGTCATTTTTGCATATACCGAACGTATTAATTTCCTCGAGCTGCCATAACAAAGGACAGTAAAACCTTGGATTGAGAGCAACTTGGTTTGCGAGTGTTCCGCAAGACGAGCAAACATTTCAAATACATTTTAACGTGGTTACGAGCGATGTCTTGCAATATGAGCAGTTTGTTTCTGGAACGAATTATGCTCGCAAACCAAGGTATTATTGTACCATGAACTGGAGGGCTTAGGAAAACAGAAGTGTTTTGTCTAATAGTTCTGGACATCAGAGAATTCTGAAATCAAAGTGTCAGCACAGTCATACACCGTCCCTCTCTGAGGGCATTAAGGAAGGGTCTGTCCCAGGCCTCCCCTCCTAGATTCTGGTAGCTCCTTGGCTTATGGCAACAGAAATCTAATCTTCACATGACATTCTTTTCATTAAAACAAACAAACAAACAAACAAACAAAAAACACCAGTAATATTGGATGAGGAGCCTTACTGTGGAATGGCCTCAACTTACTAATTATATCTGTAACAATGCTATTTCCAAATAAAGTCACACTCTGAGGTCCTGGAGGTTAGGATTTCAACCTCCACACTTTTTGGGGATTCAGCTCAGCCTATGACACTGAATTTCTTCTCTATAAGAACAGACGCATGCTCAGCCTTCTTGAAGCTGGCATGAGCAAGTAGACGGCAGGCTCTGGAAAGTCTTAGCCTCTCCCTTGCTTTTGCTCTGCGTAGTTCAAGGGCACGATGCTTGAGGCTGCCACAGCTGTCTTAACCGCCAGGGAGAGGGCTGTCACTTTTAAAGGCAAGGCAACATAAGGAAAGTGCTGGGGCTCCATGAGACGCCATCATTGAATCATCCTGGGGTGTCCATTGTTCAGGCTTCATTCTGTGAGGAAAATATATATAGTGTTGCAGCCCCTTTTACTTGAGCATTGGAAGCACTCCACATAATAATAGATTTTAATGTACGTTTCTTTGTCCCCCTTTCCTGGGACTATTAAGCTCTCTTAGCTCCCTTTGGATGTATTTGTTGGCCTGCACAACATGGTCTCCACAGATAAGCTCTCATGATGGTTCTGCTCCTCTGCTCTTTGCCTCTCTCAGCCTTGACTTCCCCTCATTATCTGTATGCCACGTTTCGCCTTTGAATTATAGAGCATCCCAGAGCTGAGCAGAGGAGACCCACCAAGAATTCATTGCAGCTAATGTCACAGCAATGTCATAATTGGCCTCTTATTTTATTTATTCCTTCAAGCATTCTATAATTGAATCCTTACCATGTGTCCTGTGGTTAAAGTTTAATGAATGAAACAGAAATATCTCCAGGTATTTTGAGCAGAACTTAATTTAATACGGAAAATTAAGTTTTTATAAAACGGTGGGAAGGTGGGAAAGTCGGGTGGACATCCCTGAAATATCATTGAGGACATAGCCCTGTGGTTAGATGTCCTGTTCCAGAGGTCAGGGAACCTTGGCTGCTGTCACTGCCAGGTGACACTCACAGAGCCAATACCTAAACGGGGGCATTTCTGTGCAGCCATCGCCATTTTTCTTATCATCACAGTCCATCTTGAAAAAGGAAAAGAGCAGGGAGACAACCTGTAGTTCACTTATATGTCCCGGTTCTCAAGCTAGTGCTTCTCTTGGGCAAAATTCTAACTCACAGAACCAGCAGAAGGTGTCTGAGACATGCTACTTCGAGTTTTCTAAAATCTGAGGAACAAGAAATCTCTTCAGAGGTTGTGTCCATTGAATACAGTAATCACAATACACAAAGGGTACATTCTGACAGTCATGTGGGGAATTACACACACACACACATACACACACACACACACATCTGAATATTCCTAAAGTTGAACTTCCAGCAGGGATATGATGCCTGCACATAATTTTTTAAAAAATCATATACCATAAGAGAAGTAAAATGAGTTGAATGTGTACTCATATTAGGGAAAAGATTATCTGGAGTACAGCAAGTGTGGAAAAGGGAAAGAAGACTAAAAGTTAATGGATAANAAAAAAATTAATATTGAGTATGTTCATTAAGAAAGATTCATGTTTAAAGGAAGTTTAAATAATTATGTTTAAGATTAAGTTTAAAAGGAAATAATTCCACTCAAGAGTATCAAAATAATAACACAGAGTATACTCAACAAGAGAAGTACAAGATTTGTGCAATGAGAATTATAAAATATTACTGAGGGAAACAGCCCCTCTCCCTCCCACGAGAATTATCCAGCTCCAAATGCTAATAGTTAATAAGCAGGGTGGAAACATTGCTCCCATAGATTTTTGAGCTCAGACCTGAAGGAGAAGGAGCTAGTTATACAAATATCTGAGAAAAGAGCGATTCAAGAAAAGCGAACAAAAATCACAAACGTTCTGAGATGGCAAAGGAGCCTAGTAACCATAAAGGACAGAACACATTTCTAGTCTGGCTGGAATGCAACAAGTGCTAGGAAGAAAGAACCAGATAATAAGAAAGAAGAAGGTAGGGGCCAGCTGCCAAACATCTTCACATATGCGACGGTCGATTTTGAACTGTGTGAATGCAATTCCAATGCACAGAGCGTTCGCCACTTGGAGGACGGCCAGCTGGGTCGAGCTTCCTTTCCCTGGCTTCGTCCCCTTAGCATTTTTATCATTGACTTGGATGAGGACAAAGAAAGCCTATTATCAAATCTGTGGCTGACAACAAGCTCAGGGAGATAACTAATACAGGGGATGACAGACTCGGGATTCAAAAGCATCTTGACAGGCTGAAACAGTAGGTTGAGTCTAAGAAGATGACATTTCATAAAGATAAATGTGATATCCTGCACTTGGGTCAGGAAGCATATGGTTCAAAGGAGTAAGCAAAAGGCAAGGCTAACCAGCAAATTGGGTTAAAATGTGAGAGGCATTTTTGCCAACTATAAGATTAATGTGAATCAGCGGGGTGACTGAGTCACCCCTGAAGTCAACATGGACCTCAGATGCATTCATCAAAATGCGGTATCCACAACCAAAGAGACCTCACTCCATATCCGGAACATACTGCCAGCTCATACTTTGAGAAGAAAGTTGCCAAACCCAGGTATGATAGGAGATCAGACAAACAAGGATAGATGATCTTAAAACAAATGCAGATTTCACGTATAAAGGATGACCTACGATTCACATATTGGAAGGTCAGCCATCTTTATGAGGAATCGGATGGATTTGGAGACCAGAAATTTGAAGTTAGATCGGTAGAAGAAAATATAATACGGAGCATGACAAAAAAATGTATACACGTTTTCAGAAAGGAAAAAGCTATATTAAAATTGTAACACTCAATATATACTGATAACAAAAGATGAATACAAGTCATGTGTATACTTTTTTTGGCACCCCCAGTATAAGTGGACATTTAGAGTAAATATTGAAAAGAAATTTCTTACAATAATATTTGCCCCCAAGTTCAGTGGGCTGCTTTTCAAGATGGCAAGTTCCTACTCATTGCGAGTTTGGTAGCAGAGGCTGGGGGGTGACTTTCTGGGGAATCTACGTAGGAGGACAAGGACCTGTGGGGTCACTTTCAATTCCTAAGATTTTTATTATTTGGTAATTTGCTTGCAAAGTTTAAACTACCTGTTTCATTATTTACAGCTCAGTCTTTTACCTAAACACAGGCAAAATGCATTTTGTAAAAAAACCTTAAATGTAAACAAATGGGGAGAGGCCAGGGCCCCCAGCAAATAGATTTCTAAACAAATTGTTTCATTGCAACCACATTTTGTTTTGTTGTATTGTTTGTTGT
>NW_017731417.1:154047-239984 GCF_001890085.2 Hipposideros armiger | reverse complement strand
TCTCTTTCCCTCTGCACCTCTACCGCCATCACCATCTCTGGCTTGCACTGCTGCGATCATCTTACTGGTCCCTATCCTTCCACTTTTGTCCATATCCAATCTATCCACTCCTCATAAAATATAAATCAGACATGTCATGTACTCAAAACCTTGAAGGAATCCCATCCCTTAGAATCAAGCATCTCGATCTGCCATTCAAGATTCTAGAGGAGGTGACACATATCTTCTGCAGCCCCTGTTCCCACTCTCTCCTTGCTTCCTTAATTCTCAGTCCCATTAGCATTTTATGTACCATTCACATATGTACTTATCTTCTTCATATGCCAAACTTCACTCACGCTCTTCCTTTTTCCTGTTCCGGATGATGTTGGAATGCCGGGATCCTTCACATCCTTCAGCTTCGATCTAAAAGCCATTTTGTTAGTTTTGGAGGATTTGTTAGTATCCTGTCTCTGCATCCTACTCATTTTCTTTAGGACATGTCACAGTTGTGACATTGTTATTATTTACTTGTTTCTTTATTTTTGGTCTGTCTTTCTAAGTTGACTGTAGCCACCACCAGGCTGGGGACAATGCATGGCTTTCATGCTACACCCTGATAACCCAGGGCCTTGTGCCTCACAAGTATCGGGTTGTCAGAAAAGCCATGACGTAGTTTTTCTATGTTTTTCGTTGCAAAAATGCATCATGACTTTTCCGACGACCCAATAGTAGGTCTTCAATAAATATTTTGGGAATGTGCAAATAGTTATACTGCATTTATTCTCTCTTCCCTTGTTTCTGCTTTCTCAAATTGTCACTTTATCCCCCATCTTCTCTGTTCCTCTTCGTTTCCCTCCTCCCTTCTGACAGTACTAAATTGAAGATTCTTAGCAGCATAAAAACTAGACAGGGAATTTTAAGCTGCTGACTTCGTAGCATTGACTAGATGAAGCTAGCTCAGCAGCAAGGCACCCGGAGCTGTCTGTAATAGCCTTCGGAGGAGACCCCTTTCTCATCACCCCAGATTATAAACATCATTGTCTGTGATGCCCCCCAAGGTTATGGCAAACTTCATCTCATTTCTGCTAATAGTGAATGCCCCCTCGTTCTTTTATAATTAGTCACTGTGGAGTTTTAGAAAGGTCGCTTGGTTGAAATATGAGGTTGCAATTTGTTTAAAGGGAAAAATAGGCAGAGGAAATTATCTTTCCACAATTCATTAGCCCAGGTCACAGCTTCCCGGGGCATTCTGAGCACGTGCTATAAACAGTCTAGCCCCGCCATCCAGAATGGACTCCTATGCGAGGCCCTGGGGCAGACCCAAATTTGCTCCACCACTGTTATTCTGAACAACACGGAGGTTGTATCTCTCTCCAGCATGAAAACATTTTTGAAAAATAAAAATGTACCCACTTCACTGCAAATATGACTCATGGGAGGCCGGGTACGCCATATTTGTACACAGCTGGATTCTTGGAAAAAGGAGTTTGCAACATCTGTGGAGCTGCTAGAATACAGGAAAAATCTGTAATCTTGCTCCTTTTGCATTTTTAGTGACTGTTCAAATCAAAGATATATGTTGATTACTTCCTACTTCCATTTAGGGAACAATCACTTTTGCAGATATCTACCTAGATTTGATGATTACCAAACAGCAAATATAAGGAAATAGCAGAGGTCCCAGATTTTAAGGCTCAAAAAAGAATCCCCTCTATTATATGTTAGTGCAGTTGTATAACACTGGTCGGATGCATTTTGGTAAGATTCTAAAATCGCATACTCTTTATTACAATTTTGACTATTTGCTAAAAAGTGATGGTTGGAATTCTAAATCAATTGATTTTCACAAGCATGTTTTAGGAAGTGATGAAGCTAATGTTATTGCCATCTGGTTTAACACCATTTTTTTCCTAACCAAAAAAGAATTACAAAAATTTTTAAAATTCAGTTATTGGTGGGTGTTTTTTTTTTTTTTCTTTATTTTCCAGGTTGATGAACTGCAAGATTTGGTGCATTACTTAGGAGCAAAAACTTAAGTATGCATCCTTAACATAGCAAAGTAATCTCCTTCTGCAACATTTGCCTTCAATATGCATACTATAATTCACACTTGAATTTTGGAGAATTAAAAATGAACTTTTCAAATAAATCACAAGACCGTTAATGAAGCACTTGGGATAAAATTCACAGAGGTAGCCTCCATAAGCAGGTGACATTTGAGCTGAAATTTGAATAACAAGAAAGAATCAGCAGGTAAAGAGCTTCCGGAAGGCTGGTCCAGGCAAAGGAACTAAGGGACAAGGCCTAGATTGAAAATATACTTGGTGCTTTCAAGGAACAGAGAGAAATCCAAGGTGACCTGAGCTGAGTGGTGGGGGGAGGGATGTGTGTTTCCTAGTAAATTCCCTCAGGTTCTTCTCTGCTTGAGCCTAGACCCAAGGTGGACTATATTGCTGTTTTCTCATCTGCATCTTCTACTGCCTCATTTCCTTCATCTCCTGTTTCTCCTTCCCAACCATTCTTAAATCCTGGATTAAACATCTTCTTTATCTCTGCCTCTCATCCTGGGTACATACAATTCTGCATTTTGGCATCACACAAATTCATACTCCCTGAACACAATCAGGACTTTAATTATTTAATAATTATGTTTGATTTCTGTAAACACCTTTTCCATATCCATCTTCCTAAAACACTCTACCTACCCCCCTGTGCCTCTCATTTTCAGCCAAGGAGATAATCTTCTACTTCACTGAGAAAAACATGAGCCAGCAGTCCTGAAATCCCTCACCTTCCAAACTGCCGATATCCATATTTATTTGCATGTATGTCAGTCATCTCTACTTTCTATTTTGTTCTATGAAAGAGGTTGTTTCACTTATTCAAGGCAAGTTCTTCCAATTTAGTTCCTTTTTTTCCACTTTAGTTCTTGTTCATATTCCTCCTGACCTTTGAAGTGATTCAATAGCCTTAATTTTCATTCCTTTATGTATTTTTTCTATAATTAATTTCTATTTCTTCTCAGTAATAAGACTTTTTGTTGCTGTTGATTTGTTTTTCTCCTTTTTATTTCTAGATAAGAAAGAAGAGACCACCATCATGCATTTAACTTTTTGAATTCCCACTCCATTCTGAATCTACTACAGCTTGGCCTCCATCATTCTATTAAAACTGTAGAAATCAATGGGAACTAACCAGTCCTTTATGTTACTCTAGCTCCTCTAGGTCAAGAAACACTGCTGTCCACTTTCTCATCCGTTGATTTCCTCCCTCATCATTCTTTTATACACTTCTTCCCTCTTCTCTGACCATTATTATGAGGAAGAGGATGAGGATGAGGAGGATGACCATGAGCTTTTACTGTCTCCACCTCTGTCTGCTCCACAATTCTTGATGCTCTCCACTCCAGCCCTTATTCCTTTGCCCTTCTTTTACATTATTACTCTTCATCAATTCAATGTACAATCTTGATCTCTCCTACACTGTTAAATGAAATCTGCGATCCATTGGGCATCGTTGCTCACTCCAAAATCCAATGTGAGTCACAGATCCATGCTCATCTTTCACTCTGTACCAACTATGCCTTTTTCCAGTATTCTCACTGTACCTGCCACTTGGCAGCTGTGTGAACTCAAGTAAGTTATTTAACCTTTCTGTATCTCATGTTCTTCATTAACAAAATAGGAGTTATAATAGCATTTACTTATTTAAAGGTTGTTGTAAGGGTTACAAGAAATGAGCGAGTACACATAAGGTGACTGAGAATTTTACTTACATAGAATAATTAATAACCATTATTTAATTATTATTATTATGTATTTGAACAGGCTACAGGCATATGCTCCTCATCTCCTTTTACCTAGAACAATCTCTGTATCAGTTATTATTGTCATAACAATGCTGCATAACATATGGTTCCCAATATTTTGTGGCTTAAAATAATAATCATTTACTATTGCTTTTGAACCTGAAGGTTAGTGATCTCAGCTGGATGTGAATCAGCAAATCTTCCAATCTCTGGTTTCTGTTGGATTCACTCATACATCTAGGAGATTATCTGTATTTTGACTGATCTAGGATGGCCTTGGCTAAGGTGACTCATCACTATTGCATGTGTCTTTCATCTTCCAACAAGCTATCCTGGGCAAGAGAGAGAAGATTATATAAATATTTCCAGCAGAAATTCACTTTTCAAGCTACTGGTTGGGTCACATTACAAGGATCCCATTGGCTAAAGTACATCACGTGACTGAGCTCAATGTCAGAATGGAGAAGATCATGGAGTAAAGTTATAGGATAAAGGGCATGGATGCCAGGAAACAAATAATTAGAGTTCTCAATGCCATCAATCGTGCAGTCCTTCCTCTCTGGCCCTCCACCTGCAAAATAGACTTGTCCACTTCCCAAGACACCTCTGAGTCTCATCTACTCACAGCATCATTATCAAAGTCTAGGACCTTGTTTATATTTATATCAGGTCTATATCAAGCTGCTCAGCTTTGACTTTTTTTGATATGGAGAATTATGAACTAATGTTATCTTTTTCCTAATCACCCAAAATACATTGGTGAGACAAAGGTAAACTATCCACAATAGTCACTACCATTCACAAAAGGGAAGATTAGAAAGCACGGGCTATCTGAAGACAATGAAGCACATGTTGCCAGGTCCCTCAGTTCCAAGGGCAGAATTATTTCTTTATTAGCCTATTTCTGCCGTCTTAGCCTTGACCTCTGTGAATTATATATTTTTTTCATGATATTCTTTAACCACTTCTTAGGAAGGTATTGGAAAATATGCCTTTTGGGAAATTTTCTCAGCTTGTTTCCTGCCTTTATAAAGTTGGAGTCCCAGAGTCCTTAATAAAAATTTACCTGTCTCTTTAAGTTCAGTTTTAGATGTTGGCTCTTTACCTTAGACAGATCCCTTTAAAAATGCTGTGGATTTTCCATGAATCTAATTTGAGTAATGACTTTGGAATAAAGCCAAACACACAGTAGTTTGGGGACTTGCATGCTTTTTATAAACCTCTGCTTCCACCAAATTTTCTAACATCTTACTGGCATAAAAAAGTCATTTGCTGAGACCAGAGCCAGAATGGAAAAGAATTACATACTTAATGGGCAAAAGGCATGGAAACACAGTTGTTATTTTAATTAAGGTTATGAATACTCTAAATATACCACATCCTTCTCCTTCCCTAGTACCTTTCATCAATTCTTCCTATTGAATTCCTATCAATACCTCAAGAGCCAACTCAAATGCACCTTCTCCAAAAAATTGTCTTTGATTCCTTATGTAAACTAAAATGTTAACTTCTCCAGTCTCCTAGTTCCCTTGCTATTGCATTACTCACAACTGTATCTATTCTGGGCTCAGCCACACATCTACATGCCCTGCTAAACTGTAAAGCACCCAAACAGAAGAGTCCGATTTATTCATCTTGGTATCCCCTAAAGCTCATATACCAGGGGTGCCAAAAAATGTACATGCAAGACTTGTATTCATCTTTTGTTATTGGTCTATATTGAGTATTACAGTTTTAATAGTTTTTTCCTTTCCTAAAATGTGTATATATTTTTACACCCACTGTGTGTGTATGTATGTATGTATGTATGTACATATATATATCATATATTATATCTATATGACATATATATCATAACTGAGTCTTTAATATGTATCTTCAGTGAATTAAATATCCAAGATGCTTTAGCAAAATTCCTCACATTTTCAACTAAGACTTTCTAGAGCATTCCTTAATACACAAATTCTCTTTCTTTCCAGCTCATTTATTTATACAACAGAGTTTAGAGTTTCATTACATAGAATACACAACTTTGTTTGTAATTATACATATGAACTATATACACATATGCCTCACCAGTTAGACAATCATCTTGATCTTAGGTGTATCTTCTGTTCCTCACCCATAGCTTCCAAAATAAGATGGGGTAGAATTAAAATAAATAAAATATATGTGGGAATTTTAAAATAAAATAAAAATTATTATTACAAGATATTGCTTCCTAATATCTGTTTTTTCAGAGCTTAAGGAAACCTGCCTAGCACAAATAACATGAGGATTGGAACTTGAAGACTAAATTGAAAATGAGCTGTTGTTGCCTTTCTCTTAAGTATACACTTTTTAAAGACTGTCTTTTATTTTAAGCTTCCACATTGAATGTAAAGTGAGCTTCTTATATTTCCATTACTATGGTAACAAAGTGAAATTGCTTACATAATAAGTATTTGCTCATGGTCTTGAACCATAAATTTGATCAAGCTCATTAAAATCCAGGAAATTTGATTGCTAAATATAGATATCCAAATGTAGACTGTCAACCCAATGACTAATCTGATTGAAAGTAATTAAATACTTGCTTATATTTATGCTGAGGAAAGAAGAGGCTGTTTGAAGATTTCTGAACTTTCTGAAAACAAATAGGGCCATTTTCAGATATTTCATCCTGTGGATCCAGTGGATTCAAGGTCTGTGTATTACATTAAAAATGCCAAAATGAATTATACCTTAAGCAAGCAATCCACAAAACACAGTTCAGAAATATAATTTCAAGATTAGAGTATATAAAAACTGAAATTATCAATGTGTTCTTTAATGATAGTGAAAGAAACAAAAATATATGAAATTAAACACAGAATAGGTGTGGATTTTTTAGTATATATTTAAGTAAAAATGTATTATGATCTGAGTGAAAAAAATTTAAAGAAAACAAGTATATGAGTCTTTCCCTCTCATTACCTTCTACACTCCCATTCTGCCTAAGGAATCACTGTTAAAATTATATGTTTGTCCTTCCAAATGTATTCTACTGAAAAATATTGACATAGATGCATGTACATCAATATATCTGCATGCACTGTATATGGAAGGTTCATATTTGTGTATATGTGTCTCTCCATGTGTCTATATGTGTGTGTGAGAAAGAGAGACTGAGACATTTTAAGACAGAGAGAGCGAGAACAAGGACCAATTTGTGTAGGATAATATAGAAAATGATATTTAGAAAAAAAATTATAAATGCAGAGTTGTAGAACACATTTCTGAGGTTTATTGTCCTAACTATGTGGAAACAGTTAATTTGCCTTACTGGAATTTTTGGTTGAGAATGTGCTTTAAACATAGACTTTTAAGGACATTGCTAAGAGAAAACTAGATTGTCCTGCACAAAAATGTCACTGGATCTTCAGGTTCTGACCTTCTCCCAATCCTGCAGAGTCAAGCTGGCTGCACCAAGCATGAAAACAACCTAAATGCCCATCCACTAATGGATGAAGAAAAGATGGCCTATACACACAATGGGACATTATTCAGCCTTAAAAAAGAAGGAAATCCTGCCATATGCAATAGCATGGAGGAAACTGGAAGACATTACACTAAGTAAAATAAGCTAGACACAAAAGGATAAATGCTGCATGATTCCCCTTTATGATGTCTGTGGAGCATAGAATTTTTGTTGCCAGGAACTAGAGGGTGGGGGAAGTGAGGAATTGCTGTTAAATAGGTACAAAGTTTCAGTTATGCAGGGTGAATATGTTCTAGAGATCGACTGTACAGCATTTTACCCATAATGAATGATACTGTATTTCACACTTAAAACTTTAAGAGGTTAAATCTCATGCTGTTTTTACCACATTAAAAATAATAAAAATAACCAGAATGTCTGAAAGTTTGAGATTGAAGACTGGGAGGTAGAAATGGGTGGAAAAGAATGTCAAGGAGAAAAAAATGGGACCAAAATCAATGGTAAACTGGTGTATTGCCCAAGAAAGCTTTCCTGTGTGGGAGTATTTTGGACAATGATATGTAATACTCAGCCTTAAGTTATCAATTCCACCAAGTTTAGTTGTATTCTTCCTCTATAATCCTAAAATGTTAGTAACAACAACAATAACAACTTAATAATAAAAAAACAAACAAACAAACAAAAAACAACTACCCAGTAGTGACCACCGTGTGGTCGAGGTGCACATATATGAGTCACTGTAGGTAATCACCATACTTTGGCTTAAGCAGGGCATCAGAGTTAGAGGCAGCTCAGTGTGAGACTGAATCACAATTCCCTAATTATTTACTCACATTCCTCTCCTCTCTCTCCTCCTCACTGACTTTGGGTTTAGCCAAAGAGCATGTATACAACACACCAGATTAGCAGAGCCAAAATTGATAGACCTCTAGATCTGTTGATCAAGGAATAAGAGAGAAAGTACAAATTACAATATCAGAAATGGAAAAGGGAGAATCATAATAGATACAACAGCATTAGGAAATTAATGAGGATATTCAGAAAAAAGATACAAAATGGACTGGACACTTTGGATGAAAAAAACTTTTTGCAAAACATAATTTGCCAAATGTAAGATGAGAATAAAGCACATCTGAATAAATGTGTGTTTATTAAAATAAATTGTCTTCCATTTATGACCGGGTAGTAACAGGGACTAATGTACTCTCTCACTGTAAATCAACGAGAAAATTGGACACAAGTATTTGAAATGACTCATTTTCAGATCTTAGCCACCAACTAAGGTCTTCACTATGTCTTTAGTGAGTGGTATAGGACTGTGATTCTGAGAAAAGGGAACCAAACTAGGTGAGCATGGCAAAAAACTTGGCTTTCTGTCTGAAGGTATATTGAGAACCCAGGTATAGATGGAGAAAACCCAGAGGTCCCTGAAAAGGAGGTAGAGATTTAGTGATCAGTCCTACAACCCTATAGAGGATAACTCCAGGCCACTAGCTAGAGCATGTAAATCTGCTACTCTCTTCCACTGGTGCTACTTGCTGAGGTTACCAGAGAAAATGTAAAAAAATAAAAAATAGAAAATAAAAGTCTTCTCAGTTGTTTGCAGAAACTTGGCTGTCAAAACCCCAGGTAAAGTTAATTATTCAAATTAGCATGTCCTTCACAGGAATCTTTTTGCAGCCGCCTCCAAGTGATCCTAGAGCTCAGGGAAACTACAAATACTCCTTATGTTTCCCTCACCGGCCACGAGCTCCCCGGTTATTCTAGACAATCATGAAAGACTATTCAGTTTTCTTTTTCATATTAAACATTTCATTTATTTTTATTATTTTAATGAAAGTAATATACTCGCATACCTTGCAGGGTGAATAAAGATGAAATAAGTAGCATATGAGAATGAGCAGAAATTAAACAGCACATTGTGAAGTGCTTTGAGCTATTAGCTTTGAGCTATAAGTGCAAATTATTATTATTGCTGAACCATATTCTGCCAAATGTATTTTACTGTAATACGTGTATTAATAGCAGAATATAGTACACTGTCACTAAATGTGTAATGTCCATTATGAAAACCTAAGTCTGTTATGGTATTACCACTGAGCTTTGATTTGAAAATTCATATTCTAAAAACATTTTCTCTGATTTATAACCTAGAATCATACCTTTAACAAATATACAATTGACTACCATTCTAATGACAATGAAAACAAAGATTGAAGGCATTTTTTCCCCAAGATCCTGAATATTTTTATTTTAAATTACATTAATTTTTGGCCACTGTGTGTGTGTGTGTGTGTGTGTGTGTGTGTGTGTGTGTGTTTGTGTTTAACAGATAGATGATGGGGCTACACACCTAGAGAGACCTTTCTGGCTCTGAGGTGATGGGGATTTGTCAAAGAGGGTGTCAAAGGACAGTGTTAGAGAAAAAACAGGTATCACATAAAGTACAGGGCAACCAAAGCAAAAACAAACTTGTCAAGGCTTCTAGGAGCTCACAGCACAGTGGGAAAGATCAATCTGTAGGCGAATGACCACAGTTGATTATAAAACACAGTCTAATACAAACATGGACTATGGGAGTACAGAAACGCTGGTGAGCATTTATGAAAGTCTTCACCAATGGGTGGTGTGAAACTAGATCTTGAAAAAAATATTTAAAAGAGGAGAGCCAGGAAGGGAATAATAGAATGTGCACAAACTCCCTTGCAAGCTCAGGAAATTGCAAGAATTTTTACACACCGTTAGAAAATGATGTTTTCATGACACTGGAAATTAGAGAACCTTGAATGTTCATTTTATGTCCTATAGGCTTTATCTTGGGGAGTAGATAAAGAACTTTTAAATAAGAATCAAAATAATCCAACTTAATTTTTAGAAAGAAAATCAGAGTAGAGAGGTGGAAGGAAAATGGATAATTTCTAAGCTTCCAAGGAGACTTATTTTCTTAATAAAGAGAGCGACATAGTAATTGAGGCCACAGAGAACTCACTGGGAGCAGTTCTGATCCATCAAGCAAAAGGAATCAGTAAATGCAAATGTACTGAGACACACGGTATTAATTCACCAAGCAACAGATCCTATACAAATGCTTGGTGACCTGTATCAGCAATTATTCTCCTGGAGCAGAAGGGTCCTGCAATGTGTGAGCAAGATTTTGGCTCTCCTGCCTCATCAGGGTCTTGGACAGGCCATTTAACTTCCTCTTGATAGCCCAGACGTATCATTCCTTTTTTATTTCTACATTTCTGTAATTATGTTCACAAATTCAGTGAACACCTTTCTTTTTATCTTTATGTTTTTTATTTTATTCTCTGAGTGTAGAAACATGGAACCCAAATACTTGCACTGCTAAACAAATTTCATGTCGTAAATCAATGAAATAATCTCTGGAAACGCACAAAGTTAGTTCTGTGATTTTTGTCTTGGAGCACCGATCTTCAAAGGTGTTAATAACATAAATATGTTGAAGTGTGAAACTTCCTTTAGTATTTGAAATTGTTAGACTAATACATTATTAAAAAGAAAGAAAAATAATGGCTCCATTATGGAAAACGTATTGGTGGTGGATAAGGCAGGCAGATTAACTAAGACGCTATGGAAATAAAAACTGCCACCATGATCACATTTCTTAATTCTGCTTCTGTAGTGATTAATATTGGCAAGGGGAGAAATATCACAAAATTCATTGAGTTTTATTTCATCTCTTTCTGACACATTTGAATGGGTGTTAGTTTTTACAAAACATTATTTCACAAAAGTTATCAAGTAACCCTATGTCTGTGTCATGGATGTATATCATGTTCTGACACCTGGAGCCAGGAGGTAAATATTATTTGAATTAACAGAGAAATGGATTCATATTAGCATATCATGAATATGTGACTGTGAATAGAAAATGCCTATCCAGATAAGGTTTTATTTTCAAATGATAGTTTTAAAATACAGCCACTATGCCTGGGTTTGAGAGTCACTGGAATGGGATTTGAAGCAACTAAGGGCATAAAATCCTTGTAAGCTATGGTGGGTTAACACTGATTAACACCCAACTAAAAACATGCATTTTGTTTTGCTTTGTGAATACAAAACTATATATGAAATCTCCCTCATCATAGTTTCCAAAGACATTTTAAAGGAAACTTTTACCAGAGAGGATCAACAACAGTGCACAGATTTTAACTACAGGAACTGAAACATAAAGAGATAAACTAATGGGAGAATAACAAAAGAGTATATAATCTGGCAAAAATTTATTTTATGTTGAAGTCTGTACTTTAAGCAAATAGAGACCAAAATAATTCACCTCCTAGACCTGATAACAGGAAATGAGAAATGGGTCATTAGATGAAATTGGAGCATGCAACTGGAGAACAAGAACAATGACAGAAGAAGGGAATTTTGTCCAACAAGACTAACCTACCATGTAAACCTCCACTTACCCCGCCTGACTAAGGATTTTCCATTATTTTAATGAAAATAAATTTCCAATTAATACTAGATCTGCACAATTGTTATAACCTAATATACGCATGATTATTTAATATGTATGTTGTATCCAGTCAGTGCAAATCTGTTGCATCTTTCCATGTCATGCCTTTGTTTATTTAATTTTTGCTGTTGTGTTTTCTCCAGCTAGTATATAACCCCCTTAAGAACTATGTTAGTTTTACATCTCTGAATCCCTAACACTTGAAAGAGTATTTGCAAATAACAATAACTCCATGAATATTTACAACTGACCAAAGCAGTATATGTATTAAATTTGGGATGAAATATAGATTTGGCATTCTAATTTCATTTTGAGCATCAAGTACAAGGTGCTTTCTATGTGTGTCATTCTGCAATAGGTGCTTAAAAATGTTACATAAATACTCATAATAGCCCATTGTAGTGATAAATAAATAGATTGAGACTGAGAGGTCAACAGACCTGCCTGAAAACATGAAGTCTTTTATAAAGATCTGTTGAAGGTCAAGTCTGTGTGCAATTTACATGCATTTCATTGTCCTTTAAAAGTATATTTTTTCTAATTAAATGGATTTTTGTACTAAGAAGTCCATTTCTTGTTTGGTGATATAGAGTGTCTTGACCCAAGGTTAACAAATCAAGTGGATAATTTTTATCTTTGCATCTCAGTTTGAGAGACCAAGCAAAGATGCATATTATAAAATGCCCCAGGTACTATGGACGTTGATCTGCTTAGAGTTGGTTTATTGCTGCTACAAATATTCACCGGTAGCCAGGACTGTATAATTTCCACTGAGGCTCTGAGTTGGGGCTTTAAAATCTGTTCATATTCTGAACAGAACTGACAATTCCAAACTCAGAGTTGGCCACAGTCTGTCCTCTAGCAAAATTTCTTCTGTTTCTTATTTTTGATTATGTGCATCTCTGCTTCCACCCAATAAATACTATATAGACTATCTCATTACTGGGAATAAACCTTGTATCATCCCTCTACCTCTATATCCCTAATATATGATACCATAGTTTGCATACAGTAGGTGCTTAGTAAAGGGCTGCTACTTTTAGAGCTATGCCTAGCTGAACCTCTTCTTCTCCCTTGCTGTGGGGGCTAATCCACCACCACTGATGAATGTTCGTAGGAACTTTACCTACTCACCATGGAATATACTGGTGAGTTCAGAGGAATTGCCAGAATTGCGTACAGTAAATGGTTACAGGGTTTAACTTTAAGCATCGCTTCCTAACATTACTTCTCTGTTCCAGCCATTACTTTCCTCTCATATACTTATCAGATTTTCTGTAAGTTGACAGCAATGATCACGTGCCAAGAGAAAATGAAGTCAGAATAATTAGATGGGCTTATTCAACCATAAATGCATGCAATGATATCACCATCATCATGACATTATCTAATATCATTGCCCTTATTTTCAACCATTTGAATTTTTATTTTTAATCTGTTCTGAATTACCATATTTAGTGACATGGCTGTTTTATCTTTTCTAAAGGTGCTAGAAGTTACAGATATTAGCAAAGTGGGATATTCCTCTTTGCAGGATTATTTTTCTCCAGCTAAACCAATATTCTCCTAAATAGTGGCCACTGGAAACTTTTTACATAGGCACCTGCCCAAGTTAAAATTATAGACCTTTGAAGATAGGATTTTCTCTAAACAAATACCAATGTTGTATCAGGGCTTCAAAACCACACTGCCCTATCAACTGCTAGAAACTCAATCCCACTAATTTAAGTGACTGTGGCCTAAACCTGCAAATGGATAGAGAGGCCCATGGCAGCTTCCTGCCTTGCAGATCCCAACTCTTAGGGAAAATGCTTCTTTTTACAAGGCTCTAATCTTTAAGTTTGGGTTATGACAAAGTATTGTGATATGGTTGTCTGGGATGCACATACCAACCTGTAAATCAGAAATAAAATACTAAAGTCTATAGAGACTTTCTCAATTAATGCATTTAATAGGAAGCTAAAATGGGTTATTTGCCTTTGTTTCTTTGGCTGAGGACATGAAGGACAAAAATAAAATCTCTGTGCTAAATACTTTGCATCCCTAAGTGAGGCACTGACCCACTTGTCTAGAGTTCACCAAGAAGAACAAAATTTGTTTCTGTGGTTCTTGGAGAAATGTCAAAAGACTGAAGGTAAAGAAATGGAGGGGAAGCTCCTTAGTAGTCAGTTGTCAGAGCACTGGGCCCTCCCTTCACCCTCCAGGATAAGAAGAGAGTGCTTCCTCCCAATCCCAAGCTGTAGGAGGGGGCCTTCAAGGACCATGTGGAGAACTTGGTATGTGTCACCCAATGTTTGTTAGACACAATGGTTACTCTCCTCCATCCTGAGAACTGTAAAGGCAGGAGAGTATAGCGATTGCCTTGTGTCAGCCAAACACAGAGATGAAGCCTGAACATGGCCAACTTTGCACAATTGCTAAGGTCAGGGCAAGATGAGTGTGTCTGGGGACCAGATGTGGGCCATGTTGGGAGGGCTGGGTCATCACCATCTTCACAGATTCTTTGTTCAAAGAAGACTTCTGAAATAACAATGGGACTCTGACGAAGTCTGAGTGGATGTAAGGCCCTATTCGTAGGCACTGATCATGGACGTTTTAAATAGTCAGCTGCTAGTGTAATGACAACTAGAGATTCCCAGCAGTGTAATCTACTTACACCCCGACTCTGGTTCAATCAATAAAAATGTTTTGGTGAACAGAAATCTACCTGTTGGGCCGGCCAAGTAGCTCAGTTGGTTAAGAGCTCGCTAAAGAATGTGAGCTCTGAGCAACAGCAGTTTGATTCCCAGCCCAAGCTGATCTGCTGCTGAGCTGCCAACAGGTGGCAGGATGCCTCAGCTGAGAAAAAAAAAAAGAAAAGAAAAAGAAATCTACCTGTATAACAATGTCAACTCAATTTACATGACCTCTTTCTGGTGAGGGGGAAAGAGGGGAGTTTTGTACAACCTGAAACCTTTCTTGTCTTCACCATTAGCAAGTCCCAGTAACATTTGTGAGGATAATAAATTATGTTGGTTCTTTGCATCTAAGGAAAACTGTATCTGAGTCAAATTTATTCAAGACGTGTGCGATGTTTAGAACAAAGGAAGAACCAGTGCTCTGCTGCCCAAATGTTCCGCCCTGATGCTCTGAACAAGAGACCCCTCGAGGATCCTGAAGGCTTTGTTATTCATGTCACTGCCCAGCTCAGACACTGCAGTGACAGGGGAGTTCCTGTTTACAAATGTTATTCTTTCTTTGCTAGCCACTGTTCCTTTCTCTAGGGGCTTTCTGCCTAAAGTGTCTATAAAAGGCTTGTTGTACTTACAAGTCAATGTCCCTGGTATATTTTACTTGTTGCAGATAATAAGTGTCCGTGTTCCTTAAATATCTTCTTTTTTTTTTCAATTTTCTTTTTAATTGGGGGACAGCCATGGTCATTGGCTACATATGGCTTTCATGCTGCGATGGCACAGTTGACTCTTTTAGGGAGGGTGCAGCTCACAGTGGCCCAAGTGGGGATGGAACCAGCAACCTTGGTGTTATCAGTACCATGCTCTAGCCAACTGAGCTAACTGGTCACCCCCCTTAAAGATCTTTTATCAAATACAGGAAAGTATAAGAATAACTTAAAATATCTTACAACTCTACTACCTAGCAATAGCCACCACTATTAGTAGTTGATCCATATAAAATTCTCTATATTTGAGTGTTTTCACCTACAAATACCCAGGATATTATTAAACCAATTTTATATGGTTCAATTTAATTTTCATGCTTAGATGCACACACATTTACAATGGAATTCATATAATACATACAGTATACTAATGTGTAATTGGCAGCATTATTACTTATTGTACATCTATACTACTTTAGCTGACATTATAAGCTATTATGTTTGAAGTTTCGTACATGCATGCACATAGAGCTCTCTGTAGAATTTATATATATATTTTTAAAGATTTTATTGGTGAATTGGGGAAGGGGAACAGCATTGGGTAATCGAGGAAGGGGAACAGACAAGTTGCTGTCCTTTTGTTCTTCAGTCTAGTTGTGGAGGACATTACTTCACTGGCCCGTGTTGGTATTATCATTGCGCTCTTCCTGGGTGAGGAAGTTGCTTGCCAGCCATTGGACGGCTGCTCAGGGTGGCTCACAGCAGCTCATGCCAGCTGCCGGCCAGCCCCACTGTAGCCTATGCCGATGCCTGTGACTCGTGGTAGCCCAGCTCCAGGTCAAGGTGTTGTTCACCATCTTAGCTGTAGAGGGCACAGCGTCACTGGTCCACATGTGGGATCCAAACCAGGGTCCTGCTGCTCAGAGCTGGTATCCCAAGCCAACTCTTAACCAAATTGCCACTCGGCCAGCCCGGATTTATATCTTTAATAATAAATTTAAAAGAACTTGCAATCAATGGCACAGAATCAGGAAGTGCTAGAGTTTGATGGAAGCTTAGAGATTCCACCTAAAATTTTCAAATGTGAGTTTTACTGGTCATCATTTTATGTTTACTTTTTAAAGTATATGTATAAGTCCACATACATATTCAAAACCCAGGATCTTTAGCATCTCGTACTTAAGAAGAGTCCCATTTAATCTAAAGTATTAAACTTGGTGCCTTAGGATCCCAAGGTTGAAACACACAAAAGCCAATAATATTCTAGGTATTTGTAATTTTCAGCTGACAAAATAAATAAGGATTGGGGGGATTTCAGTCCAAAGGTCTCATTTCCATTTTCAATTTTGTTCACTTAAGATATTTTTTCTTAAAGCTACATATATACAATTGCAAATATGAAAGGGTTCCAAGTAAATGCCAATCAATAGTTTCATTTGTTGCAGTATCAAATGAAAGAGTGTTCTGTTGAATTTATTGTACATTATCAAGGGTATTTATGTAGGATGCCAAAAAATCTATTTTTTTTAAAATAGTAGCTCTACTACTAAATTCTGTATATTTTAGCAGGTATTTTAATCTCATTGGCTCCTGCTCTCTATTCTTATAATAGCAAATTTGCACTAGGGTAATTTCTAAAAATAATTTGGCTTAAAAAACAATTTGGACTTTGAGTCAGATATATTTGGATTAAACACTTTCTATACCTTAAGGGTGTTTTGAAAGAATTAAGTGAGATGATAGGGGCCAGTGCTTAGGATAATATCTCTACATTATAAGGGCTACAGGATGGAAATTGTTATTTTAATTCCACGTAATACATTTCCTAGGAAAATCTCTAAATCCAACTAAAATAAATATGGCAAATAAAAAGAGGAGTTAAATCTTTGTGAAATTGCTCATTCCATATCTTACAACCATTTGGTGGTTTTATTTCAATTCTCTGAACTTCTACTCTACAAGAACTTCACTCATCATCATCTAACACTAGCTTATATATCCTTTTTGTGCTGCTGTTAAACAGTTTCATGATACCTCAAGAAGTTTAGAAGTTGGAATATTGCTCATGAAGTGCTGATGACCATTGCACAGTATCAGCAAAGATTGTGGCTATAGTGCCTAAAAAGAGATGGGCATGGGCCGGCCGAGTGGCGCGATGGTTAAGAACTGGCTTGGAATGCCAGAGGGCGCCGGTTCAGATCCCACATATGAGGGCCAGTGACACTGCCCTCCACAGCTAAGATGCTGAACAACAGCTCAACCTGGAGCTGGGCTGCCTTGAGTTGCTGGCGACGGCATAGGCTGCAGCCCCTGTGGCAGTGGGTTGCCATGGGCTACCGTGTGTAGCCAGCAGCCAGCGTGAGCGGCCGTCCAGAAGTCGGCAACTGATCTGCCTCACCCGGGAAGAGCGCAATGATGGTGCCAACTTGGGCCAGTGAAGCAACGTCCTCCTCAACTAGACTGAAAAACAAAAAGGACAGCAACTTGTCTGTTCCCCTTCCCCCGATTCACCAATAAAAATCTTTAAAAAAGGAAAATAAACTTCCCTTTATATAAAAAAAAAAGAGATGGGCTATTTTAAGAAGAGGAAGAACTGAAAAGATTATTAGAGGACAAGAAAATAGATATGTATGTAGTAGGCAACTTGGGACGTGCTTTTGAGCCATTTCAATTTCTCCCTGCATACCCAAAGTCACAACTGAATGGGAGGGGCTTACATTTTAAGGCAATATTCTAAGTTGGGCTTCCTAAATGTTTTAAAATAGGTCGTCTCCCTGGCACCCTTGAACTCTTAGAGAACAGATTAAATATTCCAGTAAGACTGTCTACTTGTACATCATGCCTGGTTGGGTTTAGTGTGGTTTGAGGGAGGGATGCCCTTTCCATGTATACTGCAGAGTTAGATAAGTAAATAAATAAAACCTAATTTTTCTCCAAAAATAAGTATAAAAAGCCATCTTTGTGATTTTACATTTTGTGTTAGCCAGCCTCCAAGATGGCTCCCCATGATCCTCACTGCCTGATATTCTCATGTAGTCTCCCAGACTTTAATATTTATGAAAATGTCATTGCCCTCTCAGTGCCTTATCTCCTTCTCCTCCATCCGACCTTAGAAAGTATCTCAAACATTTATATTCTAGACATTGAAACCACCAATAATCCATTACCTCAGGAATTTCTATTTTAAATATTCTGTAATCTGACTCCTTGATACATCCAATTCATGGATTCCAATGCTTTTTGCTAGTCCATTAGCCTACCAGGTCCTCACTTCCTTATTTTCCCAGTTTAGAATCCATGGTTCCACATTAATTAGCTCTCTTGCTAATTAATACCTGTAACTTCCAGTCTTCTCTATCTGTGTTGTGCTCTCCTGGCAAACCTCCAGTCCTGCTTAAACCCAACTCTCTCTCTCTTTTACTTTTTACCTGCATCCAGGTAACTGAATGTTCTTGGGGGAAAATCACATAACAACCATGTTGTCTGAGCTGACTTGAAATTTAGGATCATAACTCTCCACAAGATGACCCTACTGCCAGATAATCCCTTCCCTTGTGGATTTATTTTCACAGTCACAGAGGCAACTCTCCTTTCTCATCTGCCGTTGAAGTCATCATAACCTCTTCCTCCCCTCACTCTCTGAATATTACTTAGTCACTGTTGTAAGATAAATTGAGGCATATTAGAAATGTTAAAAGCTTATTATTTGAACAAAAATCCACTCCAATCCAACAGTACCAAACAAGAAGTTGGGAGAACTTAGCTAACAGGAGCTAGGAGGAAGCCTTATAAAGAGAAGGTGCAGAGCAAACAAATGAGACTATTTGGCTATAACCTAAAGCTTAGGGTTGATTGGTTGTCCTTTTGACCATTTTGATTTCATAATCTTGAGGCATTCACATGCTTAGAATTTGGTTTGCTTACATAGGGTGCCAAAGCATTATAGCCATCTCAGGCTAATGACCTCCTTGCTTAATTCATTTGACACCACATAGTTAACAGAATTAAATTCAATCAGAGAAACAGAAACAAATGACCTTGAATCAAAAGAAGAAAGTCACTCAGGTTTTCATTTTCTTGTTACAATCGAACAAGTAGCTGAATCCCTTGTGTTGGGCCTTGGATCCTATTCTCACTCCTGAAGGATTCACTTCCTGCATTTGTCTTCCATTTTTCCTGAACCATCCATTTCTCCTTCTCTACCAGGTTCCCATTTACATGCAAACACAAGCCTTCATACCAGCCATAGGAAAACACAGTACAACAAAACAACAGCCTCCCTTTTCTCTATGACCACCCCACTTCCATGGTACTTTTCTATGTCTTTGTATTTGTCATTGTCTTTAGACCAACTTAGGGGGTTTTAAGTGCCCCAGGCTTCTGCTTCTCCAGCTCTTCTCTCTATGTACACTCCCTCTCAGGTGACCTCAAGCTGCACTAGGGCTTTAACTATCAGCCAGGTATTAATGACCCTCAAATTTCCAACTCTAGCCTAGACATCGTCTCCTGAGTGCTAGACTCATATTTAACAACCTACTTTTGCTAGTTGGATTTCTACCAGGCATCTAACACTCATTCCTGTTCCCACTCCCATGCTAAGCCTTTTTATCCCAACAAGTGGCATGACATGCAGTGGTTTAGAATCCTACTTGATTGCTAAATTTTTCATTTGAATCCCAATTTCCAATCACATATTAAGCCTAGCTGTCACCTCCAAAATACAACCTGAGTCCAGACACTTCTCACCATCTCCACTGCTGCAGTCTTAGTCCAAGTCATTCATGACCTCTCATTGTCCAAAAGATCCTAATTGCACAATGGTTTGTACACTATACTCCAGCTGGAAAAGTGATAGTTCTAAAACACGTATCGGGTTGTTTTATCTCTGTTTTTGAACACTTCCATTAGTTTTTTTACTACAAACAAAATAGAATACAATCCTGTCTCCAAACTGTAATTGTTATCCTTGAAGCATTCTTCTGAATGCATCCTTGAAAATTCTTCTCTCAGTTCTTCTGTCTTTCTCCTCAGATAACTAAAGGAATACTAATAAGTAAATTAAGTCCCCATCTAAAGCTAGCCTGATTAAACAATTTGTAGCACTTCTACATTACAACTCAAATTTCCCAATTCCTACTTCATTCCATTATTTCCATTTTAAACCACCCATATTTCAGTTCCCAGATGAAAATTCCAGAATCTAAGAAGGCAAGTGCCACCTCCTCAGTTTGTGTTTTCCTTACGATTTCTTCGCAAACCATATGTTTATTTGTTTTGAATGGTCTTTTGTTGAGCATTTTATGCTTGATTTCTGGTATCTCTGACTGTGGTGGAGAAATGAAGCAACAGTAAGAAAAACAAAATCCTTCTTACCCAAACCACCCATTTTTGTTTTAATGAAATGCGCTTATAAAGTTGCTCTATTCCAGATAAAATAGCAGCTACTATTATTTTTTCTTTAAAATGGCTTAGCAACTCCTGTACTTTGTGGCATTTAAAAGCAATGGCTCTTGCTCAAAGTGCAGCATCTCTATTAGATACTTAACTGCTTGTAACAATTCAGCTGCAGAAACAATCTCATCCCTAATGGCTGTAACATGAAAACAGCTTGCCTTCTCCGATATAGGACACAGGCATTAATTGTGATGACTGGGTACACCTTACTGTATTGACACTCTTCTTAGAGTGATTTATTGGGTACTAATTGCACATTTGCGGTATGCTAATTTCTAGTTGGAAGGATGTTCTATTCCAGTTCAATGGCATGTTTATAATCTCATTTATTCTGTGGTAATGATTGTATCCCCCTTCAAAACCCTTCTGTTGGTCCAGTATTTCCTCTTCCTGACCCCTGTACCTTCTAAAATGGCTATAGAAGAGTACCTTAAACAACTGAATGAAGTTGATTTTTGGAGAGGGTCTCTTCAGGTGGTTGAGACTTTAAATTCTTTAAATAAAATTTAAAAAGCTGTCACATTTAAGTTTCAAGGTTTTCTCAAAGAGTTTTAAGTAAGACTTTTTTGAATAATGTTACTTTACAGTAGACAAAAAATGGCAAGCGGCATTTGATTTTTTTTTTCATTTCTCCATTTCTGGATGCTTTTAAAGGGAAAACCTATCAATAGCAAATATTTAAAGTATTAAATGGAGCCTTTTCTGTAAAACTGCTTAAAGCTTCACTGTGAATGATTGCAAGCCAAAAGACGCAGGAAAAGGAGAAGAAAGACCAAGTGGAGGAGGCTAAGTAGAAGGAAACCAAAGTTGGGCTGTGAGGCAGAAGGCAATGTGGTGAGGCTTAGTTAAAGAACCAAGCCCGTGGTCTCAATATACAGAGGGTGCCAAAAATATGTACACACATTTTAAGAAAGAAAAATACTGTATTAAAATTGTAATACTCAATGTGTACCATTAACAAAAGATGAATACAAATCATGAGTATACATTTTTTTGGCACCTCTGGTATTTTTTCTTAATGTTCGTATGTGTTGCTATTAAGCAAAATTAATCCCTTCCCAAGGGAGAGTGAAAGTCAGAAAAACAGATTTAAAAACTGGATAATAATACATCATCAAGTGATGACCAAATCATCTTAATAGTCTCCTAAAAGTATTCTTGCACTAAAAGACTAGAGCTTCAACTTACTAGTTTAGAATACAGCAGGGGGATTCATTCAGCAGAAAAAAAACATAATAAATTTGTGCAGGAAATTTGAGTTCATAATGTACAAGAGACCATGACAAGAAAAAGGTCTAAAACAATGTATATTGCAACTGGACTTTGGAGAAAAGGGAAGACACAGGAAAGAAACAAAAAATAGAAGAGTGTGTTACTATGGACACAGGTTCTTTATTCATTCTGAGTCTCTGCACCTTCTTTCCTTAGCTCAGTCTCCGTGCAGCCAACGCACTAGTTTGCCTGTGCTCTGAAGTGAAAGGGATTATGACAGTGAATTCCTTCCCTGATGTTGATTCCTGAAGACATCCACTGAAAATACAAGCAAAGTTCCTGTTACCACGGTTTTCCCCCAATGGAGTACCTCCACTACTCAGGCCATTTGTCCACAGGTAGGAACACATTATCTATCTTCAGCTACACTGGTTTGCTGGATTCATTTCTGCTTCAGTCTCAAAAATGTCAGATGTTAAGGCTCCTGTATGGTTTCTCTGAATAGTACCCAGCACAATGCCAGATACGTAGGTCCCTTTCAGCATCAATCCAAGGCAATAACAGTTTATTTAGAAGGCTAACAGAAACTTTGCATGAGGCAAAATGCGTATCTTAAAGGGAGGGTGAGCTTTTTTATAGTGTGTCAGAGCCCATGTGGTGTAAATTGTGAGCCTCCATATAGATGGAAAATGTCTCTGTTTACTGGCTGCCAAGAGGATGTGGGGACTGTGTGTTAGAGCTTTCCGCTCAAGTTTGGTGAATTGTAACATTTGTGAACATTAATGCCTTGCCTTTACATAACATTTTCACTTCTAAAATGTTTTCACAAATATCCTGTCACATTATTAATCAGGCCTGAGAAAGGCACTGAACACCAAATCGAGGAGTTCTGAGATATGTCCTCTATTTTACCCCTACTAGGTCAACACGTACTAGTAGTTAATATTCATTCAGGGCCTACTAGATGCCAGGTACTGTACTAAGACATCTGAAGAATCATCTCATTGGTGCCTACACTAATCCCAAGGAGACCAAATAGTTTTCCCTCTAACTGGAGAGCCTAACACAGTGTTTACAATACACAATAGAGGCTCAATCAATATTAGCCTCTGTTGCATTTAGCAGTATTTTGGAATCAGAGACAGGTTAATGGCAGGTAGCTGAATGTCCCAATGGTACTAGTCTGTAAGGAGCAGGAAATATCACTGATGTAAATCAGAAATGTGAATCCTGTCAACTTAAGTTTTCACTTGCACTCCCTTCTAATTGATGAAACATTGGTTCTGCTTCAATTGTTTAAATATTATATAATATATATATACATTAATATTGTTACATATACTTTAATTATATAATATATACATATGTAATATATATGGTGCCAAAAAATGCATACACATTTGAAGAAAATAAAAAACTATTAAAATTGTAATACTCAATATATACTGATAACAAAAGATGAATACAAGTCATGTTTGACTTCTGCAATTACAAGAGGTGCTCAAAGTGGTTACCATCAGCATCCAGACACTTCTGATCATGGCGAACTACTGCTTGAGAAACATTGACCAAAGTGTCCACTTGTATAAATTTTTTTGGCACCGAGTGTGTGTGTGTGTGTGTGTGTGTGTGTGTGTGTGTATTTAATTTTAGAGCCAACTTATCTGTTGGGAGAGGATTTTTGATGGTCCTATGCAAGTTGTATTGTACAGATTCATAACCTCAACCTGGAGATAGTTAGCTGATGCATCCTGAAGTTCATAGTCAGAGCAGTTGATATTCTGAAACCAAATGAAGTGTATCGCAGTGCTGGCTACTGGGAATAAGTGGCGCATTTTATCTAGATTTAAAAGTCTTAGATGTATATAAGCTTTGTATTTCAAAAGTTCACATTCAGTCATTCAACAAATCATTATTGTTCAAGTGTTTCATATCTGGTATTGCATGCTAGACATTGGGGTGACTTTGGTGAAAAAAAAATACCTCGTATCAGAGAATTGTTTCACCTCGCCAAATGCACCTTGAAACAATATCTAAGAATAATTTATATAAAAGATGGTCAAGTTGTTTCCCTTTGAAGTTCATCTTCATTTCTTAATCTAGTCCTGGTTCACAGGACTAGATACTCAGTGGCTTGAAACAACACAATGTTTTTCTGTTACAGCTGTTGGAGTCAGAAGCCCAAAATCAGAGTCACAGGTTTAAAGTCACGGTGTCAGCGGGGCTCACTCCTTTTGGAGGCTGTAAAGGGAGAATGCATTTCTTTCTCTTTCCAGCTGCTAGAGGCGTGGGGCTCCTTCCTCTGCTCGCTCCAGCCTCTTGCCTCTGTCATCATCTCTCCTGTTTCTGACTCTGACCCCTCTGCTTCCCTCTTATCAGGACCCTCATGATTACATGGCTTCCATCGGGATCATCTCCCCATCTCAAGATCCTGAGTAATATCTGGAAAAGCCCTTTTGCCAGAAAAGGTTCACTATAAAAATATTCACCATTCCAAAGGATCAGGACCTGGGCACCTTTGGTGACCATCATTCAGTCCACCACAGCAAGTGTATTGGTGATGGCGCTCAGAGTAATAGGAGGTGGGGCAAAAAGAAGGAATTAGGGATGCTAAGAATACGAGCACTCCTTAAGAATACCAGAAAACAGCAGCAGGAGTAGAGTTATTAAAGCAGTCGGTTTTGTGATGGAAAGTGCTGCTAAAATGACGTATTTCCAAGTCTGTCATACAATTGGCAAAGTTGGGGAAAACCAGGACTATTTATTCACCCAGGCAGCGTTATACAGGAAGGAAGGAGGCAGGGCCAGCTGCAAATGAGCAAATGAGATTATAATTGGACTCGCGGAGGAGAAAAGGGTAATGTATTTCTGATGAGAGTGACAGTACATTTCAAAGGCTCCAGAGCCTCAATTTAATAAAAATGCCATTCTAAATAACAGCTTGACATTGGGGGAAATCATTATTGTCACTGTTATTGTTGTCCTACTTGGGTCCAAGGAGAGTTGGATCATTACTGCTGGGTATCTCTATATATTTAACCTTAGTGGCTGACTCGTGACTATCAAATGAGGAAATATATGTGATGTTTATAGCACAGTGCCTGGCATATGGTGAGTGTCTGTTGTGGGCTGCATGCTTGTGTGTCCCAAACATTCCTGTATTAAATCCCTAACCCTCAATGTGATGGTATTTGGAGGTGGGGCCTTTGGTAAGTAATTAGGTTTGTATGAGGTCATGATAGGGGGAGGGGGTGTATTTTGTTGTGGCAGCCCAAGCTGACTAAGATAATTTCCAATAAGTGGAACATATTATTAGTAGAAGGAAACCCCAATTTACCATGGGCACTTGTCCATAAGCCAGCAGCCAAAGAGTGTTCTCTCTGCCTGTGGCCTGGCATTCTCTACCATCCTGGGATACAGAGAAGCTTGAAAAGTCATAAAAAAAATTCTTCAGTTTCCAAACCATCACTCTCTACCCAAAACATGGCCAAGAATCTCCCCAAAAGACCCCCATAAAGACGCAGCCCATGTTAGGCTTTATAGTCTTGTCTCTCCCAGGAAAAGTCACAACTCTAGTCCTAGGGGTCCTCCCTTACCAAAGAGAAAAGGAGAAAACAATTCATGTATTACTTCTGTCTCTAAAATGGGATGATCATTGAATCTATCTTCTTATTTCTTTAACTCATTTTCCTCCAGGGAGATAGAAAGAAGTAGGGAAGGAGTTTGCAACAAACAGGGTAGAAGTTCTACCAGCAAAGTGTAAGCAATTTATGCAACCTATTACTTGATTCACTTACCCTGTGACCTGGAAAAGTGAAAACAAACAAACATGGGATCTAACTATGACAAACCTGGATATGAGCCCTGGTCCAAGCAATAATGAGTTCTTGGTCTCTTTCTCTTTTCTGGCCTCACTCTCCCTGAAGCCCCTCTCTGTGTCAGACCTGGAAATCTTTGACTGGCCATTCATTCTAGACTGCCCAAGAATGGAGTGGGCGGACAGAGGTTTCTATTAGACACTGAGAAGGAATAATGGTGAGACATGAAGCTCTTTTACAAACCACTTTAAAGAGTTCATACTTAACCTAAAGGCAACAGAAAGAGATACGTGGGTTTTAACCAAGGGGCATTTAGAAATTTGACCTGGCATTTCTGTGGAAACCAAATAGGAAGGGAATTGGATAGCAGATGAGGAGATCAGTAGGACACTGGTTTAATGATAGAGACTGGGATGATTGTGGCCTGGGCATGAATATTGGCAGTGAGAATTGAGAGAGGATATGCATTCAGAGACATGTAGGATGTAAAATATTGATAAGTAAATACTTGAGTGGTTTTAGAGAGATTAATGAATGGTGACAGCCAGTTTTGTGGCTTGGGTAATTCTGTAGCTTATTGGTCATATTGAATGATACAGTTAGTGCAAGAGATGAATAGGAGCATGTAAGAAGAGAAAGGGGATGGGTAAAATGTTTAACATGTTGATTTTGAGATGTGCACATGATATCCGTGCAGGCAGGTTTATCCAAAAGTAAAAGGACACACTGGATCCATTAGTTTCAGAGGAAGTCAATCTTAATAGGGCCAAAGGTGACTTGGTTTTCAGGGTATGCTACAATCAGACATCTTGCTCAAAACATCCCTTCCACCAGCCCTTTGTGTCTGAAGACAGAGGAAGATAAACACATAAGCCAAAATAATTTATTAAGTTTATTCTTAAGGAAAAGAGAATGGGTATGTTGAAATTCTAAACTAGCACCATTAGGCCACTGATATGGAGTTCAATGACATATAGCTCTATTTCTCTTAGTTAGGTAGTATCTGCCACTGTCAAAGAGAATGGGACAGTGATTGATGGTGACATAGCAAAGCATAGCTGCATACGATTATTTCTTATCATTTTTAACAGATAGCAACTGCACAGTTACGGTGACCCTCTCAAAAAATTAAGCCTTGCCTCACACAAGTAAAGGTTTTTGATTCTTTTACAAAGCTCAGCAACTTTGCACGGATGTAAATTTTACTCATCAGGTTCTGTAATTGTTCTCATTTGAGGCCATCAATCTCCATCAAGTACCCACTATTATTCTCTTCTGAAGATAATCATGATCCCTACACATACACTGGGGTTCTCAGGAACTGCTAGCCACAGGTTAAAAAGTTTCCACCAAATAATTCTTCTCCGACTGCATTCTATGACTAGAAAGTTCAATAATGTGGTTTTCCTTAGCCACTGGGAAAAAAATATACATTTTTCTTTTCAAATGGGGATTTCTTTGTTAGCATTTTGTGCTCTGAAATGTTAAAGCAAATCTATAGCTGTTTTCTTTTTTCCTGCTCTTTCTCATATTCCCTTTTCATAGAGTGAGGCATATAGAAATATGAATAATATTGTAATCCCTTCTGGAACCAGACAAGAGACATGGTTTCTATTAGAGTTTATTGCATTTTTATTCCTTTCTTTAAAAAATAAAAGTTAAACAAAGTAACCCCTGGAGGCTCAGATCTCTCTATTTATAATTGTAGGCAACCTGAGTTGAAGAGCCAGCTTGCCCTGACATCATGTTTCTTTTTGATTTGGTCTCTGTTTTGCTTCTTTGAGAATATGTACATGATGGTTGCTTTAGTGTTGGAAAACACTTTGTGTGAGCATGAGTGGGTGTTTTTATCTCTATAGATATCTCTAAAAAGTCATCGTGTCTTTGTAAGCCCTGAATACATTCATTTCACATGGCAGTGTGCAGGGGTTAATAGCAATTGTATAGGACCTCTTACTGATAAGCCTTATTTTTAAGGTCTTATAATTTCAGATGTTAATCAAAGTGATGAAGCCTTCCTCTAGGCGATACATGCCAACTTATTAATGTGTTCATTCGTGTATTGCCTTGTCTATGAATTTCTTTCTCTGTTCACATATTTATTCTAAAAGGCTACTAGTGGTCAGACCGGGTTTGTAGGCTGCATTGTACCTCTGATTTGAAACAGGACATTGGTTAAAAAAAAAAAAAAGAGTAAAAAGCACTTGCTATTTCTTCCCTTCAGCAACCCAATGGGATTTGTAGCTAATCCACGCACATGTAATTCCTAGACTTGTCCAGATAGTGGAATTCAAGCTTAAAGCAATCTGAGGAATGTAAGCGTCAGGTGGTAAGGGTCCATCATTATACTTATAATAGCCCAGGAGGGGCAGGAGGGGCTGTAAAAGTACTCATTTATTCCCCAAATAATCAACCAAAGTGGATGCTGTAGATTCATGTTTCTGATCACAGAGTGAGACTTGGATCATTTAAATTGCTTCTCTGTCGTATTATCAGCTAGTGAATGAATGATTCACAACTCAGACTCAGGTCTGTCTAAATCCAGAAGCCAGGACCCTACCCCCACCACATACTCATGGTAGCATTGCTGTGGTTTTAAAAGGCCTGTGTTGTTTCATCTGTCTGTGCAGCAGCTCTCTGGCTTCCTTGCCAGGTCTGGAGGTGGTGACATGGCTGATGGATCAGTTGAGTCACAGGGTATTATTCTTTGGACTGATCTAATCGTGCTGCTCACTGGGGCCCCTGCAGAGCCATTGTCTTTGTGCTTTGTTTGAAGCTAGGTCGAAAACCTGGGTGCCCTCTTTTTCTAGATGGGCACTGAAGATTACCTGCTTAGGGACTGACTCATCAAACCCATCCTGTGGCAGAATAAATTCACTTGATTTTTGCCTCTACTAGTCTATCAGCACAGGAAAGGCAGAGATTATCTTCATCAGGGAGACTGTTGTACTCCCAAAGCAGAGAACTGCAGCTGGAACAATGATTATTGTTGATCAAATGGAATGAGTAACTATCTTTTCAGTATCTGGGTCCTTTTCTCCCTCCTTTCCTATAGCTTTCTTCCCGTGGTACAAATACCGCAGTGCCAACCCACAATTGCTTTTGTTTATCACGTATTTTCCTTGTTAGTCTGTAAATTATCTGAGTGGAGAAAGGGTGTCTTATTCATGGTTCTATCTGAAGTATCCAGCAGTGCCTATAGTAAATATTTGTTTTCAATAAATATTTGCAGAATGAATTAAAAACGAATAAAGTTTTTCAATTCAGCAAAGAGATTCAAGCACCTTTAATTTTCCACTCATTTTGTTTGGCACTAGAGAAAGTCTTAGCTTTCAAGGATTTTGTAATTGAGTTTCTAATCTAATACAGCATCATATGCTGGTTATTAAGGTATTATCTCTCAGCTCCATACGAGCCCTTCTGTTTGCTACTTTATGATGTTGGGAGTAGGATTTTACGAAATAAATTTCTTTCTGTCAATTGGCTTCCTGATTTGCTCTGCTCCAAGGAGTTATTAGAAAGAATGGAAGGCAGGAAGAAGAGGGAAAGAAAACAAAACGTCCCTCTTCTGTCTTGCTTGTCATCCTTGGCAGTATCGTCCCAGCAGAAAACATCACATAGACCCAGCAGTTGGTTCCAGCCTCCAATATCTTTCAGCACACGGGCAGGTAGCAACTCATTGTGTCCCATCAGATGTAACAGTTGCAGCATTGGCTCCTGTTCCTCAAAAGTCTGTACTGTGCTTTGCAGGGCTCCTCTTCTGAGCTTCTAAATTCTCTTCACCTCAATTCTATCTAATCAGTGGCTTTTTAGATGGTTATTGAAAGAAGATGCAACCATAGTTGATTTTAGTAAAGGAAAGAGAAGCAGAGTAGGGCTCCTGTACCAAGAACCAAGGACATGAAGAAGAACAGGATTTGGTAATAGCCTTCAAGGAATTCTCAGCCTGATAGAAGATTCAGACACAAAGAAGGTAACTTAGAAGGTACCGTGTGATGTACTGGCAGCAATCGCAGCCTAATGACATGACATATTGTATTAGAAAAACCCATACAATCCTCTAATTTCTCCAATTTTATTTTGTAACACTTCTAGCGCTGACTTGTCTTTTAAAATAAAAGACATGAGAACACCAAAGCTACTATTGTCCTTGTTTATAACGCTTCCTTTATTAAAGATTAAAAAACCCTCTCTGATTATTTTGTCTCAGTCTAAAACGTACTGATTCCACATGTAATATTTCTAGAGACTACTTTATGGACAAGGTAAACATGTATAATTAGACATTAACCAGTAATGTTGTTAATGCATTTCTTTTCCTCTGCCCAGAATTTTCCCACCAAGTTTAAAAACGATGAGAAATATATCAAACTCAGTGGCTTTCTGACCGTAGGATCATTTCCCGCTGTTTTGCTATAGAATTTTGCTCTCTCTTGTGACCTTAATGTCAAGAGGCATAATTTCTCATTTTTCAGTACACCCTGGAGGCTTGACCAAAACCCAGAATCCTTCAGAGGTCAATGAGATTGCCATGCTTACCTGAGCAATGCCCGTCTAGCCTGGAGAAGGATGAAAAATGGGTATAAACTATGGGCCCATTTTTAACGTCTTAATTTTTAAAGACAGGTTATTAGTAAAGAAAATAATCTCGCAGGAATTGATATTACAAGTAGCCAATTCTGATGATTCTAAACACTTGGTTACTTTTTCATAATTTACATGAAACTGATAAGTTATTTTCAGTGAAATTCAGCAAGAAGCCTCTCAAATCTATATTTTACATCTTATTTTAAGCAGCAACTTCCATATATAATTTTATCCTCTAAGATTTTATATTTTTTGTCAGTTATTAAGACTGATTTCCAAGAGTCTCTTTCCCAAAGATTCTTGAGTACATTTAAATATTATGTTATAAATGTGTTTAATTTGCATTGCATCGATAGAAACTGTGATGGTCATTTATTTTTATAAACTTTAATAAATTAAAAAAATATCATTTACTCTTTAATACTTTGTGGATATTTTATTGCAAATCCCTTATTTAAAATTGTGTGGCATGCATATGTAAAGCAGTATATGGAAACATATTGAAGGGTGTATAGAACTTCAAATGCAAAAATGAGCATCTCCACTGAGGAATAAAATATCTACCTATTGTTCTTATTTAGGTCAATGCATTTAATCAACAAATAAGCTGGTTTTTGTTTGTTTTTTGTTCGTTTTGTTCTTAAAGCAAAGCAAGTATTATTGAATGCCAGTAAATACTTTTTTTTAATGATTATTGCTACATATATCATTGATAGCATGGTGACAATCAATAAATACCTGCCAAAAGTTCTCCCTCACAAGTGAAATTTTTGTGTTCCTATTTTTAAAAGGTAGACCCCAAAGTGATGCTGAAGGCAAAGGACCATAAAGTACCACAAAATAAACAAATTTTGCATTATTTATACAGCTTCCCATATAAGTACCATATGGCATATTCATTATAATATGATGTATTACAAACAAGCTGCTTTTGAGGGCCTTGTATGTTTCAAGTGCTGCTTAAATGCTGAAGGTACAAAGATAAATAGGTATGGCTCATGACTTAAAGGAACCCAAAACCAGCTGGGGAGACAGACGTTGATTTATGAAAAATGGAAACTCATGCTGAAGTGCTAAGGTTACCTGACACAGTGTGATACACATCACTATGCTTACATATTTATTATTCACTCATACAGAAATGTATATAAAATGTTTGCTATATGCAAAGCACGGTGTAGGCACTGGGGATATAGTGGAGAAAGACAAAGATCTTATAAAATGCATAGACTGGGGGAAGAGAGGCCTTCAACAACTAGTTATACAACTATCCATTTATTTTTAATTAAACTAGTTTTAGAACAGTTTTAGATTTACAGAAAAATTACAAAGGCAGAACAGAATGTTCCTATATACTCAGCCAGTTTCCCCTATTTTGAGCCTCTTACATTAGTATAGTGCATGTGTTACAATACATACACCAATATCGATACATTCTAATGAACGAAAGTGCATTATTTTATTCTATTTTTAATATTGTTATTAAAAATAATTAAATGCAGGGTGATTTGAGAAAGTAGAGGAAATCCTGACTTCATATGAAAAAATCAAGGAGAGAGTCACGATCCATTTGAAATATATGCTAAGTCCTGTGAGGTGAACAGGAATTGGCTAGAAAAAGGAGAGGGAGGTAAGATCATTCCAGGAACAAGGAACTGCAAGTGCAAGGCTCCTGAACTGAGGAACAGAATGTATCTTTCATGAAATAGAAATGAAGCTATTGTGATTTGAAGAAAGATAGTGAGAGGGGAAATAGCAGGAGACGATGATATGGAGACCAGCGCTATATGACACAGGACCTAGAAAGTCATGTTAAGGATTTTGGTCTTCATTCTAAACGTGCTGAAATGTTGTCGAAGGGTTTAAAGTGTCAGGCTGACACAATTGTCCTGTCATTTTTAAGAGAACACTCTAAAAGAGTTGCAGTTAAGAAGTGGGTAGGTTGAACTGTGGCACCCACTTCAGGTAGGTTTAAGTTGCTTCCTTTAAACCGTGGGGTTACTAGTCATTGTTCTACCACTCCACAGGTGATATGGTTTCTAAGGCCAGTGGAGACCATCAACAGAGGAGCATACTTACAGTGTGCATGCTAGTTTCAAAGCACTCTTTAAACATGTGACATTTATAAACAGTCGGTTGCTCAACAACAGGGATTGCAAACACAGAATAGTAATAAAAGTTATAAAGCTATAGGGAAAAACATAGACCCCAAGATCCCATCGAGCAACATAAAAAATGAACACAAAATGGTTACACATTAATTTCCCTGAGCTTCCTAAAAGTTTGCTATTGTCCATAATTTAATAGTGATACAAGGCAAATCTCATGGCAGTGCCCAACAGAGAACCTGTTTTTAGCTTGGGCCTCATGTAAGAAGGTGATTCTTCCTGCTTTGAAAAGATGAAAATGTGCTTCTTACCATACCATTGTGAGGACAGTGATCATGACAGGGAGTAGCCCCTGAGAGAGAACATACAAATTGCCCAGTAATTCTGATAGAACGGGGAGTCAGATATCTGTAAAGGTAGAGTTTTGCAGAGCTATTGAGGGGAGACATATTAATCCTTAGAAAGCAATTCATCCCAGTGCCTCTTGATTTTTGTTTGTTTGTTTGTTTTATAGGAACATATTTAGGCAGAGGACAATTTAATCCATGGCTTAGCTACATCACCTGTTCCTGTGAAGGGTCTATGAAGTATTACATTTTAGGAGGTATTTTATGCATAAACTAACAGAGTTGTTAGTCATTTCATGTTTAATCCACATCTATTCACACATATTAATGTATAATTTTTAGAAAAGCACAGGATTAAAAACACTAGAGAAAAATGCATCAGTACACACTATAAACTTCACAGCAAACTGAACTATATATACTTGCAGTAGCTAATTATTGGAAAAAAAAGAAGAGCAGCAATTAAAAATGTGCAACTCAAGGCAATGCTGATGTCTCTGGAAAACACTCTCTGCCCAAGGCCAGGGGGTTTATAGCATTTTCCACCTTTAAGTGACAGCCAGACATTTAAAAATATATATTTATTGTCCTCAATAAACTCTGTTAACTTGTGAATTCCAAATTTTAATAATTTTGAATGATTTGCTTTACTGATTATCAATAAGTAGTTCTTATTTATTTATTTTTTAAAAATCTATGGAATTGAGTGTCCTAGACCAGTAAGAACAGCATATGGGACTGACATTTTTGAATTAATTTTTACTATCTAGTGGAAAGATTTTTATCAGCTAACAATATAGGCCAAAGATTATACATTGGGAAAAATGGCTCTGCCTTAATTCATGATTGAGAACAATGTCCCCTTTTTTCACTCTGTTAATTTCTTCAGGCTAAAATAAGTGGAATACTTATTATTTTTTATATATAAAATTGCATTCTCAAATGAACACGGTGATATAATCAGCCATTAGAGTAGAAAAGGGAAAAAAATCACCTTTCTGTAAGTTCATGCTGATTTTGGGGGTAACACAGTACAGAGACATGCTCTATTCATACTCCCAAGTCCAAGGTTGTATGTTTAACTCTTGATGTTCTTCGCAACAAAATTTAACCATCTGTACATTGGAAATAAAATAACTCCTTTCCTTGATGTGCATTTCCATGTTTACATAAATACTTTTCAACTGAAATGCCAAATCTAATTTAACTATGTGTGTATCAGCCTACTAGTAAGATTGAGACATCTTCAGAAGTGATTATTGCAATTGGGTCTTAACAATGTGCAGCATTTCAGGTAAAGATGGATTGCTCAGGATTGTTGGACAAAACCACATTTGCATTGCTATTCAATTAGTTGACATTTTCACTGCAGAAAATGGCTATAATGGAATCATAGTTTGAGTTTCAGAGATGAGTCTTACTCCACTTAAAATTAATATCCAATGTTGCTTCAGTTTTTATGTGCACATATGGACATATGAAGGTATGTACATGCATATATATATACTTTTATAATCGAAGACAATACACTGATCGAAGGTTGTGCAAGTGAAGAACAATGAGCAAGTATATCAACAGGATTTACATTTTTCTGTTCCAAGCAAAACTTGAATTAGTCTAAGACAGATCTTGTTGCTTTTATTGTAGCTGTACTACTTATAAGACTCTTGACTGAATGTAAAACTCCTTGTAGTGAAGTGAGGTTAATAATTATTGTGTTCTCAAGCATTTCTATTTAATCATATGCATTAATGAAGACAGAATGTCTTACATAAACAAATAATTAATTTTAACAATTGGAGTATAAACATTCTTCACTGATGCAGACATCTGGAGTTTGGTATTTAACTGTGAAATATGCACATTTTCTCAAGTATATATTTTCTGTTGTCAAAAACATGTGAAAATATGAATTTACTTCATAAACATTGTGCTTATTATATTGTTTTAAGAGGGGTTGGCTGGCCGAGTGACTCAGTTGGTTAAGAGCTCGCTCAGGAGTGTGAGCGCTGAGCAACAGGGTCACTGGTATGATTCCCGACCTGAGCTGAGCTGCCAACAGCTGCCAACAGGTGGCAGGATGGCTCAGCTAAAAAAAAGAAAAAAAAGAAAAAAAAGAGGGGTTAATACTTTAAATGGGAAGAGATTAAATATATAGAGAATGATAAAGGGCTTAGATTTGGGAGCCCCTCAGATCAATCACTTCAGAGGTTTGAGCACAAGAATATGATATTTACAATAATAGGATATGAATAATAGAATATGAATACTATCATATGTATAATATCATATGATATAATATAAATATAATATAATGGTAACTTATTAAAAATATATTGTTGATTAACTTTGGACATAAGGGAGATAGCACGACAACTTCTGTCAAAATGGAGCTTCTCTCAGACACATCGCTTTTCCCTGGGCCATATCACAGCTTTCCTATGCTTACAGACACTAGACAGGACTTCAACACTACTCTTGGACGCCATTTTAAACAGCAAAAGCACCACCAAAGAATCCAAAATTGTGAAAAATGTGGCACTAAACATCCCCCAAAAGGACACTGGTTTACAGTATAACAGCCGAACCAGGAAGACAAAGGGTCATCTTACTCTGTCTCAGCTGGCAACATCACTGGAGCAACTCAAAAGCAAAAGATGAGACGGGAAGGTTACCGCGCACGTGACTTATTGGGCATCACAAAAGTAAGGGCAGCTGGAGAGCTAACAGTTACCGTCCTGGCCGGCGGTAATTACTTGGCCAACTATTCAGCTGGGCCAGACATACTGTGCCCAGTTCTTTCTCTCCATCATGCCACCTTGGTAAACTCACTTGTTAGCTCTAGCAACTTCTGCTGCTGTCGTTCCATGAGACTGTCTCCATAATCATGTTATCTGAGATAAGTCTGCTTAAGTGCTTCCTTTCAAATCTGTATGTTTTTATTTATGTTTCTTGCCTGATTTCCTTGTTAAGAACTGCTGCCACAATGTTGAGTAGCAGTAGTGGGAGTGGACATTCCATTTTTGTTTCTGGTCACATGGGAAGCATATTCAGTATTTTACCATTAAGTATCAATCATACTTGCTATAGGTTTTGGTAGAGGCTTTCTATAAGATTGAAGAAATTCTATTCCTAGTTTGCAGAGAGATTTTTCAATGAATGGATTTTGGCTTTTGTCGAATGCTTTTATTGTGTCTATTGAGGCAATCTTTTTTTTTTTTCATTTTTAGTTGTTAATATGGTGAAATGCATTTATTAACATTAAAATATTAAAACAACCTTGCATTTATTAGATACACCCCACTTGGTGAATATATATATATATATATATATATATATATATATATATATATATATATATATATAATTGGAATTTTATATCCTAACATTTTGTTTAAAGTTTTTGCATCTATGCTCATGAGTGTCATTGGTCCATAGTTTTCTTTTCTTGAAATGTTTTTGTCTGGTTTTGATAGTAGAGTAATAATAGTCTCATAGAATGAATTCAGGAGTTTTTCTTCCTCTTTAATACCCTGGGAGAGTTTGCATACAATTGCCATTATTTGTCCATTACATGTTGGATGGAATTCACCAGTAAAACTATTGGGTCGTCGGAAAAGTCATATGCATTTTTGCAACAAAAAACAGAAAAAATACATCATGACTTTTCCGACAACCCAATATTTGCACCTTAAATTTTCTTTGTGAAAAGGTTTTTATTCACAAATGAAATATTCTATATGTATAGTGGGTTTTATGTTATCTCATTCTTGAGTAAACTGTAGTAATTTCTGTCTTTTAATGAATTTCCCATTTAATCTACCTTGCCATATTTATTGATATAACATTGTTCATGACTCACATATTATCCTTTTATTATCTGTAGAGTCTATGGTTATGTCACCTCTCTCATTTCTGATTTCAGCAATCTGTCTTCTTTCTCGCTCTTTTTTTTTATAATTTTGACTAGAAGCTTATCAATTTTACTGATCTTGTCAGCCAGCTTATTGTTCCATTGATTTTCTTTATTCTTTATGTCACCTATGTCATTGATTTCTGCTCTGATCTTTATTAATTCCTTTCTTATACCTACTCTGTACTTCATTTGCTTTTCTTATTCGATTTTTTTCTCTTTTTGTTTTTTATTAAAGTTGACATCACTGAATTAAAACTTTTCCTCTTATCTACTATAGGCAAGTGACATTACTTCTCTGTCTTACATCTAAAATTTTAGCTCTGCAACCATTTTTAAATCACTTAACTTCTATAAGTTTCATTTCCCTTATTAATCAAATGGGAATAACAATTCTTATCTGATTATACTCACCAAATTTGCCTGGTAAAACACTCAAGAATCAAATAATGTTGAACACTTTTAAGGGTTACACAGGCATATTATTGTATTTAGTCATTTTTCACAGCTCTAAACTGCCTAAACAACTTTTTTTCTTAATTTGATAAATTGAATTGAGGATAACATTTTCTAGTATGTTCTGCATGCATGTAGCTTTGCAGAAAACCTCTAGATAAAATGGAGTGAGTTTCATCATTCAGGATGCTTAGGGGAAAATATTGGTATGCCTTTTTTTTTCTTTTTCAAGTTATATATATTTACCTTCTCAGAAATCAGCTTTATGTTGTATGAAGAAATCTTCCCTTCTTCCCTTCTTTTGAAGTGCTTTTAGGAGCAGGTGGCATAGCTTTAGTGGGATCTCTCTCCCCTGAGGCAGATCTGGTATTGATCAGCCCTGTCATATTCTCTCAACAGTCCCCCGTATTGATTACCTGCCCACCTTGCCAATTAAAGCAGGCAGAGAGTTATATGTTTTACCTTAGGGCTCAGTTGTGGACCAGGATTCTATGCTTTCTTTTAAATGTGCCTTTGATCCAGAATCCAGATCCCCTAATGGCTTTGCCGTCATTGCTTCTGGATGCTTGGAGTTTTTGTTACAGAAAATTTTCAGATACCTTTGTTGATTTGCAAATAAGAAGAATGAGGAGGGTAAAAAACAAAGCAAAACAAAACAAAACAAAAACAGAATTAAGTCCATGGGCATGTCTAAGTAAATCATAAAAATAATAATAATTGAAGCAATTTTTTGAGAATAGTTAAAAATAAATAAAACATAACCCATGTATAGCAGCCATAGGTTAAAGGAAAAAATGTAAATAGATTCACTCTTTAATTCACTTAACAAACATTTATTGAGTGACAGCTGTATACCAGCCAGGCCCTGGTCACACCACCAAGGAGAGGATACAGTGGTGACTAAGACAAGTGGTCTTTTATGGAGCTTACATCCTCATTCTTCCAAATGTTAGTTACTCTGGCTTGAGTTTAGCACTTTTGACTACAACTTGACAGAGAATGGATGATACACTTGAATAATTTCTCATTTTGCCTCCCGAAAGATTTAGTTGTTCATGTTCCCTGCTGAATATGAAGGACACAAAAATAAAATAAGCATTCTTTCCCTCAAAGGGTCATAATCTTTCAAGAAGAGGAACTCTGCTCGGTCCACAATTAATAACTTACATACCTGCACCAACATGACACAGATATATTTATATTCCTCTAGGTTCACAGTGCTCTCCTGACCCTGTGACTGTCCCAAGGCAAGACTAGATGTAATCTTCTATGGTGATAAAACAAGTGAGCCTACAAGATCTTGATTCCTAGGCAGTGAGATACCCCCATCCCCTAAATTGTTGGGTCACCATTCTCAAGCTGCTGCACTAGGATTGGGCCCTTTGTCCAGCTTTACTTCTGGGCCCTATGATGGTCCTTTCCCATGCATCCTGTTCTCTTACTTATGGGGCCAAACCAAGTTCAGCTTTGAGATAAATTCCAAACTCTTTCTTGACATCCTCCCCAGAAAGCCATCTCCCTAAGCCCTTTCTATATAGAAAATTTGGATCTTCTAAAGTGCTCACACTCCCTCATGTGGCACTCCTTTCATGTTCTTTCTTTTAGACACAGTAAGACACGTTAACCCTTGAAAAAGGTGATCTATTTTGGGTCTCTCCTTGATGCACACAGGCATACTGCTCATCCCTTGCTAATGAAGGTGCCTTCCTCGTCTTAGTACTGAATATAGATAGACTGAAGACTTTTTCCTGCAGCCAAACAGAACAAACCATGAACTGAGCTTCTTACAGAAAATCCCAGAACCAAGTATTTGGAGGATATGCAAACCTGCCATAATGGTTTAATCTATTGCCCAGTAATGTACAATAGGAGCTTATGGACTTGGTTATTCATTAGAGAGCCAGAGCAGGTTAGAACATAAGCTTGAGGAAAGTACAAATGGTAGTAGGTGTGAACAAATATATTCAAGCAAAGAAACTAAAAATTATTTCTACTCTTCAATCATCATCATCATCATCAGTGGGTTTGTTATTTCCCTCAAGGTGGCATAAGTGGGCAGACTCATGAATCAGTTTCCGCAATGGCCATGTTGAAAGGCAGAACATGGGACAGGCCACTCTATTTGCAGTCCCCTGTTAGAGTGGGAAGAGCAAACAGACAAACAACCTTCTCAGAAGGCACTATGGGTATCCCCCCCAAATTTATACATTAAAGCCCTCACATCCAGTGTGGCTCTATTTGGAGACAGCATCTTTAGGAGGTAATTAAAGTTAAATGAGGTCATAAGTTTGGAGCCCTAATCTGGTAAGACTGTGGCCTTATAAGACAAGGAAGAAAAAGAGAGAATCAATGTCTCTCTCTCTCTCTCTCTCTCTCTCTCTCTCTCTCTCTCTCTCTCTCTNTAAGACTGTGGCCTTATAAGACAAGGAAGAAAAAGAGAGAATCAATGTCTCTCTCTCTCTCTCTCTCTCTCTCTCTCTCTCTCTCTCTCTCTCTCCCTCTCTCCCCCTCCCCCTTCCCCATGTGAGGGCACAGTAAGAAAGCAGCCAACTGAAAGCTGGGAAGAGAGTTCTCACCAGGAACCAGATCAGGTACCTTGACCTTGGACTTTCCAGCTTTCAAAACTGTGAGAAAATGCATTATGTAAGCCACCCAGTATGTCATGTTTTGTAATTGCAGCTTGAGCAGACTAAGACAGGGAGAAGTCCCCCAAGAAGAGTCTCCCTTATTCTCATTGGCCAGACAATTGGCACATGCCTACTTCTATGCCAATCACTTTCAAGGTCAATTCATAGCTTAATAAAAACAGTGGTTCTCATCCAATCAAGAGTAATTTTGTCCTCAGCATTATTTAACAATGACTACAGAAGACATTTTTGATTGTCACAACTTATAATTCAGCAAGAAGTGTTACTAGCATCTGGTGGGTAGAGGTCAAAGATATTGGGAAACCTCCTACAATGAACCCATCAGCCTCTCAGCCCCTCACAACAAAGAATTATCCTGCCCAAAATGGCAACAATGCTGAGGTTGAGAAACCATGATCTAAGTGAATCATGGACAGACCTTTTGTGTTTAGTATTCAAATGTATATTGACATTCATGACATGCTGACATATAAAGACAAAGGCCATTCCTGAGTTCCTTAAGAGTTGTGAGAAAGAGGCCAGAGAGAGTCAGTAGCCCTAAAGGGCCCTCTCAGGAGCAACGAGATGCAAGATGCCCAGTGTGAATTCCTTACCTGAAACCAGATTCCTATCTCCTGTTGCCAGGAAGTTGCACACACCCCTGCACCTCAGTGGACGCATGCTGAGGCTGCTGAGGTTGTCTGTTCTTTCCAGGCAGCCACAGTGTCCCAGTCTGCTAACACCAAGCCCTACAGGGACTGGGGCTTGGCTGAGTGGGGAGGGAGGCAGGAAGGGGCTGGGTAATGGGTGCATTTGAGACTTGCTGTTTTACCGGTGATGCATGTCTCTCCTACTCTCAGGATCTCACACTCATCTCTGTTCTATCCTTTGCAGATTTCAACTTTGGATTTTGACCTAAGGTGTGTACCTGAGGATATGAGATCGAGGTACAACTTACCTTCACCAAGTTCCAGCAAGCATTCGTGTCTTTTGCTCACCTCTCTGACTCTAATTCTTAATTCCAGTCCATGGGATGTTTTTATTTGTTTGTTTGTTTGTTTGGTTTTTTTTTTTGCTATTGTGGTGATGATGTTAAACTTTGTGCTTCTGGGAACCAGTTTAAGAAATCCCTTCATCCTTTTCTTTTCTAGCAAAGTCTAATAAAAAAGGACCGCCATACTCTCACATATTCGCAGATAAGAGCTGCCTCCACCTTTTCCCATGCCTCCATTGTTTACCTGCCTCTATAAGACCTCAAGTCTCCTTTTTTTAAAAAAACATTCTTCATTAATTAACTGCTCAGTTGCAATAGCCTGAATAGCATCATCCCTTCAATTGTGTGGTGCATTTCATCTTTCTCACCAAGTATGTAGGAAGATGGATTAGTTATATACTGATCATGCATTCCTTGATGCCTACCCTTTATGACATAAATGTTATTCCTTCAGTTGTTCCTGGTTCTGGATTTTGCTCGCAAAGAAAGAGAGAGAGAGAGAGAGAGAGAGAGAGAGAGAGAGAGAGAGAGAGAGGAAGAGAGAAAAAAAGAAAGATCAAAACTCTAAAATCCTTTCTTTCATACACACTCTGCCAAGAATTTTAGTGTCTACATAAAACTAAAATATAAAGCACCGAGTCTTCTTTCTTGCATGTCTATTGTTATTACCCCAGCTCAAGGGGAGAAACTTTAGAATGGCATTTCAATTGTATAGAAAACAGAGTAATGATAAAAAAACAAAAAAAACAAAAAAAACAAAAAACAAAGGTTAATATTTTTCAAATATTTCCTATCACATGAAGATTTAATGAGGTAATGTATGTGCATACTTAGATCAGTTTCTGGTATACAAGAGGTGCCCAATAAATTGGACTTTTATTATTGTCATGACCATTATCATTATCTTTGTGAAATCTTTCAGTCATCGGGGAATTTTAGGTAATTTGGTTTCAGTCACAGTCTCTTTGAATGCTTTTTCTTTTCTTTATTTCTAAGCTTACTTATTCTAGGAGCTTTGATCATAAACTAGTATAATCACCTAAAAGCATTTGGCACCTCCTTAAATAAAGAAGAGACATTTTTTAAAGCCCAAATATAATCTTCCCAGTGCTTTTGGTTTATCCTCAAGAACAAAAGCATAAAGTAGAAAGGGAAAATAAGGATTACTGTGCAGGGAGATAGAATACCAACCTTTGGAAGGAATTTTTAAAAACTAAAATTTGCAAGTGCCAGAAGCTTTGAAAAAAGAAATCTTAAATAAAGCTTTTGTGTGGTCCCTGGCTTAGAACACGAAATCTGGAGGAAATTACCATTGGAGTAAACAGTAGGATTTGAGCTTTGTCTGACATAGTCTGAGAAATTAGAAATTAGCGTAGGCCATAGTTGAAACCGTCAGGCCAAAAATTAATTGGGAACATTTAAAAGGGAACTATGTTGAAGCCTAATGTAGAACTTAAGAGTGTTTTAAGAAACTACATGGAATGTACTTTTCATTGTAAATAATTTTGAAGTTTAGTCTGCCAGTTTGTTTTGTACTTATTTCAAATCTATTATTTTTATCCTGGGAAGTATAGGTGTAGATTGACAGTGGTAGAAGTACAAACATACAAGGATGGACTACAAAGTTCACAAACTTTCCATCGTGCACTTACATGGTGGAAAGTTCGCGAACTTAATTGTCTGATCTTTTCATATATACATAAACCCCAATACTATTTTATATTCAATACAACATTTTTTTCTGAGAAAATACTTTCCATATAAATAAGTAACAACCTACTATTCAGGTACCATAAAATAATTTGTCAAATAAAAGTAAATTACATCACTCAATAGTGATATTTTCAAAATAGCACAAGATTGCATAATCTATCACAGAAAAATAAAAACTTGAAGTGACATTTTACTGGTTTTAAAGTCATTTCACTGCACAAGATTGCAACAGAATGTAAAGGGAAAGTTAGAAGAGAAACACACAATAGATTAGAATAAACTTAATTGCTATTCACTTCTAGAAATGTCTTTTTTCAAATCTAAAAGGTTTAGATCTTTATAAGGGTAAATTATTATAACTGTAAGGGAAAATGTGTGTTTCAAAGGAAAACCATGCATTGTCTAGAGCAAACCCTTCAGGGTTATCTTACTAGATACTCTGGGAGCGATTTTATAACTCTGTAAATTGTGGTTAACAGGGTGTAATGCAAAATGCTTATTGTCTATAGGCATGCAAATGTATCCTGTCCAGTGGAGGCTCGGTCGACTTTCCTTCTACTTTTTCTCTGGAAATGCCAGCGTTCATCTACTTGTAAATTCATCTCAACAATCTTTTCTCCACATAAATTTATATTCCTTTGGCTTCTTTGAACCAGTTATAACATCTGCCTGGTTCCCTGATTTAATTAATTAGTTAAATAAAATCTTCAACGCATGTTCTTTTTAAATCTGTGTAAACGTCATGATTTTGCCTGTTTCTTAAAAAATAAACTTGAGCATAACTTATGCAGACACTTGATGAATAATGCAGCTTGACTCAGTTGTCCATCTGGGGAAGCAGCATTTAATCCTGTATACATTTATCGCACATCTACTCTGTGTGAGAGTCAGCTCCCCGCTAAAAACTGAAGGGATAAATAGCTGAGTTATAAATGTGCCTTGAGTACAAAATTGAAAACATAATAGACTAGAGATTGGAGGGCTGTTAGTTATATTACAAAAGAGAGCTTGAACTGAAAGCTTAAATAAAGCACTCTGAGAACTACCACTACACAGTGAGGCAGAGCTGGGGTATGGGAACAGGCCACATGAATGAAATGGCCTTGGGTATGGCTCCTGAAAGGTGAGCAGGAAGTCAGCAGGTACTATTTAGAGAAAGAGGTCACCAGAGTGACAGAAGCAATGAGGTCAAGGGCCAGAGTACGCACAGAGAGAACAAATTCGCTGCTCTCTTCTCCTAATAAAACATTCTCCTTTTTGACACTACTTTTCTATTGCTTACACTGAATTTCCTTGGATTTACCTTTCGGTATGGAAGTAATTAATTCAATAAATATCTTCACAAATATTTTTTGTTATCTATTTGTCCTTAGACTAAGGTTTGCAAACATGGCAGTACTAATATTTCAAGCAGGATCCTTCTTTGGTGGTGAGGGGCGGGGGAGCTGTCCTGTACATTGTAGGATGTTTAGCCACATCCCTTGTTCTGACCACTAGATATCAGAGCCATGAGTTGTAACAACCAAAAATGCCTCTAGATATTGTTCCCTTTCTAGAATTGAGGGAGGGAATATGTCCCCAGCTGAGTGAGGTCCACTGCTATTAATTCTTCAAATTCAGCAATTGAACACCAACAAAATTACCCACCGCATCCCACCCCACAACTTACATCTTTATTCTCTGTTGTAGTTAGAGTTCACTGATTTACCAAGTCTCACAGATTCCAAACTTTGCAGTCAGGTAATACCACTTCTTCCTTACTTCTAAATCTTATCCCTCACAAAATCCTCCACCAGACATGTCACTCTAACCTGGTAACCTCTTTCCGCCTGCATTACCACTACTTCTGTTCAATTTATTGGCTTTTGTCAAGACACTTTGAACAGGCTTTGTCCTGATTTTTCTGCCTCGCTTCTCTCTTTTAGTTTATTATTCCCATGCTGTCCAACTTATATGCTTAATGATTCAAGTTTTATGAAACCATGCAAATATAAAACAAATTTGTAAAAGCAAATAAGATAAAGTTTATTGACTGCCAATTCCTAGGGGAAAAAAAGACCAAATTAATTTTTAGATTAAAGCAAGCTAAGTTATTTTCCTACTGCAGGAAGGGAGGTCATGACCTTGGCAGTCTTAGTAGCACCTCAAAAGTCACAAGACAGAATGTTTATAAACTTGTGTGGTCGTTAAGTTGGAACACCCAATGCAGAGATCTGACTGGGACCAGGCAAAGATCATGATTTTACACTTCAAGACTGAGAGAGGGAGAAGACACATATTTTAAAGTGAGTTTTAGAAGTGTAAACAGTTGTTTGAGTCAAGTGCTTTGAGAAGGTGCCCTTTATTCTGACAATACAGGTTCAGATAAATAAATTTTTATGAGGTTCTTGAAACAAATAAAAGTTGCTGTCAAGTCCTTCTCCCTGAGCAAGATTTCCTGAAATAATAAAGTCATGTTTATGTAATAGACCAAAAAACTGAATGGTCATATGTGGTCTCAATTCTCAAGTCCAAAATTTCTAATTATGGCAAGTGAGCCTTTGACAATCGAGCCCTGCTCCCGCTTTATCTTTGCCTGCTGGCAAAACCAGGCTTGTGCCTGCCAAGCCTTCCAGACATGAGTAAACTACTGTGCCATACCCAGGTGCTTCCCACCTCCTGGTGTTTTTACAGGAATGGAGGGGGGGGAGAGGAAGAGAAAGAGAGAGAGAGAGAGAGAGAGAGAGAGAGAGAGAGAGAGAGAGAGAGAGAGAGAGAGAGAATGCACTTTTTTTCTAATTTAAATTGCATTTCAATATATTACAGCTATGTGTGCTCCAAAATGTGACGAATCAAATTATTTAAATTTAATTGTTTATCATACATAGGACATCAAAGGCATTTACAAAACATATTTGACATAAAAATAAAGATATCAGATTGTGTTAAAAATATAGAAAAATAGTTTATGTACCAAAATGCTCTAGGTGAGGAGCATCAATGATGGAATTGGAAGTGGAGTAAAATAAATAATAATAATAATTTGATATTTTTCTGTTCATAGGTTGGCCATTTCCATCCTAAAACCTACATGTGATAATAAATAAGTAAGTAAAATCATTCTCGTCATCAGCAGCAGCTAAAAAGTACTATTACTTTTATTTATTATATTCAAGTAAACAGAATATCACTATTCATTTTATACGTAACTTGAATTATTTTTTATGTCAAAATGGATGATGTTTTTTGTTTTTTGTTTGTTTGTTTTTCTTTTTCTTTTTCTGGGTCAAAGGACCCCCATATCAGGATTTTGATAGACAGAGTCTGAAAAGAATTAACGAGAGGCCAAGCTGTTCTTTGTCTCCATTTTCTCCCCCTTGTCTGACTTCCCTCCTTTTTCTGTTTTGTGAGCACCATGAGACTGATGTCCATGTTGCGAAGATTACTCCTTACTGTGTCAAAATATAAGAGTGGCCATTGCTGGAACTAACTCTAAGCTGACCAGAGTCCTCCTCTCCAGCTCTAGCCTACATTACAGGATTATGAATTTTTACAAGGAGTTACTGCGATGCGAAAACCTGAAAGGCTGCTTCAAAACAGCTAGTTCAAAAAGAGCCAATTGATGTTTATGGGGCATTAAAAATACTTTGTAGAAACAAAAAAAAAGAAAAAGAAATATTAAGATGAAACCCAGATGAGGATAAAAAGAACAGGGAGGAATCAGATCAAATATTTTGATAGAAAAACAAAATTACAAACCAAAGGGTGTGGGAATGACAGGGGTAGAAATCCAAACACAGAAATAGGAGACTTAAAATAAATTGATACAATCAGGGAAAAATAAACTAAATTGTTAGGCCAACTAGAAATAAAGTACTAAAATTGGAGCCATGTGTGTGACAAAGGAGCGGATGACATATGAAGCATTACAGAAATTTGGCTTACTCCTGAGGATGCTGAACTATTCATAAGATACACTTAGAAGGCTCCTACATCAGCACAGTTAAGATAAAAAATGAGACAAGAGTCTTCCATTTAGATGGAGCATTTAGTGGCTCCAGAAATGCAAGGACCAGCTCACTAAAACATAATCAGTCATTCACTGGGTCCTGGGTCACTGCAGAGGACGATGAAAGGGAGAATGCACAGTGGTCCCCAGATAGAAAGGAAAGACAGATGGACAATGAAACCGCAATTATATGAAATTTCAACATCTCTTCAAAATTATTTGTTGGGCTTCTGAGGCACAGAACAGTAAAGACCAGGGCAATTGCCTATGACCTGATCCAAGATGTCACAGGTTTGGAGTCTCTTCTCTCTTGATCTAGCCTTACTCAAAAGCCAGGATGACTTTATTTTTATTTTATTTAAGATTAAAAATAGACTCATGCTCTGAGGTGAAAGTTACATGAGTTGGGATTATGCACAAAAGAATAAAATTTGCATAGACTCATTTTCTTTGGAGGATTCAACCAGAAAAAAAAGAAGAGTAAGTTCACTAGTTATGGGGAAATTTTACCCTTTATGATGAAAGGGACACATGCTAAATAATGTTATGAGGTGTACACATCACAGCTGGAAGAGCTTCACTAATGTCAAAAATCAATGAGGTTGTAACAACCCAATATATGTTATTTGATAAGAAATAGGTAAATCTTTTTAAAAAGTAGTAAAACATGTTAACAAGAAAAATGTATTTAAAAGGAGAAACTAGTCACATCAGGAGAAAACTCAGACCTGAGATTTATTTATGAGTCATTATAATGTCACCACTGAGAAATCCATACTCCTCAAAAACCTGAGGAGTGAAAAAAAGTTGTGCCTCTCCAAAAAACACCATTTCAATGAAATGTCCTTTTGTACTTGGAAGAGGTATCATTGTGATCATAAACTTTGCAAAATTCCATTATGAAGAAGCATCATTCATACTCTTCAGCCAATCATAGCAGCGAAATAGCCTTCATTTCTCCAGGGGAAAAGTGGGAATCATGCTGTGATAGACCACTGAGTAATGAGGTAGAAATTAAACATCAGGCTTCTTTGTGATGTCAGGGTTTATCTCCGACTTGCAAATGTAAAAATCTTCAAGAAATCACTCTGCAACATACAGAATTTCATTGCATAGCTACATATTCCAGAGTATATCCTTCCACTGCTATATTATAGAATACATGTACCTATTTTTACTATGCCGAGCGCTTTGAAAACTGGGAACATTTACCTCAGACAAATGTAATTTGATGGCCTCTATTGAATCAATTGGTATCTCAGGATATTTTGGGAGAGTTAAAATTTCATCCCATAAATTAACCATTGTATCTTGGCTAAAGGTCATTGAAAAGAAACAGAGGATGGAGATGAAGATAAACCCTGATAATGATGATGATATTTCCCTCAGAGAGAGACCGTGGTGTCAAGTTGCACTTTCTACCTTCATATCTTAAAGTACCTCATATACTTTAAATCTACAACAATCTAATAAAGAGGTTTTCCTTTTTTTTTTTTTTTCATTTTGCAAGTGAGAAAAGGAAGCTTCAAAGAGGTTAAAAAACCTATTGAGAGTCCAAATGCAAATATACTCATTACACAAGAACAGTGAAGAATTGTGCTGAGGTCAAAGCAGGCAACAGCATTGACTTGAATTTCACAAATTAACGTTGTCTTTTTATTTAAGTGTGCCTGTTGTGGGAATAATAAAACTCTTCTTTAACTACTGCTACTAAAGCTTTATTTATTTATTTATTTTTTGGAAAAGTGCACACCTATTTTCAATGACCTTAAAAGCTAAGGTGATTCATTGATAAGGTGGAAAATAACTTCAAAAACAAGTTATTCCTGATTATTAAACTAAAGTTCTTGTGCTCACTACCTGAATTTATTTTTAACTTCCTGATGGATTAGTTGGGTAGTTCTTACCTTTGCCTTTCTGTGGTTCCAGGAAATATATTACACGGCATGAGCAAGTGTTGTGGAAATAAACTAATAGGAGATAAAATTCCCAGTCTCCCGTCTTCCTCTCTCATTCTCTCTTTACTCCCTGCATCCATTCTTATGTGAAATTTGGAAAGCTTTCCTCCTTAAACTGATTAGACACTGATTTTTTTTTTAAAGGATTCTTTTTAGGATCTACAAAACAACACCAAAAAAAAAGTATATAAAACTATTTCTCCCAGAATTCTAACAATTCCATTTCATTGCTTACATTTATTCTAAACTCGAGTTGGTTTCCTGCACTCTCAGACTGAAAACCATGCCTCTGCCACATTCCCACTCTACCGCACTGAAGTACCGTTGTCTGTGTCTCATCAGGGAGGTGGCTGCCCTTCAGTGGCGGGTGATGTAATCCTTGGTGTATATTGCATACATCTGTGGAAGGCTTTGGCAGCCCCAACTGTGAATGTCTCTAACATATCAGATCAGTATGCGAACCAGTAGTAGGCAATTGCTGGAAAAGTCTCTGTAGTTGGCAAATATTTTAATGATGCATGCGGTAAAATTGGAGCCAGTTGGCCTTTCATCTATCCTCAATACCCCAAAGTTCTAATGATAGATAAACCCTTTATTTTTCTTGAGCTGAAACACAGAATACAAGAAGATATCTGCTAAATAAGGGGCTCATTTTACATAGATGCTGAAAGGAAAAAGACATAAAGCCAATTTGGGCTATAACCACATTTTCAATATTGCTTAAAACGGACCAGAGCACATGGATGTGATGGCAGTGAGCAGAACTGTATATACACAAGGCCGACTGTAAGAAGTTGAACTGTTACCAAAAGCGCAAAAGATTAATTTACTTACTTTACAACTTGCACAGCTGTTATTCAAGAATAATTGGGCTTCTTAAAAAAAAAAAAAAGCAATCATGTACTGGCAGTTTGGAATATTTATATGAAGCCCAAATGAAAGGTTTCTTACTGTGATGCAGGCAGCATGGGACATTTTGTGAAGAATCACATAATCCATTGTGTGTCTGTGTCTCTACTGCAGGTAAGGTCTCTTACTTTGACAGGTAACCACTAGTTTCTGACAGGATATTTAATCAACAGAGGAAAAAAAGAAAACATTCTACTTTTATGTAAAGGATATATAAGCTTTGTTGCTGAGAAATAATTTTGTGCATTTTTAAGCATAAATGGAACTGCTAAAATAGTAATATCTCTCTGATGGAAACAGTATACTCACTGGATTTTCAGTGAAACCAATGACCGATTCTGGCCATGTGTATGCTATCATTTCACCCTTTTATTTATAGTACCCAAGAGAGAAAAGACCAATGCATCTAATGTACTCACAAGGAAAAGCACAAAAATTCCATCCACATAATTTCTTTTCAGCCCACAGTTGAAAAACATGAGTTAAAAAGCTTAATATAACAGTGATAGAAGAGATTTCTGATTGCTATATTAGACTTGAAATATTTAATAACCTATTTACGTATATATCTGTATATATATCATACACACATATAAGTGCAATATTACATATATGTAATGCATATGTATACATGTATGTATATATTACATACACAGAATGCATGTGTGTAATACATGATGTATATTTCCCTCTATTAGTAACTATCTGTGATAGAAACCATACAAACATCATTTGCTGAACAATTCAGCATAAAGATCTTTGTTTTCTTCATAAGTATCTGTATAATAAAGTTGCATTTATTGTCATTGTTATCCTCACTTCCTTAGACATACACACAAGGGCAACAACAAAAAGCACAGTCAATATCAACCCAGAAAGAAAAATACGATCCTCCTATGTACCCGGCTGGGGTTCAAATCCCAGCACAGTCTTTGACAGTGTTGTTAAATAAACAAAGCCATTAGACTGAGGTGGTTCTAATGCCTTGGCTGCCTACCTAAGCAAACCAAAACCTAAGTCCATAAATCCCTCAAGGTTAAGAAATTGTAACCTAAAGACAACTAATCAGTCAATTCAGCTTTCCCAAACAAGGCAACTACTAAAGCTATAGCCAATCAAATAATTTTCTTGCTTTGATTCTGAGTGTTCTCCATAAAAGTCTTGTACTAATTATATGACCTTAGTGACCTTGCCTCATTTCTTTATCTTAAAAATTGAGATAATACTAGAAAATAATTATATGACTAAGGTCATATAATTAGTAATCTGATTATTGAAACATGTAACTCTAGCTTTTAGTAAGAGCTCAAAAAATGTTGGGTATTTTCATTACTAATGTTAATTTCTTGAACTTGAGGTTGATATGCCTACTTGCTTGATACCTAAGTTGCCTCATTCTAGCTTTAACAAAACAAACGTTCATAAGCAAGGGTCCGGGGCAACATTAGCCTCAAAAATCAAAATGGTGACAACAAAAACTGTAACAGAGGTCGATTTTGATCATCAAATGCTGAGTAAACAACTGATCAAAAGTTTGGCAGTATAATGGGACATCTTTAGAGCATTGGTTCCCATTTTTTCACCACAAAAATCATCTGGATGCTTTTTTAAAAATCTAGATTCCAGCCATTCCTCTAGAAAGTCTGATCATGTAAGTTTCAGAGAAGCAGTCAAATTTGTGTTTTAAAAGGGACACAGATAATTTTTATATTGAGGGGGTAGTTTAAAAAATCAACAAAATAAGGCTGTTTGATAACAATATGTTACGTAGCTGAATGTTTTTTGTTTGTATGTTTTTTTAAATATACCAACAACAAAGGTATGGAGTGTTTTTCAGAAATGCAAATTATTTAAATTAATGTCTATGATAAAATAGACATTAATAGACTTAAGATTCTTGGATGCTTCAGCTTTTATCAGATCACTTTTGCTTTCACGATTGGCGAATCTATTACCTTCTATACTAAACACCAAAACCCATTGTAGTCTGTGAACACAAATAGAAAGATTAAATCGTTCAACTTTTCCACACATTTTCTCTCCACAACCTCCCCACAAAAAAACTGTGGTTATTTTTTTATTAAGGATTGAGGCAAAGCCTGTGAGCACAAATTCTACCTTTAACTTAGTTTTTAAACTTTGTTAAAGTTTTTTTTCTATGGAAAGAAAACCGATTTAAAGATAAAATATGTAGCTCCACAGAAAAGATATTTAAGAGTAGGTGTCCTTTTTTGAAAGAATAATAAGGTTATATATCTGTTAGTAATAATTACTGATTTGTTCTAAACCTAACAGCACTTTTGTTCTATCTGTATCATTGCAAAAGAATCAGAATAAGAACTTGAAACTCATGCTATTATTTCAAGATATTTAACAAAAAAATAAATATTTTCTGGGAAAATGGAAAAAATTTTATAAAATGTCTATATATATATATATATAGACAGTAGAACTACCAGATGCCAAAACATGTTGCATCACTGTAGCAATTAAAACTGTGTGGTAGAGACACAATGAAACAGAATGAAGAGTCAAAAATAATATGGCAAAATCGGCATTGTATATCAGTAGGGAAGAGATGGAGTGGTCAACAAATGGACAGCAATTATGCAGCCATCTGTGATGAGAAACAATCACTACCCCATCCACTTCTTTCTCCAAAATAAATTTTGGTCAGGTCTAAGTTTTTAACTATAAGATATAAATTAATAAAATGATAAGAGAGGACAGTCAGAGATTATTAAAAGTGCAATGCAAAATGCAGAAATATAAAAGAAATTCTTTAAAAACCTAAAATATGTAAAAAATCTGCATAACATTTAAAAACAGACCTTAAGAAGACATTGTCATGTTATGAAATGTCTGCAAATTATGCGATAATGTGCCGATTTCCTATGTCCGATTAATAAGAAAATTGTCAACAATTCGAAGGAAAAATGAGCAAAACACCAGGACATTCCTTAGTAAAGGAAAAGCAGATGTCTTTCAAGCACATGAAAAGATCCTTGCCTTCACTTACAAGAGCAGCAAATTTAAAGTATGATAAAATGTTTTATTTTTACTTATCAGGTTGGAAAAGGTAAACATATCTGATAATATACTATGTTGGCAAATGTATGAATTGTCATATTCTTCAAATTAAAAATACATATAACTGTTCCAGGATTCTATGTTTCAGAACATACCTTATAGATTTTTTTTTTGTACCATGAGTGCAATGTATGCAAAGATATTCATTACAGCACTGTTTGTAAGAGTTAAAAAGTCAAAACATGCTATATATTCTTAAACAGGCGACAGTTTAAAAAAAATTAGTGTGTCTATATAATGGAATAATATGCAAGTCTTGAAAATGGCAAGTTCCCTCTATATGATTCTATAACACGGTCTCCATTATATATTAAATAAAATGTATACACCCATATAAACATGTATATGCATTTTTTAAACACACATGTGCACACATATACATTAACAGTTACATTTATAGACCAGTATTGCAAGGACATAAGAAAAGTTAAAAACAGTTATGTACTATGTCAGCCAGGTGATGAGGGTTAATATCAGCCACGAGAAGTTGTGTGTTAAATATGTACCCTTGATACGATATTAATAACGAGTATGGCACTTTCGTGGCTTTATTTACAAAAATCATAAACTCCAGTATAATCATGAGAAACACATCAAACAAATCCTAATTGGGTATATTCTACAACTCAACTGACCAGCACTTACCAAAACTGTCAAAATGATCAATAACAAGAAAAATCTGAGGAACTGTCACATCCAAGAGAAGCCTAAGGGGACACAATGACTAAATGTGATGTGGCCTCCTGGATGGAATCTTGGGACAGGAAAAGAACAGAGGCAAAACTAAGGAAACCTGAACAAGGTATGGACTTTACTGAACAATGTGTCAATGTTGATTTGCTAATTGTGGCAAATGTCCCGTACGAATTTAAAATGGTAATGGGAGAATCTGAATGCGGACTATATGCAAACTCTCTGTACTATTTTTACAATGTTTTTGTACATCTAAAACTATTCTAAAATTGAAAGTTTATTTTTAAAAAAGTATCTATGGTGTGACAATTAATATTATGTGTTAACTTGGCTAGGCTGCCATGCCCAGTTGTTTGATCAAGCAGCAGTCTAGATGTGCCTGTCAAGATACTTTTATCTTTCATTAACATTTAAATCAGTGAGTGAGTAAAGCGTCATGTGGGTGGGTCTCATTCAGTCTGTTGGTGGCCTCGAGGAAAAAAAACTGAGGTGCTCCGAAGAGGAAGAATTTCTGCTTCCACACCATCTTTGATTCAAGATGGCAACATTAATGCTTCTTGTCAGAATCCCTAGCCCCATGGCCTTCCCTGTTTATTTCAGACTTGCCAGCCCCTACAACTGTGTGATCTGTGTGGTGCAATTCTCTAAGATCTTTCATATATATATATATATATATATATATATATATATATATATATATGTAAACTCTCCTACTGTTTCTTTCTTTTTGGAAAACCCTGACTAGTACATATGGGTAGGAGAATAATGTGGCCAGAAAACAGAGAACAGATAGGGTGAGAGACATATTTTTTAAAAGATATACTTTTATATATTTTTAATTTTTAATAACCACTGGAATCAACTGTTCAAAAATAAACACATAAGAAAAAAAATTGAGTCACTATGTGAGGTTAGATAATTGATGTTTAAAAGTACCCTTATAAATGATCTAACTTGATTCCCACAATAATTCTTTTAGGTATATAGAGTTAATATTAGTATTCACACTTGACCTAATTAAAAATGGAGGCAGACGCCCAAAGTTTCATAGGGAGAAAGTAGTAGAATCAGGAGGTATCTGACTCCCAGTGCAGTGTTAGTTACGTGACAACAGGCTCCCTAATGAGCCCTGGGACAGGTACTAAAAGGAAGGAATATCTGCTTTAATTTTAGACGTCTAGGTAAACCAAAAGTGTGGCTGAGAAATGGTGAAGGTGAAATCAGAGGTACTTAATCAGGAGCTGACTATTAACTCTTCCCTAAAAGGATAAGGCCACTGGAATATCTCAGCTAAATTTTTAAAGAAAGCTTATGAACATATCAGGGGCAGCAGTGTAATCCTCACCCATCAAGATACTTTATTTGATCCAGGAACTTTGGAGCATATAGAAAAGGAGCTTGAAATTACAAGAGTAAGGTAGGGTGTGCTGGAATGTCAAGATCAGATCCTCAGGTGATCATACTTCTACAAGAAAGCACTTACAGCATCCTTATAATGTGCACCAGTTTCCAGGCTGCAGCATTTCAAATATATACATTGATTTAGAGATCAAAGTGAACTCATGGCGATTTCCCAGCAGCTGGATCAAGAAATAGGACAGATGTTGAATCAGTTTAACATACTTGAGGATATTGGAGGTTCAAGGGAAATTAAACATAATAAGTTAGAAATAATATTGACCATAGTTTTCTTGTCTTTCCAAAGTATATGTGACAATTCAAATACAAGGTGAAATAAATATTCTACTAACTTCTCCGTATCCTCTATTGGAGGAAGAATAAGGACCAGTTGGAAATTTTAAGTCCCCTGCCAATTATTCTATTCAACTAAACAGTGGGTTGACCTTGGACAGAGAAGGTTTATTATGAAGTTGAAGATATTTAGACATCAGAGATTCTCACTTGAATGGTCCTGGAGGAGAGACACAACTGTGTGTACATATATTCCTGGTTTGGGAAAATTTGCAAAAGTAGCATTTCTTAATTTTTTTTTCTTTAAAAGGATCCATAAAAATCATATAAGCTTTAAGCTCCATAAAACCTGCATTCATCTCTCAAGTTGGAGAAAGAGACCATGGCTTTTTAGAGCTCCTTAATGAGACTTAAGATATGCAAAGGAAGGCCCCAGGCCATGGACGGGGCAAAGCTAAACTGATCTGCAGAATAAGAGCTGAGAATTATGTTTCCTGGGAAGCCAAAAGGTAGATCACCTGGCAAATTATAAGATATAAGGTATTTAGAGGGAGAGGGAAGCTTGTCCAAAGGTAATGTGTAATTCCTCAAAAACCACAAACCTTGAGCAAAGTCTGATAGATCCAAAGATGCCTTGAGTAGGACGTTACTGCAGTGAGAATTTACAAAAAGAAGATTGATTTCTGATTTTATGCTAACAGAGAAAAGAGGACCATTAATTGATGAAAAGTTCAAAGATCCAGGGTTCATTGATAGTCAGAAATCCTTGACAGAAATGATCTGAAGAACATTTCTCTACAGAATGTTTAATATTCTGTAGCCACTGGAACATCTCAGCTACATGCTCATCAGATCATTTCTCTCCAGAGTCTGTGATATGGGACTGGGTATTTAAAAACAAAATCAAACATGACTAGCTACAGGTCACGTGGGTACACAGTCATTTAAAGCAAATCGGGGTTGTGGCAGCAGTTGCTAATGCTCTTTATCCAAAGAAACCTTGGACTAAACAGTTCGGTGGATTCAAGATGAGTCCACTCCTGAATGGTGGGTGGATTCAGAATGCTTCCACCAGGCCGTACAAAGAAGAATGATGGAGGAAGGGTGGCTTCCTCTGGTAAGATTGCGTGAGTTCCGACAGGAAGCAGCTTTGAAGGCTTCTTCTAAAGATGCTGAGATGTAGTCACAAGCTAAAGGACCAGTATTGAGAGATTTGAGGTGGCTTGCAGGAGAAAGTGAATAGAAATAGGTAGATGCTTCTTTGGAAATACACTGTCAGATCCTCGGGAAGTTAAGAGGAGGGAAATGTCAACATTAGCTCTTATGTGCCACATACAATTTCAATACTGTATGAATGTTCATGCACTTTTTTTTCAGAACAACACCATGCAATGGATATTAATGTAGTTGTTTTACAGATAAGAAAGTGACACTTAGGGATACTTAGGGATACCTAGGTGACAGTCATGCAACCATTAAGTGGTAAAGATGGTATCCAAGACAGAACCAACTTCCACAAGCCCACCCACTGACCTTAATGTGATAGGGTGTAGCCAATCCCAGACCAGAGGAAACAGAGCCAATTTCTCCCTGGGAGTCTGGTTGGATAGGTTGTTACACTGTCCAGATGAAGACATAATGCAAAAGTTTCAATCCTCATTTGTTCTTTCCCTTTTGGTTTTTTGAAATAGTAAGAGTGGCGTATTAAAGCATATGGCAGATACGGGTCGCAGATATGAGGACAGCTTAGGCATCCCTCCCATTAGAGTATGTGATGATGGTGAGAGGAAGGGGGAGCATGAAATGAGATATGCCAATGGGACATTTGCTTACTTTGTAATTAAGAAAGACTCTTTTCTTTAAATATTTTCAGAAGAGCAAATTGCAACTTCTACTGATAGAGTGCTCCAGCTCTTTTGGAAGTTATCATCTAGTCTAGACGATGCATACAAGACAGTCAAGATGGCTTAATATATGACTAATAAACCAGACAGATATACTCAATGTTTCTTAATAGTATGATTTAGAAAAAGAAAAAAATGTCATCCAAGTTTTTATAACATGGAAAATAACAGAGTTTTCCAACCACAAGACTTGATCTTGCTCGTGTGTAAGGAAGTACATTTCTGAGTGGTATTGTTTACTTATGTATTTTCTTTGATGTAACACAGCTTTATGATGACATTAATTTGGTGGATTTACACATAGAGTGACATGACATTAGTTCACATAAAGTCACAGCTTTCATCTCAAAAGAACTCTTGCCTAATGTTTGAACGGAAATACAAGAATTCCCTTGAGCCTAGACCTTGAAGTCTACATTCTTTGCTTCCAGCCCTAAATTAAAGGCTTTCCTTTTTATATGGCATATTTCTTTATTTATTCTAGTACTTTTAGATAATTAGATTCCTCTGAAGTAGCATTGGGATCAGAGGGTCTTTAATTTGTAATAAGTAAAAACAAACCATATGGTATATCTCAGATCTTCTCAAAGAGAGGACTTCATTTAATTTCCCTGAAATTTGGGAAGATGAGTACTCTATTTCTCTCATTTTGTATAAATTGGGTTTTGTTTTGTTTTGTTTTACATAGTAGTCTTTTTTGTCATTAAAGTAATGACAGTGATTTTTAGACTCTGAATGTAAATGATATTTATTCATTTTATAATTATTTATTTTGTTCCACAGAGTTTTGGGCTTCTGTATATGTCTCAGTGTATGTCTTGTTCTAATTGAAATTTTATAAAAGTAACAAAGTTTTATTTGCTTAGGAAGACATTGGCACCTTATGCCACTCATTAGCCCTGATAGTTCCTTAAGTGGTAGGGGTATTAGTTTATTTTTTCTGTATGTGTAGGCATAAGGCGACAATTGGTTCCTGCTGAATAGGACACTGGGGCACAAATGCACAATGTCCCTTGTTAATTTCTATCATGGACTCAGCCCCTAGATAACCAGGTCATTCTAGCTGCTCACAGACTGAGCAAGTAAAACAAAGTGCCAGCCAAACAAGTCATGTTGATATCCATTAGAGTTCATCTTCAGCAGTAGTTCCTCAGCTCTTTTAGGTGACTTTACGTCTAAGATTATCAACTTTGTACAATTTCCAGCATGAAACTCAATGTGATTATCTGTTTTAATAAACTTCACATAACAACAACCAAGGAAGTTCGAACCTACTTGATGGTCTGAAATAAGTCATACTGTCCAGGCTGCCTACTGCTCAAAGGATAGTTAAGAAAGAGAAGTGTGGGAAGAAAGATAAGACTGGGGAGAAAGAAAAACAAAGGGAAAGAAAAGGCTTATATTTATAGATGGAGGCTGAGAAGCTGAGCTTAAGGTCCATTTTTTTTTTAAACAAAACTTGAGAGAAGTTTGATTAAGATAAATACAGAGTTCCCAAAACCTCAAAGCATTTCTAGAGATGCTACAAGAAATAACTTGGAAATGTCATTAATTCTGAGATTTAATTGCATTTCAATTTATTTCACACTTTCTAGTCTTGAAGGATTGATAATTTAAGTATCTTATCTAAGGGAAGAATACATAATTTGTTTCAATGGTCTGTTGTTTCAATTAGCCTCTGGTGATCATTTCATATTTAAAGGGTTCATTTCGGAAGATTTGTTTCTGCCTCCTGAACAAAACGGGGGAAGGCAGGAGTAGCGGAGATTCCCCACAACTATGTCATTCTCCTGGGGACCACATTGAAAAGATCTGTCTTTTGTGGATAGGATAAATTGATGAAAACATATTTCTTATTCACTGCCTTATTATAGAATTATTCATTCAGAGACTAAAGCGAAAGCTTGCATCCCCTCTCTCCAATCCTGTCTTTGCTTTTTATTCATGCAAATTGTTGGGGAGTTAATGGGCTTTGGAACTATTGTCATGAAGAGAGGAGGGGAATTATTGTCATTGTGTCCTAGTTGATTCTAGGAACAGTTCATTATTTTCCTTAGTGCCCTTGATGCAGACTTTTCTCTTTTTTTTATTCTGAGTCTAATTGAGATTTTTTTATTTTAATAATAAGACATTTGAATATATTTATAATTCTACTAGAAGTCATGGATGATGGAAAAGGATGCAAGTTCTCTGTCTTCTGAAGCTTATTGTACTGTTGGGGAATTAAGTAAAACGAGAAGAGAAGAGAGCGAACAAGAGCTGCAGTTGTGTCCAACTAAAGAACATGAACGTTGGAACAGGATCAGAATCGTGGCTCAGCCACTTATTTGCAATGTGACATTGAAAAATATAGTCAAAATTCTCTTCCTTCAGTTTCATTACTTGAAAAATAATGGGGATAATATCTTCTTTGGAGGAGGGGCTTTATAGTGAGAATCTTACAACCTAATAAATCAAATGTGCTGAGCACACACCGAACATCATACAACGTACACGATCAAAAATGTTAGTGTTCATTTTCTTTTTCATTTTTAGTGAATCCCTTGTGGTCTTAAATGTCTTCTGGGTTGAAGTACTTCTCTGGGATTGGCTTTTATTTACTTACCCCGGGGGAAAGCAAAGTTGTTCGGATTTACACAAATGATGTGTTAGAGACTGATTGCAGATATATTTCCAATGCTTCACTCCATCCTAGATATACACCCTGTTTAACACAATTTTGTGGCTCTTTTTATCTAAAGATGGTCCGGCTTTCCCAGCCTTGGCTCTGGGCTGGCCTCATGACGTAACCTGGCCAATAGCATGCAGATGTACATCATTTCCCAGTCTAGGCTCCAGGAAACCTATGTGCTTCTGCTTTCTCCTTTATATCCCTGCCATGTTATGCATACAAGACAAAAACAGCCTACTGGAGGATGCAAGCCAGGTGACCTCATCATGCCAGTCATGCTAGAATGGAAGCCAGCCAATCATCAGACATGGGAACGGCTCTTAGCAGAAGCCAGAACTGCCTCGCCACGCCCAGCCAAAGTTACCAGAGATGCTGAGATGACTCACAGCTGAGGGCAGATATGTGACGGAGGTCATACATAATAAATAGAAGTGCCCAACACATGCATAGGTGCCTGAGCTAAGTAAATATTATTATTTTAAGCCATTAAGTTGTGTTCATTGCCCAAAGATAGATATCTAATACATGAGGATGGGAGTATGATTTCTGGCTGTCTTCTATTTCTGACCACTTTAATTAGCAGTTTGGGGAGGCACCTATAATTATTATCTAAAGTAACTATGGAACGCATCAAGATGCTTTGAATTAAAATTCATCAATAAGAGATTTGTTTGGGATAAGAAGTTCTGCAGTTACCAACACTCCCCAAAGAGAACTGAAAACGCCTCTAGACACTGCATGTCTTATTGCCAAATGTTTCATGTCAATTACAGTTTGTTCTAGTGCATTTCTTCATTCATGCATGCATTCATTCATTCATAAAAATGTATAAAACCCCTGTGTTTTTGGTACTTTGATAGTTTTCAAAGATATAAATTAGGATCGGCTCCTTAAACAGGAAGTTCAGATTCTATCATGGGGGAGAAGACACAGGAGAGTGCGTACTATGATGATGTAAATGCTGAAAACAAAATAAATAGAACAAACTGCACCCTGAAGAAAGAAGCAGCTACGAAGTGGTAAATAGCACAATATAATAGGGGACAGGAAGGGGTTCCTGAAAATACCAAGAGATAGATGAGAGTGTATGGAAGACAAAATGTACCTAAAAAGTTAAGAAGATGATTGTATACAGGTTATGGCAATAGGATAATTTTTGCTAATGGGGACCATCTCAAAAAAAAAGAAATAGAACTTGGGGTTTTATGGAGACAGATAAACAAGAGTCATCACTGAGTTTTAGGGGAGTCATGAGGAAGGATGGGGGTGGGTCATATCTGTGAGTTTTATAATAATAATTGAGGAAGAGTGGAGGTGGTTCTGATAAACAGATATGTGAAAGCAGAGCAGTCTTTGGGATTAACCCCAAAGTGTTGGGGGGATATCTAGATCTTTCCTGCTTTTTAAGAACACATGGATCAGGCAAAGGTCAACGGTGGCAAAGGCAATGATGAACAATGACATAAGGATAGTCCAATGATTACAGTATTGATTCCAATTGCATCTAATTTGCATATTTACAAATAATATCTTGTGTGATTCTGAAACTTTCTTACATGCTAATGTACATTTTTATTGTCTGAAAATTATGTATTTGTGACCCAGAAGTAAATGTCACCAATATTTCTATTCTCTCTGCAACATGGGGAATTGATAGCCACGTGAATTGTGTTGGTAAGAGCCACTGAGTCATGGGCCAAGTGGAAACAAGGTTAACTTGTTTCTGGTTCTTTCCTGCAACATTATTTTCAAAGTCATTTCCGCATCACCCTCTGCCCCCCAGCTCACTCCCATTTTATTCCTTTACTCTGCCCTGTCTCCTCCCCATTTCCTTCTCTTCTTTACTTGTCCTCCTTTCTCAATTTATTTTTTCCTCTTGAATTATACCACAGTTGAACCTGAATCAATCAACAGCAGCTTTAAGACGTTATACACACACACACACACACACACACACACACACACACACACGGCTGGACTTCCCTTAACCTATATGATAATGTTTTATCTTAAGCAAGAATTTACTACAATGAAGTGAAAGGATTGTAAATATAAACACTGGATTATGTTTGTTTTCTAGTGCCAGAACAGATCACAGCAGAACTGACAGGCCTGCTGCCAGAGACCCTGTCAGCAGGATAGGGTGAGCGGCCTGCCTACTTTAAAATGAGTGGTATTTATATTGTTCTCTACAAATTGTGAAAATGAATTCATATCTATACATATGCATATACATTTGCATATATGCATATGTATTCATATACAGCACTCACACACACACTCTCACACACACACATACACACACACACAGTACCCCTCTCATTTATTTTTACACATTTTTTTAGCTTTATGTCTCTGACTCTGCTCCTGTGTCTATTTCTTTTGTTCTCATTTTTTACCAGATTTTATTTTTAAAAGTAGTTTTGGGGCTACAGAAAGTTGAGCAGAAACTATAGAGATTTCTTCTATACCTCCTGCTTCTAAACACGCACAGCTTTCCTCATTGCCAACATGCCCCAACAAACGGGTACATTGGTTATATTCGGCGAATATACACTGACTCATCATTGTCAGCCAAAGGCTATAGTTTACATTGGGATTCACTCTTAGAGTGTTATACATTTTACGGGTTTGCATAAGTGTATTATGACAAATATACAACCTTGAATTATCATATATCATTTTTTCACTGCCCTAAAACTCCTCTGTGCTCTGCTTAGACATCCCGTCCTCCCCACAGCTCCAGCAATGAGCTACCACTGCACACCTATTCGCATGGCCCACATCCGGAACACCAAATGCTGGTGAAGATGTGGAGCAACAGGGTCTCTCATTCATGGATGGTGGGAATGCAACACGGTACAGCCGCCTTGGAAGACAGTTAGGCAGTCACTTACAAAAGCAAACCTACTCTGACCACACGCCCCAGTAATCGTGCTCCTTTGTTACCCAAATGAGTTGGAAACCTATGCCTGTGCAAAAACCTGCTATAAACACATGTTTTGCTAGCTTTCTTCATAATTGCGAAAACATGGAAGCCACCAAGATGTTCATTTGTAACTTAATGAAAAAAGGAACTGTGGTTCATGCAGGCAATGGGATATTATTCAGCACTGAAAAAAAGTGATCTATAAAGCCATGGAAAGATATAGAGAAGCCTTATATAATATAAATATTACTAAGTGAAAGAAGCCAATCTGAAAAGGCCACATATTGTACAACTCCAACTATATGGCCTTAAGGAAAAGACAAACCTATGGAGACCATAAGATCAATGGTTGCCAGGGTTTGAAGAGGGAGGGGAAGGAATAGGTGGAACGTGAGATTTTGGGGGCGGAGACAGTGAAAATACTCAAATGATACTATCAGGGTGGAAACATGTCATTACACATTTGTCCAAATCCATAAAATGTGCAACACGAAAAGTGGACCCAGAGGTAAACTTAGGACTTTGTGTGAGTATGGGTGTAGACTTTGATGTAGGTTCATGGATTTTAACAAATGGGCTCTGTGGTGAGTGATGGGTGTTGATATGGGAGAAGCCATGCATGTGTGGGCACAGGGGGTGTCTGGGGTAGCTCTGCACCTTCTTCTCTGTTTTGCTAAAAACCTAAAATGTCTGTGAAACAAAAGCCTTAAAAAGTGGTCTTGGTTGCTTTGGTGGCCATATGATTTGGTATAAACAATAATTCTTAACTTGTATCAAAAACCTGGTAAGCATATTCTCTATTTTATTACTCCTAATATGTAATTTAAAACATATTATTTTATTTCTCTTTTTTTTTAAAGTTACAAATGGAGGAGTTGAGAAGCTTGTCTTTCCTTGGAACACAGAGTTAAAAGTGATGAAAGGAACACCCACACCTGGGTTTTTCTGATGACAACGTTCCTACTGATGAAGAAGCCCTAAGCCTTCTATGGGTGAGGCTCTCAGGCAGAAAGCCTGGGTCTCTTCATTGTGAAGTGAGGTTAACAGAAAGATCCACTTTGCACAGTTTTGAGAATCAAAAATAGTGTACTTATGTTTCACATATTAATTTGATTTTTTTTCAAATATGGATAAACTTGCCCTATCTCATTTCCTCAGGAAATATTATAAATCTTTAGTTTATGAAGTTGCGTAGACTTCTGTTTTCTATTTTAATCCATTTTTCAATATGGGAAAACAAAGGTCATTCTGAAATACAAATCTGACCCTTTATATCACTGATTAAAAACTTCACTGAGCCTCATCGATGCCTAGAGTGGTCGCTCCCCAATGAGCTGCACTTTGGATCTATCTGGGCACCCGGAAAATATAGATTTCCTGACCCACCGTTTCAATCAATTGATTTAGAATCCCCAGGCATCACCTTGGATTTCTACACTTTTATTGTTCTTTCTGAACGGGCTGCTTCTCTGCATTCAAGACAAATTCATTTACTATTCTGTGTTAAGTAGCAATAAATTGTTTTTGATTGTCTTAACCCTCTTCCTATAGATTGTCTTTTTTGAGAAGAAGAGAGTTCCAATGTATCTACTAAAGCTTAATGAATGCTTTGTGCATGTCAAAAACAGACTCCCTCCTCCCCACTTAGTCTCAATCTTTCAAATTTTACAGCCTAAGCATACAGCTCTCTTCACCTTTAAAACAATGCCCAGATTTTGAGATTAAACTCAAAATGTTTAAAAACAATAACACATCCACAATGAACACACCATGAAGCCAATAAGTTAAATCGCTCAGTAATTAACGATAAGGAAAAGAAAACGCAAGGAAGTTGAGTCTCTGGAGGTCACATTAGAAACTGCAAATTCAGAATAACTCTGAACCTTTCCTCCCTCCTGCTTCTGACTCTGCTTCAAGTTGCCTGACCTCAGAGGTTCACCTAGGATCAAGTTTTGACAACAGGGGTACCAAAAAAACATAAAAGTAGAACAAAACGTAGGAGTAAATGAAAGTATCAGTATTTTGTTCTGGGTTTTCAAATTTTTCTAGGACACAAACATATTATCCAAGAGTCCTTTAGTAGTTATCCAATATCGCTGTCCCTCAATTTTTCTCATGGATAAAAAAGGAGAATAGTAGTTATCTCACAGGGCTTTTGTGGGTATTAAACTTTTTATTACGTATTAAATATTTAAAATAGTGCCTGGATGTAGTAAATGCTATGCAAGAATTAGCTATTATTATTGTCATGACATTTCTCATCTTTCTGTTTTCTCTGGTATTATTCTATCAGTCAGGTTTTGATCAGAGAAGCAGACCTACTAGGATACATGTGTGTACATATCCTAGAACTTGCTTTCCCCCACTTCTTTGCATCCATTCTCCCATCTTGACTACCTGCCCTGCAGACATCAAACTCCAGCATCACACATGCAGGCAACAGCCTTACCACGATGGCTTAACCAGCTCCCACAATTACAGAAGACCAGATCTCTGTAGAAAATCCCTTCATATAAACTTATAATGCAATTTCCAAAAATTTCACCTGGAGATATAATCAGGAAACAACACTAATATGTGCAATGTGTGCATGCAAGGATGCTCATCATAACATCATTTAAAAATGCAAAAAAAAAGAAGTGGATTGACAAACGCCTAAAAATAGCACAATTATTAAATATAAAAATGAAGTTATATTCACTTAGCTCTTCAAAAGAAAATAAAGATGCATTCATTGATCTAAAAGAGTAAAATATTTCTTCATCTTTTGAAAAACAAGTGAAAATGTATATATTGCACCTATAAAGAAAATCTAGGCAATATACTAAATTATGTTATAAAGATGATTCGATATTATTTTTAAAGTGTTAAGTGATTAACTTGTTACATATGGGCTTGTAGGTAATTTCAATTATCTAGTTAATGACATATATATTATAAATTTTAAAAAATGAGCAGTTTTTATTGTAAACATAAATATAACATGCATTTGATGCTAAATAAAATACCAACAATAGAATGAGAAACAAAAGATTAATATTTTAATATTATGCATAAAGAGCTCATATAAAATGATAAATACTAGGACCCGACTAGAAATACATGAATAGTATTTCAAAAAAGAGAGACTATGATAAATGATTATTTAAAACATCACACTGAATATGGATGGCATGCATAATTTTAAGAATACATTGTTTCCTACTGAATCTTGCCTATACTTGGTGCTCAAAATTATTACTATTGTTTTCAGAAGGATAAATGATAATAATAAATTAGCAAAAGATAAAAAAATGAACCTATGCCATCTTGGTGAGTATGAAGTACAGGGAGAACTCACACGCACTTCTGAGAGTATAAACATTTTAAATATTTACATACTTTGACCTAATGATCTGGTCTGCCAAATGATTCTATGAACATAATGAAACTGCAGGTAACCCTCAAAAATGTTGAGAGTTGTACATGTACAAAAATACTCATCATAATCTTATTCACAGTACCCAGAAAATAGATAAAACAAAGAAAGCTAAACACTACTGAATTAGTCATATACATTATAGATTATACATAAAATGAACTATTGTGCAACCACTGATAAGTATGTCTATAAAATAGTTTAGTTACATAGAAATGCTTATTCAATGGCATCATATTTATTATAAAATGGGGCGAAATGATCCCAATTACAGAAATACTGGAAAACAAAGAATGATAATCCCTAAGAGGCATTGTTTTAGACTTGTTCTTGACATTTCATGATGGTTTCAAATATCAATAAGATGCAAGAGTTATTTTCCATATTAACTGGGGGATGAGAGGGTAAGGCACGTGAGGCAGCTGAAACATCATCTGTAAAAGTAGGCAGCCCTGATATTTGCAGGATTTGGAAGTTCAGTAAAGCCAATGAAGCATGCACTCCAGCCTTGGGGGAAATAGGTTGATAGGCGGATAGACATTCAGCATAAATGACCATGTGACTTAAGTTTAGATTTTATCTCTGCCATTGGGAACAAAAGAAAGAATTTTATCGGAAAAACATAATGAGCTAGGATTTGCATTATATAATAACATTTATAGTAGTAACAATAACATTAACCAGCCGACATTTACTCAGGGTTGCTCTGTGCCAGACCCTGTACTGAGTGCTTCACCTGCGCCATTTCATTTACACTTTGCAACTTCTGCTTTGACAGAGACATACTACTTTCAAATGTTGGTGTTTTAAATAGATGCTAAAGGAAATATTTTCCTTAAAGTCAGTCCACATTCCAGAGGCATAATATACAGTACACAGAGAAGCTAGGAGAACAGGAAAAAAAAAAAAAGAAGCAATATGAAATCTGAACAAATAAGAATCGCTCAACTATCAAATACAAACAAATTTAAAGTTAGGTAGAGACTTTATTAGAAAGGATTATTGCAGTTGGGGAAAGGAGAGGATGGTAACAAGGAGAATAATCTGACTGTAAGATCTGCAAATGTCAGGCAGAAAGGAATTTTCTTTTATCGGAAGGAATGAACAAGGCTAGGAAGAACCTGGTGTGGGGAGAGAGATGTCAGTGGCGGCTTCCCACTGACGTGAGCCAGTTCCAGGAGTGTTCCTTAATGCGGGAGGGGCTGCAGCTAACTCAGGGAAGTGGAAGTCATGCCAAATGCTTCATCCTGGCACACATGCAGAGTGTGACATACCAATGGCATGGCGATGGCCTCTGACACTTGAGGAGCAGTCAGCCTCCTGCCCAAATCTTTACCTTCTCTCTATGCTCACCACCAGGACCTGACTAACATCTCCAATATCTCTGTCCTGGGCTATTGCAAAACCCTGTTAACTAGTCTCGCTGCCGCCTGTTTGTTCCATACGTGGTCTGCGATTCTTATGAAAGAAATCTGATTCTGTCACTTCTATGCTCAACAACTGCTGTGGGCGCTCCACAGCCTGACCTCTCTGCATTCTGATCCAATGCTTCACATAGACATACATTCCTAAATTAATAAATGGAATATGCCACCCAAACAAGTCTCCTTCCTCGTTTAACCCTCCTATTCGTGTTTAGAAACGTTTAAACCTTGTCTCCTTTGTCTACCTATATCTTCATCAGTCAAGTGCCCATGTGTCACCTCTTTTGTGAAAACTATATTCTTCTCTCCAGAAGACATGATTTTTCCTACTAACCTCTGATTTTATATTTCCATCATATCTTCTTGTGGGTAGAGGCTACATCTTTTCACTTCTGAGTTCCCATCATTGTGTAGTGCCCATCCTATGTTAATTACTGAATAAATATTTGGGGAGTGAATGAATAAATGAATGGATGTGTTCTTTCTGGCTTTCTCTTTCAGTCTTTCCACAAAGCTCCCCTCTGTGTATCTGTGTCTTCCATCCCCTCTTTCATACTTAACTTCAATGTTTTCATAGATTCTCTTCCATCTAATCAACCTTGCATCATAGTTTTATGGAGGCCTAGATGGGAATGCATGAAGATGATTAGATATGTACAATGGTGTTGCTATCATTCTCATATTCTGTCGGGCTCATATGTGGATGTCTTCAAGAAGTTATTCAAAGGAACAAACATAAGGTATGGCGACCTAGTATTGTAAGGTAGGCAGATGGTTGGCTTAAGTCTAATATGCTGAAATATTTTTTCTGCAGTAAAAGTGTGGAATAAAGCAACAGTAGAAATTTTAAGAGGTTTTATTGGACTAAGGGGCATAATGCATGAAACCTACATTGCATTTCTTATCCCACTGGACAAAATCACCTCTCAATTGCTTCACTGTATCTGAGCTAGGTTGAACCCTTGAGAGCCAGCCCTCGGAAATATATTTATATTTTTAAAGAAGTATGGCTAACTAACCTCTAACTAAATGGATTTTTTAAATGAAAATAGCACTGAAGGAGAAGCCTCATCGTGAAACAACGTCTCCTGAAAAACTGTTTCTAAAATACAGGTTCAGATGCAAATGGGAATTGATAGCCTTGTCTGAACTTGGATTTGATGTGACAGTTTTACTAGTGACTCTTAGCAGCTTCTAGCTCAGTTGTCATAGTCTGACAACCAAGGGTTTAACAATTCAGGGCCCTCTGTAAAATGGAATTGTTTCAGAAAGATTTTGAAGGTCTTGGAATGAAGCTTTTGCTATTCAAAAAAGTTTGGGGAGAAAGGAAATAAATGGATGAGCTTTTTATTTCCTAGGAAAAGAGTACATGTAGAAGCAGCTCTGGCTTATAACCCAGGGTCTCTAGGAAGCTTAACTCTCCTGCTAATTATGTGATTTCAGATACATACTAAATTTTCCTATTCTGGAAACTCATCACTCCCAAAATGAAGGTTTTGGACAAAGTTGTACCCGATGGCCCTGATCTCTCTCTCCTATTGTGGCTTTGACATTGAGGATAGTCTTCAAAAAGTAGCAGTTCCTCAATACAGAATATATGAGACATGATTTCATGCAATTAAATAGTATTTTAGAGCTGAAAGGTGTCCTCTCCCTTAGAGTTTGAGGAAACAGAAGTCCACGTGATTCAGATGACATTGAGCCCAGGTCCTAGTCATCAGCAGTGTCAGATCCTGAGTCCCCATCTCCTGACACTGATGCTCTGTTGCTTTCAGAAAGCCATACTCCCTTCATTCAGTGACTAGTGAACTGAAATGAGCATGTTAATATTTTGCAATTGCTGTTTGTTTTTATACATTTCCTGGTACCATATGACTGTACACTAACACCTCCATAGAGCCATGGGAGTCACAGTTTTAATGTTGCCATGTTGTCTATTGGCCTTTTCTAATGTCTGTACATACAGGCTATATTTCTGAGAAAAGTGTCTGATGCCATTAGCTTCTGAAGTAGATCTGAGTTGTTATAATAACAAGGTCCCCCTGATAGGGAGAAAAAAACCAGAAAAAATAATAATACCATTAACAGCTGAATGTTATCCCTCCATATGGGCACAATACAAACAGAACCGTTGTTAGTTGTGTTCTTGTCGTGTTTCTTGGGGGTTACATCAGCAAAAGAAATCTTGGTATCAGGGTCATTTGGAGCTTTGAGGCCTTGTCTTTTTTGTTTAGCCTGGCAGTGTATGGAATTTTTTGCTAAGATTTATTGAGTGTATGCAAAACCACTACAATCTATTTGAGATTCAGAAGGATATGGTCATCCAGGGGTGAACATGTGTTTCTGGGACTTTTTCTTTGGAGCATGGTGCATAATTACCATTAGCACTGATTTAAGAGGTTCGTGATTAGGTAAAGTTACCACATTTCAAGGAATGTGTTCTTTCTTTTATGAGTCTTGGAAAAGGAAAGATACTCAGGTTTTGTAGACTCTTCTGTTACAATGTAGCTGACCCTGCCCTTTGCTGTCTTCTCAGAATTATTCCACTCAAAACAGTCAACATGAGTGGAATTCATTCACTCATATATTAAATAACTCAACAAATCTTTATTGAGTTTCTTTAGTTCCTTCACACTGGGACTATAATAGTAAACAAAACAGACAATTTCCCACCCTGATGGATTTATGTTTCAGCAGGGAAAAACAAACAACAGGGAAAAACACACAGCAGACAGATAAAACGATCTATTTGGCTAGGTGGTTGTATTAGTCAGTATTCTTCAGAGAAATTATGGAGACTATAACTCCAAAAGTTTCACCTATCCAGCAGACTGCAGACCAGGAGAAAAGTTAAAATCTCAGTCTAAAGGCTGTGTTCTGACAGAATTCCCTCATGCTCCAGGGAGGTCGGTCTTTGGGCTACACACGCCTTCAATTGATTAGACAAGGCCCACCCATGCCCTAGAGGGTAATCTGCTTTACACAAGGTCCACCAATTCAAATTTTAACCTCCCCCTAAAATCTCCTTTACGGAAACACCCCGGGTGATATTGAACCAAATATCTGGGCACCATAGCTCAGCCAAGTTGACACATAAGATAAGCCATCACAGTGGTAGTAAGTGCCATGGAGAAAAATGTGGCAGGATAAAAAGGTAAAGCACGATGACAGGGGTCAGGGGCAGCCTCTTTCAGAAGATAGCTTTTGAGCAGAGACTAGAAAGAAGCCTCGTGGCTGTCTAGGTGAATGGTGTTCCAGGAGAGCAAAGATCACATGCAAGACCCTGAGGTAGAAATATGTTTGGCATCATCAAGTCCAAGTGAAGTAAGGAACGGACTTGGTTAACGAGGGGACACTCCAGGGAGGGAGAGAGGCGAGGCAGTGGAGACTTGCAGGAGAGCGAATTGTTTCTGGCCCCTGAGGCACTTTCAGGTCTTTGGATTTTAGGTTTTGAGTAAGAAGTACCACGATCTCATTTACATCAACTACAGCATGATATTGGTAATATTCCTTCTTTGCTTCCGCTATGACCACACAAGGCTGGGTTTGCTTCTCCCCTGTGCCCTTTTATCAATCTGGTGCCCTTCATATAGCACTTACCATGCTTTGCTTTCTGTTTCCCCAGTTATACTACAGAATCCTTTAGGACCTTTCAGTTCAGTGGCTGGCAATTCCTTCTTGTCTATAGGAATTAATGAATTCTTCTACACGACCGAGTCTAGAGGAAGAAACTAATATGCTTCAACTCTCTTATGAATGAAGCAGAATACATAATTTGTAAACCTTTTAAAAACATTCAAAAACCAATCAAATGTTTTCTGAATGTGTATTCTGACAACCCACCCTAAACAAGATGTCGACAGCCACCCGATAACAGCAGGCTCCAGACATGTGTAGTCACTGATAGCTGGAAATGCAGCTAATCTGAACTGAGATACCTAAAATACCCATCAGATTCCAAAGACCTGGGATAAAATAAAATATAATGTAAGTATCTCCTTAATAATAACTTTATATTGACTGCATAGTGAAAGAAGACTACTTGAATATGAAAATGTGTGATTATAATCGATTTCATGTATTTCTTTCCACATTTTATTTATTTATTTATTTATTTATTTATTTATTTATTTGGGGAGGGAACAGTGTTGGGGAATTGGGGGGGGGAACAGCCAAGTTGTCCTTCAATCATAGTTGTGGAGGGCACTAGTTGCTACCTGGCTGCCCATCGGCAGCTCGTGGTCTCTATGCTCAAGGTGCTGTGTTACTATCTTAGTTACGGGTGGGCATAGCCACCATCCCATGTGGGAGTCAAACCAGCAGCCTTGTTGTTAAGAGCACATGCTCTATTCACTGAGCCATCCGGGTGGCAGCTCAGCTCAAGGTAACAAGTTCAGTCTTAATTGCGGGTGGGCATAGCCCACCATCCAACAGGCAGTCTTGCTGTTAGGAGCATGTGCTCTCACCAGCTGAGCCATACTCCCACCTGTTGGCAGCTCAGTGGCAGCTCGGCTCGGGCACAGAGTCACTGGTCCATGTGGGAATTGAACCGGCAGCCCTGTTGCTTAGAGCTCACACTCTGAAGCTAACTCTTAACCAACTGAGCCCCTCGGCCAGCCCTCTTTCTGCATTTTAAACGTGGCTACCTGCAAAATGTAAAGTGACCTATGTGACTTGCATTTCTGGCTTGCATTATATTTCCATCAGAGAGTGTTGGTCTAGAGTGGTCCCCGTGTCACAGATAGGCAGGCCTCTGGGTTATGACACTTTACATGGACATTTAGGCCCTGGCTTCCCAGACCCTATTCCAGATTTGTTTTGCAAAGCTGTTGCATTCTCATTCAATTTAGGGACCAATTTATCTTGCCCTTTGTTGCCCCTCAAACAGAGCAAGACTTTGGGCCTGTTTTAGAACCTTCTATATTTGCCCCCAGGCCAAGAACTAAAAAGAAAAGAATAATCCAGCTAATTATCAATATGAGACAAGAGGCAAAAATGGATTATAACACCTTTAAAGGTGGTAAGTAATTATTCAGAAAAAATTGCATCCGCAGTCTCTCCAGTTGCATCATCAGCTCCCTGCAGGCAGGCACTGTGCTTGGCACACCTCCCTTTCTGCTGCCACTTTTCTTCCCTGCTCCCAACAGCCTCACTCAACATCGCAAGAGCTGACCAACCCAGGAAGCATGAGGACACCAGTGGCTCACACAGTTGCCACTCTGGGGCCGGCTGAGGAAGTCACAGTTAAATCCCTGAACTCAATGACTTCCATCCAAGAAGGGATTATTGTGGATATTGTCTTCCAACTTCAAATTATTATACATCCATTCATCAGAAATTTCACCCTTAATTTTTGTGTTTTTTTTTTACTAAAGTTCCAAAGTTTTATTTTCAATGAGTAAAGTTATTAACTTAACATTTTCTTTAGTTTCTTCCTTTAAAAAAATGTTGTGAGGGTCTCTGTTTGCCTGTTTTTTTTTGTTGTTGTGTTTTGTTTTAAGTTTATTGGGGTGACAATGGTTAGTAAGGTTACATAGGTTTCAGGTGTACAATTCTGTAATGCAGAATTAATTTTTCACCTTAATTTTCAAGGTCACAGGCAAAATCCTAAGCCCCCTTAAACTGTCAATATCCTCTTAGACTCCCTTCTCTAAAAAAACTGCAGTTTGCTAGTTTGTTTTAATTTGACACAATCTGTACTGGGCCTCTCCCTTTTCTGGCATTTGCTCCCCTTATCTTTACATTTTATGCAATAAAACTCACATTAACAACTACAAAGCACCCTGACATCCTTAAACTTTTCATCAAATGTTTTCACCACCTCCCTGTGCACAAAATCCCTAAAATGCATCCCTCCTACTGCAACAGGCAGAGCTAATGGCTGCTTCATCTGAGATCCAGGAACGACAGAGCATACACTGACGCTAGCATTTCCAGAACATTTGGTCCACACTCACGTCAGTACTTGACCACCATATCTTACATGGGATATCGCAAATGCCTCTGAAGTGCCAACCTGAGAAAGATATTCAAAGGAATGGAAACACTCACTGCTTTCAGGCAAATGCCTCTAATTTATTCACCATAAGCCAAGGTGACCTTTCGAAAATGCAAATTTGATCATGTTAGTCTGACACTTAAAGCTTATTTCAGTAACTTCTATTTTTTTATTTAAAAAAGGCACATAAATAAGTATTAAAGTTCTCCTGTCCTACTACAATGTTCTCTTTACTCCATATCCCCTCTTTTACCTAAATGCCACAAACTATACTCTTTACCAAGGCGAATCTTAAGTTTTCCCCATAGGTTGCCTTGTTCCTATTCAGCCTTCCAATAGCAGCCCAGATAATTCAGAAGAATTGCTAATGTCACACATGGCTATAAGTGACCTCCAAAGTTTCACTTAAGACCTATGTTAGTAGTTATTTTTTATCTTCACATTTACTTTTCCTAGTAAATTGTATATTTGTTGAGGGCAGAAACAATGGCTGTCTTGTCCAATATTACATTCCTTGGGCCCAGCGTAGGCACAGAGTACTCACTAAATAAATCTCGATTGAATGCATGAAAGACACTTCTGAAATATGTGGTTTTGGAGGTAACAATACAGGACAAAACATTTCAAATGATACATAGCGATTTTTGTGTATATTCAATTCTCTGGAGTAGACTGTGTTATGAGAGAATATATAACATGCTTAAGTTTACAGATTTAGAAATGGACAAACTCAACCTTGATCTCCACCTCTGCAGCTTTCTAAATGTTTGATCTTGAACAAGATACTTACCTTTTCTAGGCACTTTCCCCTTGGGTATAGCAGTTTGTAGTACTGACCACATAGTATAATGGAAGTGATTAAATATGATGGTATTCAAAAGTGCATGGCTCGCTGCTTACCTAGCACAAAGTTAATGCTCAGTAAAACCATCTCTTGATATTGTAGCCTAAATCCAGCAAAATCACATCTTCCAACTTGATAATTTATTTTCCCACATTACAACACTTAAACACCTCACTTTTCTGGTATTCAAACAAATGGTGAAATGCAAATGATCTTCACTTACAGCAGATGCCCGTACTCAATGCGGGACCTCATGTGGATAATACATTTGTGAAGTATCCATCTATTAACTATTCTTTGCTCTGTACATGGCTCATTAATTAGGGCGTAGGTAAAAAAAAAAAGTTCCTAGAAAAAGAGCTAATAATAGTAGCTATTGTCTGTATTAGGTAGACGTTCTTTTGATTGTACGTGAGATAAAATACCATCAACAAGAGCATAAACAAATGCTGGCGTTGCTGCCGCTAGCTGTGATCCTCTTGGCCTGTCTAAGCAGAGCCACACGATGCCGTCCCCAAGGCCCTCTCTTCTAGGTTCAACACAGGAAGAAAGAGGAGGGTAAATGTTTTCCAGACACCTCCACAAGACTTTTCCAAAACTGCATGGGCTGCAAAAGTGAGTGTCTTAGGTTTTCCAACTGTATTGCAAGGCAGTAAGAGAGTAACAGTGCCAACCTACGTTGCTTCATATAATATGTATTGAATTCATATGAATTCTAGGCCCTGTATAAACAATTGATTTGTGTATTGTCAATTGGATTGGAAGCTAATATGATCTCCAAATCCTTCCACTGCCCCTAGCCCCAGTACACGCATAACCTTAGGGTCTAAAACTGAATTACATACTAAATGACTATTGCATCTTGCATGTCCTGGAAGAAAAATTGACCTCACAACTCTGTCATCATGACCTTGACTATTCCTTGAGGGCCTCCCTCAGCCCAGTGCTGGGAGTTCAAGGGGTTAGCCTTGGCTGGGGAGGGAAGCCCCACACACAGAGAGAAGGCAGACATAACAGCGATAAAAAGAAAGGTTAAGTGCTTGTTTGAGAGAACATCGGTAGGTCCAAATTGATGAAATTTATTTTGAAAAATTAGTTTGGAAAGAGGCTCAGGTTCCTGCAGTAGAGGGGTTGAATATAAAGTTAGGAAAAGTTTTAAGGGACCTAGAATGCCAAGATACGTAATATGGACCTTGCTTTTTAAACAAGAGGAAACTAATAATGGTTTTAGAGCAGGGGTAAATGAATGAAGGAATGCCATGAAAAATAATACAATAGAAGTGTTAATCTAGGAGTTGTTTTTCAGAAACACAGTAGAAGATGAGGCCAGGAGTGGGCTGGGAAGGTTAGAATGTACTCTCACTAGATAGTTACATTCTAATGGGGACATTTTCTGAAATGCAGAGAGCCAATGCTGGACGTATTTTTAGAGCTTTTCTTTTCAAAAGGAACATTTTCTTTTTCAGACATAACAAAATGGTGATACTCCAAATCAAAGGTGTGCACCTACTTCAATTCAAAAGGAATCCTCTTCTACAGGAAGTTATTACACAGCTCAGTACAGCATGGTCCACAGACAGAACTCGGTGACTTCCTCAACAAGGGCTTTGGACTGCAGATAACTTTGGACAGCTTGAATGTTTCAAGTGCCTCTGTGTTTGTGATTGGTCAGATTGGACTAGTCGCCGGAAGGGTAGGTGTTTAGAATGAAAGACTGTTTGTGTCTGTCAATCACATAGAAACGGCAAAGTCTTTATCCAGAGAAGCTTCCAAAGTTACTCGTGTATTGTTGCTGCTGAAAGTCATCAGCTCGGAAGAAAATGCTGCGCTGGTAAACATTATCATCTGATTGATGAGCTCATTTCCCCTCCAAAGTGTGCGTAACACAATGAATCAGGTAATAAAGAGGTCAGCGGCTGCAGGTCTGCACTTAACTGCAGCTTATTATATTTTAGAAATGATTCAATACAGTTGCACAATTGACAGTATGAATCACCTGCTTCATATTTACACATTCTATCACAGCCACAGGAAACTGACATTTTCTTTTGAATGACTGGAAGTATGAGTATCCTTAAATGGCATACGTTTTTTTTTTTTCCTCCTTCAATGTAATTTCCATTATTTGTATATCAGAAAACATTTTGAATGATCAAAGCCAATGCTCTGAGTTAGGTGAGATCTCTACTCTGGAAATAATACAGTGTTTCCATCATCTTCATAAATAGATATAATTGGGTTTGGTGCAATACTGAATGTTGCTAGAATATTTTAGAATTATGTATTGCCATTCTTGAAATGTGATGCAGTCCCAGGGGTTTATGCTGGAAATTGAATCTAAGTTTGAAAATTGTTCAGGAAACTAGGAGTTAGAGGTTTGAGAAGTAATCTGTAATGCATTGAGGCAATGTGATATATTTGATTTAATATTGAAATAAACTTTAACACAAAAAGGAATGTTCACGAATTAAATTCTAAATTAGGGTTAACATTTAAGTAAAATTAACAATTATAGGAAGATTTGCTTATAACCAGTATGATATTGACTTTTTATATTTATTCTTCTGTTTATCAATATTTTATCAAAGAAGTGCTCCAATTTATTAAAGATTTCCCATGTCAAAGAAACTGTGCCCCACACTTTGCTGAAAATAAAAAAAAAGAAAAGAAAAATGAATCTGACACGGTCCTTCAAGGAGTTAACACTTTATGAGGACATAGAAAACATTCTTAACGGTACAGCATTCTAGTGTCATCAAGGAAATGACAGCGGAAATGTTAAACGGGTTCAAGGGAAGGAAAGATGACATCCCGCTGCTCCTGGCACAGCATGTCAGAGGCATCAGGGGAGGTGTCAGAGGTCATTGCTTTGACAGAGAATTTAAAGGACAGCTACAATTTAGAACTGCACAGAATGACGGTGCTCTGAAGGAGGCCACGGGTAGGAATAGCAGCAAGGGCTCTTTATTTAGTGGTTTAATTGAAGGCAATGGCAGGTAAAACTGTTGGAATAGTAGTCTGGGAGCAGCTGACAGGGGTCCTGAATGCCAAACAACACTTTATGTATTGAATGATGGAAAGTTTAGTGACTGCTTTCAATAGGGTAGTGAAAGAAATCGTATTCTAGGAAGATGAATAACATGGCTAGTTGGAGTTGGGAGGAACAGAAGGTAAAAAAAGCTTAATGAGAAGATAATGGTAATATTTTAGGCTTCGCAAAATAAGAGGAGGAACTGAGGGAGTAGAGGAAATGGCAGCTAGATGTGTTAATACTAGAGAACTGAATTACTTTAATGGCTGGTGTGGTGTGGGAGATGACGAGGAATCTCGAAAGATGGCCCATGGCCCTTGGAGTGGGGATCATTGAATAATAGCTCCTCCTCGTCTGGCTAAAGAGGACAGCAGGTGCTCGTGGACTCACAAAATAATTCCTGCTCTAGAGACGTGAAAATTCTCTCCCGTCTTCCTTATAGATGTATATAGATGTTAAGCACTACTTGCTAAGCTGTGAAAAGAATCGGTAACTTTTGATGCCTTAATTAAAGACTAGACCGAAATTTTTGTTCCTAGAAAAATTACTATAGGCACACAAGAATAAAAGTATTCTAATTAAGACCTGTCTAGATAGAGCTACAACAGCTCTCAGATTTACAAATTATCCCAAGCCATGTTTAATCACTAAATTTACCTTTTGACCTCTAAAACATGTCTTCAAACTCATACCATGTTTAATCCACCAAGTATCTCTGGCCTAGCTGAACCTGGGATAGGAAGAAATGGGCAGAATTTGTAGTTATAAGTTCCAGGATTATGGAAACTATATGGCATAGCTAACAGCTAGAGCTTGAAGTCAAGTTTGTACTGTCCTTCTCTCATTTCACTGCGAATGCATAGTCCTCGGTCACACTTCAAAGAAATCATTTCTCATTTAAAATTCATGACATCTTAATTGCAGATTTATTAACAAACTGGCAGCCTTGTATTGATTCCTGCAGGATGTTGTGGAAAGTTGGAACAGGCATAGAGCCCCCTGTGGGACTGACACACTTGACACTAAGTGGCCAGGGTGTCGTTACATGCAAACACTTGGAAAGGAGCAGAGAGCAACAGACCACCATGAGCAGAATGGGGGAAAACACGCTATCAGACAACAGGGGAAAGGAGAAAAATTGCAGTCAGTATCCTTATTTTCAATGTGAGTAAAGCATAGCATGCTGTGACTTAAGGCATGCCTTACATTGATTCTTAATGCCGATCTCATGCCTACACTTGGTGCTCAATTCCTCTGATGCAAAAATGACACCCACAGCAGATTAGAGATATAAGATACAACAATGGTCAAATACTGAGAATCCACTTTTACATACTATTGTCCACAAATTCGAAGAAAAGATCCATTGTGTACACATTCTACCAAATTTCCAGTTCAAAACAGAACACTAATAACTTTTAGGCTGCACAAATTGAAATATGCATTTTATTTGAACATCAAGGTGATTAATATTTCAGAATTGATCTCTGTATTGAACAACTTGGGGTCTACACAGACTGAAGAAGCAATTGTAAGTAAAGTATTTTCATATATCACTGATCGATAGTGGTGATCTAAGAGCCAGGGTTCCTGTTTTGGCAAGTATAAGGACACGTGATTGGGAAAATGGGTGATACAGTTTGAAACAAGGGTTGTCCCAGAACAATCTGAAAAAGAGAAAAACTTCCACATGCCTTTAAGGGAACAGCCTTTTCTAGTTTATACTCAGTGACCAAGATGGCCTTAACTTTCCCCTCAACTTGACTAAGCTGCAGACAGGCTTTTCCCTGACTACAGGCCTCTGATCTTCCTTTTCTTCGAGCATTTAGTTATGGCATATATTTTTCTGAACACGGTATTTTCAAAATTACACACTAGCAGACAACAAATTGCTGGCATAATTTGCAGCATCAGTATCCTGCTTGGATGGGAGTTAATAAGTAAGACACTGTTGATGAAAGCCTTTCACAGTTTACCGTTATCCTTCCAGAGCTGGACACTAACCAGTCTGTGTGTGAACATGACTACAGAACAGTACACATTTCTCAGGAAGCTGTTTACTTTTGAGTTCAGGAAACTCTACCTAGTTTCTCCATTCCAAACCCTGCTCCAAACACCAATGCACGCCTGCTCTCCATAGTTACCAAATACCAAGCTGGATTTGGTGACCGAGGCCCAGATCATCAACCCGAGTGCCACCCACACTTTGGTGTGCGTACAAAAGACCTGGGGAAGCTGTTGGCAAAGCAGGTGTCTGGGACCCACCCCCAGAGATTCTAATTCCATGGTTTTTTGGCACGGCTCAGGAAGTTTTAAGAGACTCCCTGTATAATTCTGAAGCAGGTTATCATGGAGCACAATTTAACAAATTCCTGTTAGAGTTCCTGTGAGAAATGGAAATTCTCAGAACTCAGTTCTTGGTAATTATTCCCAGATTCTTTTTTTTTTTAGGGCATTGGTCCCAAAGAATCTCTACCCTCATGACCAACCGAATTTCCAGATCACTTTTGCAACCAAGTCCCTGGTCTCCTGTCCCATCCAGGAAGGAGGAGGATCAGACATTTGGTATTTCTATTAATTTAAAACTCTTGAAAGTCCTGCTCCTAATCATTCTAGTTACTTTCTAAAACCTGAAGGTGAACATTTGACTGAAGTAACTTCCAGATTCCCCCTTAAAAATACTTCAGGTTTAAAAAAACAATCACCTTTGAAGGAGGCTCAGTCAGAGAAGTTGCCAGATTTTTTCTTTCCTTTGATGGAAATTTTCAAGAGGAGAATAGCTACATTGAATTCTATTGTACACAGATCAATGCATGAGACTCAATTGAAATGTTTTATTTCAATGAAATTCTTCATAAAATCACATGAGGACTTATGTGATGACAACCACATTATCTTTCATGTCCACACTTTCACAGACAATTAACACAGAGCCTAATAAAGTATTGAGATCAGAGTTACTTACTTTGTATTCTAACTTCCCAATGAAACTGTCAGTCTTCCTGACTTTTTTCATATTTTACAATGAACAAACTACACCAACGACAGCTTCTATATTCATGTATCCCCTGAAGTAATTTGGCAGTGTACGATTTTGCCAGCATAAATCAATATACTAGCTTAAAGATTTACATGTTTATAGTCTTAAAGAGGCAGATAGCTCAAGACTTTAACACATTCATTTTCATTGCTCTCATCGATGGTAATAAAAATGGTATCAGGCATAAGTCTATAATTCACTGAGTTCCTACTATGTGCCAGGCACTTGACATTATTGTACTTCTCCAAACAACCCTTCAAGTGAGTAATGATTCCATTTTACTGACAAGAAAACTGATGATCAAGGAGGTGAAATAACTTGCCCAAACTATATAGTTTCATTTTAACTCCTGGCTGTTTAATTTTAATGCTTGTGTCCCTTCAATTAACTATGTTGCTTAATTACTTGGAAGAGTGTCTCTGAGCTAGGAAATATTTAAGAATAGAAAGGTGTTTGTTCACAGAAGCCTTCTGTGTTCTTCATGACTGTCCCTCCCCCCAGTTATTCTCAAAGTAGAACACCATTCTTGCCTTTATAACACTTTTTAAATGAATATAATTTTAATTCTTTCTAATATTCATCTCCTCTGCTTAAACTATAAGCTCCACTCAGGATTTACTGAGTGAAGGGCACTGGGGGCATAAGGGCATAACATCTAATATTATTTGGTTCGTAGTGTGGTCTAAATCTATTTGTAGAACCAACCTTATTGGTATATAATGGTGCTTATTTTTCTGAGAAAATTTCCCAGAAGTCTGTATTCATAACATAGCTTGACCTTCCTTGGCTCTTCTCAGCAAGGTGACACAAAATACCTTTATAAAATGGAACTTGGTATACTTTTATGTTTTTCTGCTCATTAACAATCAATAGTTGTGAAGGCATCTTAAAAGTGCCTTGTGATTTAACCCACTACACCTATAGATGGATATCACTCAATCCTCTTACTTTCACCTGAGGTCATTGTCTACACTGTATATTGGAAAGAGATACATTCCACTAGATTTGTCTTCCTTCTTTTTTGTTTTTTGGTCATTTTCCACATTCCCATTCCATACCTGTTTGATCTCAAACATCGCAGGTTCTCACACATATATTAACTTTGGATAGCAACCCAGGTTTTTGGCTTGGCATGTCAATAGCTATAACAGACTTCCTGAAAGAACATTTTTGTCACTTACAACTTGACAATTTAAATACTCCACTGCAACTATCAGACCATCTTGACTGTTATTTTCCAGGGGACAGAAGAACAAGTAGCATTGTGAGCAGTAGAGGAAAAAGCCCTCAAGAGCTTCATGGACACAATTTACTCACATCGGTCACCCACTATAGTACTGTCACATCTCCTTTGTCAAGTACACAACATCACAAAACTATAGTCTGGAAGAAATCTTAAGGTGTCTAGAAAAGATGTGCGCTAGGTCAAAGCTTTACTACATCTCTTGGGCTAACTCCCCTTGTTTGGGATTTATACCACCCACAGGGGTGTTCCAATGGGGCAGGATGTACAGTGGATTTGAGCACAGAATTGGTAGTCAGATTTCCTGGGTTCAAATGTGACTCCACTTCATTATAGCCCTGTAACATTGGGGACGTTGCTGAACCATTCTAGGCTGCAATCTTCTTATTTGCAAAATGCAGATAACAATAATGGGATTGTTATGAAGATTCATAGATTGTTATGAAGATTCAGTAAGTTGAATATTTTTGAGGTGACTCAAAGCATTGTTTAAGTAGTTGTAAAAAAAAGTCTTTATTCTAGACTTCAAAAATGTATTATTTCATTAGCATAAATAAGTGTTATCCTAAAAAGTATCTGTGAATCCTAATTATCTAAACTGTGATATTTAGAATGCCGTATGAGACTGGAATATCTGGCAAACTCTGGATTCTGTTACAGTAACTCTCTAAAGGTGATTCAGATTGAACTTTTATTATTATCTTAATTTCCTAGGAGATAGAGCTGAAACAGAGACCTCAGACCACTTCCAAAATAATAGAAACCACTTAACACTATAATGTGGATTATAACCACTTCCTCTTCATTTTTCATCAGTTTCTACTAAAAATCTGTTAAATTGCTGCATTTCCCTTACCAATAAAAACTGACATTTTTTTTATGGAATAAGAAGATACCAATGGAGAAAAAAGATACTTTAGAGACATTCTAAATGAAAATAAATTAAAAGTGTCTCACACATGAGCTCATGGTGTTTATAGAGTGTCCATGAGAATCAAAGTCCGCGTCCCTGGTTATTTTAGCTCAAAGTGCCACCAAGTTGCTAGCCAGGTGAACCTTCAGTTGGAATATTCTTCTGTCTGCTCTCTGGTCTAATCCAGGATGAGGTTAGTATGTACTTCAAGCATTTTCAAGTTTCTCTTGCCTTCCTGAATGAGGCTTTGGTAAGGAAAGACTCCTTGAACTTTTTGATAGAGGTCCTTAAATCATAAAGCTTTGGTGTGGAGGCAGTTGGGTTTCGAACTAGTCTGCCACATCTCTGAAATAGGTAGCACAGCCATGGGCCTTGGGTGACTCTGGGACAAACCATGTCAGGTCCTCATCTCTACAAGAAATTCTGGAAGAATTATATTCCATACTTTCCTTGATTCTATGTATCCGTTTGCCAAAAAATATAGAATTCAGAAGCTCTCCCTACTGTCTAGCCTATATTTCATAAGTAAGATTATTTGATATAGGCCTGAAAGAGAAAAATATCACCATTCATAAAATATCCTTCAAGATTTATTTAAAGCTCGAGTTTTTATAGGGACTTATTTTGCTGTTCTGAAATTTTTCATTCTTTCAGTCTTTTCTTATATAATTATTCTTTCATTCTTTCAATAACTTGTTCTATTCTTCTTTGGGTCCTCATTAAAGTCTTAATTTCCTGTTTTAAGTAGGGGACCCAAAAGATGAAAGAATGTTTTAGATAAGACCTTAATTGCATTACTATTCCAGGAGAGTTTCTAGTGATGTATTCATATATCTTATAGACTCAAATTTACATGTTGAAGAAGAAACGTACTTCGTTACTGATTGTGGTTGACAACTAATCAAGTCATTTTACAGGGAACTTAACCAAAGGAACACCTTCCTACTTTTAATATTTAAACTTCGTATGCATCTTACTTCTTAGGGGTTGAACATCACTTTCTTTATCTGCCAATTTCTTCCACTTGATTTTTTTTTTAATTAAAACCTTATAATCTGTTCTGAATTTACCTAGAAATGACATCATCTCAATATAAGTGGGTATCAGAAAAGTTGCTCTAGATATGAGCATCAGAAAATAACTGTGGATAAGTTATAAATACAAAATAACTTATTGGGAGATCACCAGGAAATCAGAATCAACAGGAAGACGGGGAACCAACTTGGACATGAGAAACACCAAGGCAGGTCTGGAGGCTGGACAGCAGGAACCAGAAGAAGAGAAAAAAAAATGGTATCACAGATGAGCAACATGGCCACTGCTGAAAAGGGCACAAGCAATACTAATCGTCAACATGCATCAACTACTATGTGTATATTATCTGTTAGCTCATTTAATCCTCATCACAAACCTAAGAGTTTGGTGTTGCTATTCTCCCCATTTATAAATGACCAAATGAGGCAGAAGAGCTAGGCGACTGTCTAATGCCACACACTTGGCAAGATATAAATTCAGGATTCAAGCCTGGCAGCCTGGCCCTTATGTTCTGTGCAACAGTGACACCACTTGCTACAGGAACTCTAAGCATTTTCAGTATCTTTGATCTTCTGTTTGTAATTTAAATTGAGTGACAAGGTCACTGGGATTAACCTAGTTTGAGGTTTCTTCTACCTTTTGGCTAGCAGAGGAAGAAACCCTAATTACAGTCCCACTAGCCTAATTCTAACAAGAAAGAGCTAATTTCTCATAATGAAATTTGGGCACTGTTATAAAGGGGAAATGGATGTCAAAGAGCCCCAAATAAAAAGGTACACTATAAAAAGCCTGTTCTTTATCGCACTCCACTGAAATGAATATTTAAGATTGTCGTCTTCATTTAATCAGCCCAGAGAAGGTAAACACACTAATGTATTTTACATTACTACTTTTAGTTTGATGAGAAAAAAAATCATAATTAGGTACATTTTGAATTATAACATAGAATAGAGAAATCTTGATTGAAATAATTTTCGTTTTGTGAACTGGGAAGTTGCTTTTGTCTGAAATAAAATTATCACTGTTGTAATAGAATAGAAGCAAGTGCCTTCTGGGTGGAGCAGCAAAGGTATTGACAAGTTTTTTAAGAACAGGATGCTTCCATCAAGTGGAGTCAAGAGGAATTTTATTTCTCAGAAGGAAGGAGAGGAATTACAAACTATCCTCTTTCTCCCACACAACACAGAGCCTTGTTCAAGGTCACCATGAGTGCATGCATTTGCAAGGTAATGGAATATGCAATTATTCATAAACCTAATTCATTGGCTATGGAAAAGAAAAAAAAAACACCTTCAAATAAATATATGCTCAGTGTTTTAAGGTAAGAACATTATTCAAATGAGCGGCTTATGCTGGCATTGTTTCACTAGGCTGAGGTTTCTTGCTTTTTTTGTTTGCTTCTTTAATGTGATTTGCTAATTTCATGCTTCCAGAATGTCAACAAGGGTAATAAAATAGCAATTTAAGACCACATTAAAGGCTGAACTAAATGGCACCATTCTACTGAAGACATTAAAACAAAATTACAGCATGTACTCCTATCAGAAACTATCTGTATAACTTTAATGTCCAGTAGCAAGAAAAGACTCATTTCCTTCTCCCCAGTTCTGCCTAAGGCTGTTGCAGTTCTGTGGGACTAGTAGAAGTCCTGGCCTATTCTTGCTAAAATAATTCTTGTTAGGACAATTCAATTCTCTTTTCACTTGGAATATGCACTTTCTCCTTATGACAGCTTTTATAGGATTTGAGGACAAGATGATTGTGTACAGAAACAGTGGGGCCACATTCTCCCCTTTCTTGATAGTACTTGAATAGAAGGAAAATCACCTGGGCATTTAAAGGCAATAAACGCATTCTGTCTCTACCTGTATCAGTATATTGAGTGTTGCCAATGTTTGGGGCATTGCACTGGGGCCTCTGATCACCACTCCATCAACCCCAAACACACATGCCCAGTAGACAAGATAACAATACTTTCTTAAATGCTCACTCTTTTCTAATAGGTTTCGTATAGATTCTCCAACAATACTCCCCTTAGACCCTTTTGATATCATACTTTGTATGGGTTTGTAAACTTGTCATTACACCATCTGCCTCAGGTAAGAACAAAGGAGAAAAGCTGGTAAAGAATATAGGAAATGTGGGACTTATTTTCAGCAAAATATTAAAGTTGCATCCAAAAATAACTTCTTGTTAGTTCTGGTACTATTTAAAACACTTCTTTTCTCATTGTTTCCTTGTAACTTATTGACACAATGTTGTGGTAGATAGACGAAATGTTACTTAATTTACAGGAGATGAAACAGGGAATTCAAGTCAGGGGCCTAGTGTGAGATTTCTCTTATCATCATTATCAGAGCTGTGAGACTTCAGGTAGAAGTGGTATATATATATACATACACACACACACACACACACACACACACACACAATGGAACACTGTTCTGCCATAAGAAAAGATGAAATAGTGCCATTTGGGACAATATGGATTATTATGCTAAGCAAAATAAATCAGGCAGAAAAAGTTGAGAACCACATGCTTTCACTGTGTGGGATACAAAATTGAAAGCCACAAAGAAACAAAAACTCATAGACACAGACAATACGTGGGGGGTGGTGTGGTAGATGAAGGTAAATGGAGTTAAATATATGGTGATGGAAGGAGAACTGACTGGGTGGTGAACACACAATGAAACATACAGATCATGTGCGAGTATCAGAGAATTGTACACTTGAAACCTATGTAATTTTACTAACCACTGACACCCCAATAAGTTTTAATTAAAAAAAAAGACTTCAGGCCGGCCGAGTGG
>NW_017731417.1:147765-150102 GCF_001890085.2 Hipposideros armiger | reverse complement strand
TATCCATTATCGATAAAACAAAAGGTAAGTGTTGGCAAGGTAGTAGAGAAATTGGAACCCTTGTGCACCCTTGGTGGGAATGTACATTTGCACAGCAGCTATGGAAAATAGTATAGAGGCTCCTCAAAATAATATAATTAAAACTACCATGTAATCCAGCAATACCGTTTCTGAGTATGTATCCAAAATAATTGAAATCTATATTTTTCACAATAGCCAAGGTATGAAAACAACCCAAATATCTTGAACAGATAAATGAGAAAAGAAAATGTTGTATGTATATACAATTCAGCCCTAAGCAAAAGGGATTCTCCTACATGGAGTTCCTGGAACAACATGGATGGACCTGGAAGACATTATGTTAAGTGAAATATGTCAGTCACAGAAGGACAGACACTGTATGATTCCTCATATATAAGATATCTAAAATAGTCAAAAGTATAGAAATAGGTAATAGAATGGTGATTATCAGGGGATGGGGGAAAGGGATATTATTCAATAGGTAGATTTGCTGTACAACATGGGGCTTAGAGTTAATAATGTTTTGTGTACTTAAAAATTTGTCTAATGACTATTTTCTTGAATGAACCCAATGATCATTGGTAACACTGGAACTGATAGATATCTTGGATAGAGACTTGGATTGCTTAGAGGCTTAGGGTTAAATCTTTTGAATTTTAGAGTGCCTTTCCAACTCTGAATCAATAAAGCATAACTTTACGTTTGAACAAATTTCACTAAATGCACACCAGTGACAATTCAGGAGGATTTAACTCACTCATTATTTCATCTTATTCCTAATTATACATTTCCAATCAGTTAGTCACTTCAATCAATTACCTATTGAAACAATGTGGTTCTAGATGTAACATTATTAACATAGAAATTAAGAGAGAGAAAGAATGTGAGATTTTCAGCATTAACTACACAACTAATTACATGGTATTGAATCCATTGACTTAGCGTTCATTTTATTATGAGCATTTATCTTGACATTTCATTTAACCAGGATTGCTAGTTTGTGCATTAAGTGTACCAGCCTTCATCTTACTGTCACTATTATTATAGGATTATTTATACAGGGAAAGAGATGAGATTGGCAATCATCATTTGTTTAATGAATTCACTTAGGCTGAATCTATAGACCCAAATCTACACTGACTGAAACTGTCATCTGATTACATCTACAAGGTAGGATTTGGGGAGGATTTTGTGCTGCACAGAGTTGGTAAATGTTTGCCCTCTTGGCTTACTATTGTGTAGCATGCGTGATGTTAATATTGATAATGTAATTACTATACAAAACTAGGAAATACAGAGCTTCTGCTTTTAGGCATTTACCATGTGAAAAGGAAATAATAATCTAATGCATAAAAAATGAAACATGACATGTGGAATCATACAGACTTGGGTTAGAAACTTAGTTCTTCCATATTTTAACTAGGATTTATTGGATCTTACAAAGCCTCATTTTTTTAACCCTTTTGCTGTGATAGTTGGATATATCCGAATGAATATATCTGAAATTTTTATACATAAAATAATGCATTTATATACAAAGCAGCTCAAATTATTATTATTAAGTGCATAAAATAGTCAAAATATCAACTTTTTTTGTAGATTTCTGACATATTTTGAAAAAAAACTTGAAATCAATTAACACAGCAAAAGAATTAATATGTAAAACTGGGATAGGTTTCTTGGGAGAATCAAATGTGGTAATGCATGAGAAATGCTAAGAGCAATGACTGTGGTGAGACCTTAATAAATATTACTCTTTAATAATGTTAATGAAAAATATAGAAATTATACACACATGATCATAATTAAAATCCTGAAAATTCATGAAAATAGTAGCTTAAATAGATTTGTTTAATGCATCAAACACTGTAGTAATATTTTTAATGTGCAATAATTGAAATTTAATTTTTTAAATCAAAATGTAGCCCTTTCTATGTGCAACTTTGCAGTTATCCCAGGAGAAGTATGGAATTGCAAATGTTTGTGATGTATGCTCACATGACCCCTGGCTTCTGGTAGTTTTTACATGAAAGCAGCAATATGAGTCTAGTTTCTACTTAGTGGCGGTTGATAAAAACTTGTCTCCAATGTGTATTCCCTCATCTCAGTGATTCCCAAAGTGTAGTGTTCATAACCAAAACACGTGGCTCATCAAATGTTGACATTGAACTACCCCACGACCCCAGAGATTCTGATTCAGTTGTGGCAGACTGACCAAGACATGAATCTTTTGTTTAAGTATAGATAACTCTGATTTAGGTGGTTAGAAACAGTGCTTTGACAACCACTGCAAAATGTTCTCTGCTCTGAGCATTT
>NW_017731417.1:143353-147175 GCF_001890085.2 Hipposideros armiger | reverse complement strand
AAAAAAAAAGACTTCAGGTAGAATTTTCTGCTTATGTACTAAGGATTCTTCTTGGGCAAATCAATTTTACTGTTACCCTGACTATTGTCTTTGCTTTTATAAATGAGAGAACTAGACTACCTTTAGTACCTTGGACAGAATTTTATCATGTACTCTGGAAAGAAGTAAATCTAGCAAGAGACAATTCAGCATGATAGGAATTAACTTTGCAAATCTTGACTGATCATTGGGAGTGAAAATAACTACAGATTGAAAGAATCTAAACAAAATTCTAGTGAGCTTAAAAAAAAAGTAATGTAACATGCTGATAAATAATCAAAAGAATTATTAGATATTGATTGCTTATAACTGGTGGTCATACTTCTAACCCATTCTACAGCTTTCTTCCTGGAGAGATAATTCAATCATTATAGTCATTGGTGCCTCTGCCATTTCTGCTCATGACCAAAGGGAGACACAGTGACTTATTTGATTAGCAAATTTTTTTTTAAGATTTTTATTGGGGGAATTGGGGGATGGGAACAGCGCTGGGGAATTGGGGGAAGGGGAACAGACAAGTTGCTGTCCTTCTGGACGGCCGCTCACGCTGGCTGCTGGCCGCTCACACTGGCTGCTGGCTACACACGGTAGCCCATGGCAACCCACTGCATCAGGGGCTGCAGCCCCCGCCGTCGCAGCCCAGCTCCAAGTTGAGCTGTTGTTTAGCATCTTAGCTGTAGAGGACAGTGTCACTGGCCCTCATATGTGGGATCCGAACTGGGGCCCTCTGGAGTCCCAAGCCAGCTCTTAACCAATGCGCCACTCAGCTGGCCCTGATTAGCAATTTGTAAAGTGTGCATGTCCGGCTGAGCCCTGCCCTTTATTTAGCTTGGGAGCAAGATTTCTCCCAGAAAGCAAATTTCCCTGTACTCTGCCCTGTGCTGTTACCTCACCTCTCATTTGTTAATTCCTACTCTGCTCCAGCTCTGCCTGCAATTGGTGTACAGTTTACACAATTCTGGCATTTACTGAGGAGACTCATATGGCTGCCTGTCAAGGCTACCTTCTTCTTATGGACACTAGGATGTTTTGGCCTCCGTATCTACTCCTTATCTTATTTCTCAGAATGTTCAGAGCCTAGTAGAGAAGAGAGATGCTTTTCACTGAGGGCTCCTTTGAAGACCAAAGGTTTACAACGTTGAAGACAAGGGTGTCTTAATTCATTTAATCCACTCAGTAACCTTTAAAATATCTATGATCCTCATTTTGTAAATGAGAAATACTCTTAAATCCATAATCTGCCTTCTAAAGTCTCTGAGATGAAAGATTGTGTGTTCTTGCTCTCTCATCCCTAGGTCAGTAAACAGAGTCAAACAAAAATGAAGATATTTGCCCAAGGTCATGCAGCTCATCACTGACTTCATCAAGCTTACAAACAAGTTGCTGCAGTTGTCTTCTATAAATTTGTAATCAAAAAATAATTGAGATAAAACAGAATTTTGCCAGGCGTGGCTAAAATTCTTCACAAGAAATCTGATGCCATTTTTACATTTGGCCACAGGACATAGAAACGGCAGAAGCATAATTAAGTATCTATTTTCAACTTGGGTTAAAACCAGAAAAAAAGAATGTCAATAACTGTTTCTAGTAAAGGGTAGGGGTTTTGAAAAAGAATAGTCAAATTTTTATAAATTCTTTAATAAGATTGAACGAATTATAAAAATGATTTATCTTCAGCATATGAACATAAAATACTTTTGTATTCCAAACTTAACACAAGACTATTTTCTGATGCTGTTATTGTTCCATTAAGAACAGAAAGGTGGTCAAATATATGGTGATAGAAAAAGAACTGACTCTGGGTGCTGAGCACACAATACAATATATAGATGATGTATTACAGAATTGTGCAATTGAAACCTATGTAATTTTATTAACCATTGTCACCCCAATACATTTAATACAATTATTTTTAAAAGAACATATTTGATGATGAAAGTATTGTTTTCTGACTTGACCTGTAAATCCAATCCATATATATCTATGATTGCAACAGAGGAGATACATCTCAACAACTCAGTGCCATAGTTCAGATTTCTAATACCTTACAAACCCTTCACAACCCCTGAGGTACACTGACAATCTTAAATTTTGTATTAAAGTATATGCATTTTGGTATCCTCTTCCATATTTGAATTCACAAATAGGACAGAGCTATTGTGTAATTATTATAATTCAAATATCCTTCATAAAATATCCTTCCTATTACTTCTAACTCCCCTAAAACCTAGTGGCTTAAACGAATGGCCGTTGATGACCGCTCATGATCCTCAGGGCCGGGTGATTTGAGCTGTTGTCTACAGTCAGCTGAGCGTTGGTTAGGTGGTGATGCTGGTCAGGGCTGTGCTCTCACACATCCTGAGGCTTGGGCTAAGCTGACGGGCCTGTGTTCCATATGCTCTTTCATCCTCCAGCAGGCTAGCTCAGGCTTGTTCTCAAGCTAGCGCAAACAAACGCATTCTAATAGTAAATGCAGAGAAGAAAGAAATGGAGGTGTAAATAAGTGTGCAGGAGATTTTTCAAGCCTCTGTGTCAAGACTGCTAATATCCTGTTGGCCAAAGCAATCACATGGCTGAGCCAGAATCAGGGTGAGAAGGGAATACGGGCCAAACTGACAGGGAAAAGAGTGTGGTTACAGGGTGGCCATTGACAGGGGCTGTAAAGAAATTACTACACAGAAACCTCATTTAAAACATAGTTGGGGGGTGCCAAAAGGGGGCGCTCTCATGTCCCATGTTGATCACAAAGCACAACAGGGAAAACTCTGGAATAGCCCTCTCCACTTCCTCTTCCCCTGGATAAAAGTTTCCTCTCCTTTGTTTTAGGGGACTTGCACATGGGCCCCCATGGTTGCTTGGTTCATATTGCAGTTCCTTGTTGTTCCCAAATGAACCCATTTTACTAGCGAAATATTTGGCTGATCTTTCATTTTAAGGTCAATAGAGCTATGGATGCAAACACTGCATGAGACAATGTCAGATATCTGATGGTTAATAAAAATGTATATCCTATTGGCTAAATCATGACGATGCTTCTAAGTGATTTAACACTGATCATAACTTTATTCTTGCTGCTACATGTATAACCAGCTTGAGCAGGCTGAATAAATCGGGTCATTTGGCAACTTGGTAGGTTAGATGCTATCAGAGTATAGGAAGAAGGGGGCAAGTCTAGTCTAGATGCACTTTGAGGTAAACATGACTACTTTTTAGTGATTATTTTTCTAATTTTTTTCCAGCTTCTTTATTAAGATATCAATATACAAAAAGCTACATATGACTAATGTATGCAATTTGGTGAGTTTAGACATATGGATGCACTTGTGTGACCATCACCACAATCCAAGTAACAAACATATCCATCACCTCCAAAATTTTCCTATTTCTGTTTGTTTTGTTTGTTTATTTTGTGGTGAGAACACTTAGCATGATATATACACTCTTAATAAATAATTTCTTGAATATGAAACATCAAAAGCACAGGCAACGAGAGTAAAAGTACTTAAGTAGGACTACATCAATTTGAAAAGCTCATGTACAACAAAGGAACCAATTCATAGAGTGAAAAAGCAATGGAAGAAAATACTTCCAAACCATATATTTGATATAGGGTTAATTTCCAAAATATATAAGTAACTCTATAGCAAAATAATAATAATAATAATAATAACCCAATTAATCAATGGGCGAAGGATTTGAATAGACATGTCTCCAAAGAAGACATACAAGTAGCCAACAGGTATACAAAAAAAATGCTCAATCATCAGGGAAATGCAAACCAAA
>NW_017731417.1:130107-134853 GCF_001890085.2 Hipposideros armiger | reverse complement strand
ATACAATGAAAACAGCTCCTAAGAGCTGTTCTGCAGGCTTTAGGGAGTCCTACTCCTGGAGAGGCACTGTGTTCAATGCCACAGTGGTTACTAGATCTTCACAAAGAAGGAAATAAGGACTCACATGTGTGTTCTACATAGAGCATGTCCAGAGTGCACCTCCATTCTCAGGTGCATTTACATGCTGGAACACTTAACTACACTCAAAATACAGCAGGGAAGTGGAAACGTGTAAATTCGGTGGTGTCATGAAAATAGTATTGGTTGAATGTCAGAAGGGAGTTCTCATTATTCTTTAATGATAGAAGAGGTGGAACAGTTGACTAGAAGTGGAGATTTTGAAGGGTACCTTGGAGGTGTGTTCACTTGTAGAATTATCTGTTAATTTCAATGTTCTCAGAGGTTTTGAAACTAAACAAATTGGGCTATGAGTTCTTGCTTTCGACCAACTCTTCTCAATAGCCCTGAGGATTTAACACAGCCTTTGAACCTGGCCCCCACCAACACTAAAATATTTTGGTAAACTTCATATATATATATATATATATATATATATATATATATTTATATTTATTTATTTAATTGCTAAAATTTATGTAAATATATAAAAAGAAATTGTAAATATATTTTATATACATATATGGAAATATATAAAAAGAAATTGCATAATAATTATATACCTTTATGTATATGTATATATGTATATAAAACACAATTCATTGACACCATGTCACCCATTATCAAATACACCCATACTCCCTCTTGCCTCTGAACCTGGAGATAAGTGACTCAAGGCTTGTGGCATTCTCTGTAGCCTTTCCTGCCCTTTCTCCCTCTCTCCAGCTCCATTTTTCTAAATCCTTGATTTTTCTAAATCAAGATAGATTGCCACCTAAATGCCCCCCCCCAAGGTGCCTTCCCTGCTGTCCTGCACTAGATAAATCCTGTCATTCTAAGCTTCTGTTGTAAGCTACATTTCCCTGTTGGTAGCATTAATTACACTTATGATTACTTGTTAAAGATAGACTGTATACATTTTGGGGAAAGAGTCAATGCCAGTCTTCTTTACTGCCTTTTTAGGCTCATGAAATTGCTAACATTTTATGGTGTTTTGACTTAAAAACAGCAATTTCATGGGGTTTGAATTCTTATTTGCCTTAGCACTTAGCGGAGTACCCATCTGAATGATTAAACACAACATATATCTTAGGGTGAATTCATCAAATATGCTTCTGTGAATGAATACAATCAAATANGGGGGGGGGGGGGGGGAAGAGCATCACTTTTTGAAGAAGACAGAGGCTGCTTTGACGTGGAATTGATGCTGTCAACATTTTTATCTTTGAAAATTTATGATGGTCTCCAGTCCCTGTATTACGATCAGAAATGAATGGATAGTGAAATTGGTGGCCGCTGGGTGAGGAAAGGAGGCATATGTGAATGCTTGGGTGTGCAATGGTTAAGACTAATCAGCCAGGAGGGTTTGGTGGATGTATTGGAAGTCTAATAAACTGCCTACAAAGGAAGAACATAACATTACATTTCCTGTTATGCTCACCAATGCAAAGGCCTTCACAAATAGTACAACTTGAAAAATGGCAAAACCAAGATTTAAGCTTAGGCATTCCTGCAGTCTTTCACTAAAAGTCTCATAAACATCTCTAGCATATAATATGTATTCAGTGTTTACTTCGATTACATACAGAAACAAAGAAGAAACTGTCAAATTTGTAGTGACCTCTTTAAAAGGGGGCTGATGACATAGATTTGGAACTCAAATATATATTATATTTTACATGTACTTATATATATTATATGTTAATTAGACTCCCAACATTGATGCCTTTTCTTAGCTCTCATGTTCCCCTAGCAATATTATCATGTCATTAATTCACTGAGCAGCCCCAGTAGAATGATAGTACCTTCCTGTGGGCTCAATCTAAATTGTCAGATGACTTTTAGTAGCGATGTCCGCAGAGTGAAGTTACTTGATAATCATAGGCCATGTGAAAACCTCAACATTACTATCTTTCTCAGCAAATTCTCTGTAACAGCAATATTTACTTAGCAGCCGAGATTTCTTTCCTCCCGAGAAAAGTTTAAAATAACATGTGCTTTGCAATTAAATAGGATTTTTATTATTAAAATAATTCAGAATCAGCGAAAAGTGAATTCTGTCAAAGTTCTAGTAAAAATATGCAATAAAGTTAATTTTACAATAACACTTAAACCATCTCAAGATTGTAACATCTAATTTCAATAGTTATGCTGTCTTCTTTAACAACATAACATAAAGTAATACATGTTAATTTATTTAAGAAATGAAAAAGGAAAAGCTTGCTACATGACTATCTCACCACAATAAAACTTGTTAAGAAGAGTTTTGGGGTAGCCTGTTAAAATAGCTAACTCTTTAAGCACAGATCATTTCTCCTAGCTTTATGGGTAGTGTAAGTATTAAGCTAAATAGAGTGCTACAGACCTACAAACAGATGGAATCAAATATAATCAAGAAAATAGAGAAATAAAGGAACCCTATTTTCCCTGCACATGTGAAAAAAATGCTATTAAAAATTGCTGACCTTAGCATTTTGTGAGTGAGAAAGAAACCTACCTAATGAGGCTAATTCATGACGTAAACATAGTCCATCCAGTAAGGCCAAATTGTGTTTTTTTACTCACATTTATGTTATGTATTTACTTTCTTTTACTTGCTACTCCTTTTACCTTTTTAATCTTCATTTTGTTTGTTTCTTCTTAGGATTCAATTTGGGATGTTATTTTCATTTTATTTATTATTCTAAGGCCAGTATAGATGGTTATCAACAATTGTGTTTCTTTCAAGTAGGTGCTTAGAAGATGATCACAATTTGATAATGAGTGGTTACTGTTATTTATTTATTCTCATTCATTTTTTTTTGCTGAAAGGTGGGGAATCAAGGGAAAACAAAAAACATGTCTCAGTAGTAAAAGGATCATCACACAAAAGCTTGTGCCTGTCACTCATAGCTGTTTATCATAGAAAGATAAGCTGGAAGGAAATCACAATTGTTCTACTCTTACAGCATCCAAATGTGTAGCTGAATTCTTATCACAAATTATATTATAGTGTCACTTCTCTACCAAATATTGTATGAAAAAATGGGACCATCTTTCACGCTTTTTCTTTTTGTTTTTAATTTTCTGTTTATTGATATTAGCTTTGAGGGCAAAAACTGTTTAATGAGTATTTCATGAATCTCATTGCTAGTCAATCCAAAGTGCTTTTCATTTATCAGTTTCTCATTTTCGTCTTTGCTCTCAAGATCATTATTCTACTTTTTATCTTCACCGAACTGTGATTGGCATCTCTTAAGCAACATCTCTTGCAACATGACTTTTCCAAATATTAATCTAACTGCCATCGGCTGCCAGGTGATATCAGGTGCAGATTTAGGATTTAGGGTTTCTTTCCATTCTGCAAAGGCCTACTTAATTCACATTTCTTGTGTTTTTTTAAAATTTTTATTTATTTATTTTTTTATTTTATGGAAAGGGAGAAAAAAACACTATACCAGTGACTTTCTAGACTGGAAAATGATTTGGAATGTTCATACATTCTTGGGTTGTCATAAGTGGATGGACTATTAGTGTGTAGCATTCTTATTTACTCATCTTGTTTTTATTTATTGCACACCAGCCATTTATCAGATACTTTGCAGAAGAAATAGAGATGAAAGCACAGGCCCCCCCCCCCCACTCAGAAAACTCACATTTGATTAGGAGTGGCTGAAGGTAGAAAGGGAAGTAGCCACCATCAATAATCCCTGCAAAGCTTTATGCTAGATGCTCTCTTAGTGTGTGATACCTGCAAAGAGGCAGACCCAGGTCCAGACTGGGAAGTCAGCAAAGACTTCCAGAAAAAGCTTTATCTGAGCATACTGGTGAATGACAAGAAAGAGTGAGCCAAGTGTACATGTAGAATGGCAAACGGTAATATAACACACAAAATTATAAAATCCAGAGCTAAGCAAAATGGGCACATTCAAGAAAATATAATAGTTTTGGAATGACCAGACTGTAGGAAAGCCCTGGGCAATAAAAGGACACTTCTTATTCCTCAGTTCCCTTTATGCCAAGCCAAAGAGTTGGACCTTCATGTTGAAAAACAAAAAAACAAAAAACAGGAAATCCTTGAAAGACTTTAACTGAGAAAGTGATAGGATGAGATTTACATTTTCATAAGCTGCACTGACAGTGATATCAAAGAAATTTGGCAGAGGTTGGGGTATACAAAGATACGAGACTTGAAAAATGGCAACCAGATGGGAGCTTCCTATAATAATCCAAGTAAGAAAAGATGAGGTCCTGTATAAAGGCAGCCTCAGTAAGAATGCAAAAGCAAGGTGTACTGAAAACCATTCAGGAGAGAAAATGGGTGGTCCACAATACAGAGGGAGCTGAGGATGTGACGTTAATCAGCCTGGGCTACACGCTTAATGACTACCAGTGCTGCGACTGGAACGAGGTGCCTCCCTCCAGTCAAGGAACATTTCTGCAACACCACTCTGCCTCTCCGAGTCTACACTTTGACAATGACAATAATTCAATTTAAGATGGATTGTCTATTTTAGCAAAAGGCTGTATTTAAGAGGCCTCATTTTTCCTCATTATTCAAGGCAAGTAAATGAAGGTGTTTGATTCAAATAGAATAGGATGTTAACAACCTTCTCAATACCTCAACTTCCTAAGAACAAATAGACATTA
>NW_017731417.1:126825-128157 GCF_001890085.2 Hipposideros armiger | reverse complement strand
TTTTTTTCCCTCTAGATCTCATTTGTTAATGATGGACTAATTTATTTGTAACAAAATGATCCATGATACAAGCATTACTTATTTATGTGACATCTACATTACAGAGCACATCACAAAAATTTTTAAAAAGAGATGGAAAGTTTATCAGCAATTTATGCTAGTATTTATGACTAGTGAATGCAATACTCTCCACTTAAATCGAGTAGTTTCATTAGAAGAGGATTCATGCCCTGGTGTCCTGATATACTCTCTCTTTTCTCATGCCCTCATTTGACCCAGACTGGAATCCTCCCTATTTCCTAACTCTCATAGGGAAATTGTGGAGACACATGGTCTGGAGTAGACAGCTTATATGACCATCTTTAAGTTTCCTTTGAGACTAGGAGAATAAGTATTGACCTAAAAGTAGTCATGGACTTAGGAAAACAAACAAACAAACAAACAAAAACAGTATTGTGGAAGGTTACCTAAACATACAAAAGGTTTGAAGACTTTGGATGAAACTTTTAGCAATTATTTTAAACAGCGGTTGGCAAAAATACAGTCCTTGTGCTGAATCCGGCTCGCCACCTGTTTTTGTCAATCAAATTGTATTGGAACACAGCCTCTCTGGTTTATTTGAATGTAACCCATTGCTACAGTCTCACTAAAACAGTAGCAATGGGTAGTAGTTGCCCCAGAGACCATATTGTTGCAAAGCTAAAAATATTTAGTCTTTACAGAAAACATGTTTGTCAAGTCCTGATTTAAGAAATGCGTTCTTATATCTGTCAAATTGTTTAGAAATTTTTGGTTGAAAATTTGACATATATAGGAATGTATATAGATAATAATTAAATCATGCAAATCACTATTATTATCCCATTTGCCTACTACAACAAAAGGTAATGGCATCATCACCAGGAGGGTTAATTTCCATTTAAGTTTGAGCTTAAAGAGGAGAGCATGGTTTGTTGACCATGAAATAACTCATGTCAGAATGCTCCTTCACTGACTCAAGATATAGCAACAAATCTGAATCACTGAAACTTCCCTTGTTCTCTCACTCATTTCTTCAGAGTAGGTTGAGGTAATGCTATAAAAATAAAAACCCAGTGTCTGTGTTTAGGTGCTTAACTGAGATCTCCATGGATCCTATTTCATCCTTTGATGAGCTGTGAGATTTGCCCTAGTCAGATTAAAAGAATAATGAACCCCCGCCAAAAACAAGCAAGCAAGCAAACAAACAAACAAAACTCCCATGATTCTAGGGCTTATGAGCCTCTACCTGACATTGAAAGGTTCCTCAGGTATCATGAAGAGTTGACATGCGGAGAGCCAATTGAAGCCCAA
>NW_017731417.1:120819-123616 GCF_001890085.2 Hipposideros armiger | reverse complement strand
AAGAGACATTAAAGTGTACTCTCAATTGCTAAATATAGTTTATAATTTTGTTTCTATTATGGCAAATATTCCTTTTTCTAGTAGTTAGCTTATATACTACATACATTTATAGGTTTTTCAAGAGAGGCTCCGAAATGACACCTATAGTAAGTCTTCAAATAATATTGTTTCATTCAATGTTAAATGAGGGTTAAATGGGTTAATATAACCAATTAAAAGATGGAAAGAGATGCTCAGATACTCTACTGGAGACACATCTAAAATAAAATGTAAAAATCTTGAAAATTAAAGACAGAAAAAATATGCCTCAGCCAAATTATAACCAAAACAAAACTAGGGTAGTCATTTTATATCTTACAAAAGGGAATTAAAAGCCAGATAAAAAAATTAAAGTTAAATGATGGCTGTTACATGCTGGTAAATTAAACAATAGTTCATGAAGATATAGCTATTATGGCATATGCACCTAAAAACCTAACCTATAACTACACCAAAAAGCAACTTGATTTTTGAACAACTCTTCTCAAATACTGATAGTTGAAACAGAACAGTTGAAAGGATCTGACTAATGTAATGAATGCTTGTAAAGTATTAGATAGAGAAAACCACATCCAACAAAGAAGCTAGTTTGATTTAAGCACCATGCATCAGTTATAAAAATATATTTTGTGTTGGGCAATAACGGAAGTCTGTTCCATTTGTTTTTAAAACTTATGTGTCACCAAGTAACTGTTTAGTTAAAAATAAAATGACAAAGTAAATAGAGAAATATGATGCTATAAATGATAATATCACACTGAAAGTTAAAAGGCACACAAACAAAGCAGTATTTAGATAAAAATGTACATCTTTAAATGTACTTATCAAACAAAACTAAATATAAAAAATAAATAACTGTAGAAAATCCCCAAGAGTCAACAACAAATCTTGAAGAGATAAGCAATCATAGCAAGGTTGCAGGATACAAAGTTAATATGCAACTGTCAATCATTTTCCTATATAAATCAGCAACGAGCAAGTTAAATTTAAAATAAAAAAAAAAACCAAAAAGACAATACTATGTACATTAGCACCCTCCCAAAATGAAATGCTACAAAACACATAAAAAGTCTATATGAGAAAATTATGATGAACAAAACCAAAGAACTAAATAAATGAAGAGATAGTCCAAATTCATGGAGAGTAAGACCCAATATTCTTAAGATGTTAATTCCTCTTACCTTGATCTTTAGATTCAATGTAATCCCAGTCAGAATGTCAGCAAATAATTTTGTGGGTATTGGCAAATGGTTCTAAAGTTTATATGGAAAGGCAAAAGTCCCAGAATATGTTATATACAGAAGCCAACATGATATTAAAGGAGAAGAACAAAGTTGGAGAATAGACACTACCTGAGTTCAGGACTCAAAGTTAATGTAATCAAGACAATGTAGTATTGGTAACAGAAGTGACAAATAGGTCTAAGGAGCAAAATAGAGATCCCAAAAATAGACTCATACAAATATAGTCAACTGATCCTTGACAAAGGTACAAAGGCAATAAAATTGGGAAAAAATAGTTGTTTCAACAAATGATTCAAGAGTAAATGGACATCTATGTGCAAAAAAAAATGAAGCTAAATACAGACTTAATAACTAGATGTTGAAGATGGAAAGATGAATAAGATACTATCTTCCTCTTTAAGGAGTTGCCCCTTATGGGCTACATGGAAAAAAAAGTGAACCCCTAATAGTAATGCCACAGTGTAAATACTAAAACTGCATTAGTAGACAGAGACAGCAATTCAGAGACAGAACTTAAGCCATTACACTTGTTGTCTTTTTGAAATTTAAGTTGATGAATCTATAAATTAGCTATTAGTTACAGGAGCCTTAGAAAACAAGCTAAGAAAGTCAACAGGGATACACAGGAGAAAAAGGAAAAGTGTGAACTCTGAATCAAATGAGAGAGTTGTTTCAAATAATCCATCTGAGCTTGTGTTGGTTTGCAGAAACATAGAATAATTACCACCAAAATAATGAAAAGGTCAGAACATGTTATAATAAATGAAGTGAGCCTGTGCCTGTTGCCAACATCTCTCACTTTAATTGGCATTTGTTTTTAAAGAAATACTGTGACATTTACGCTTCAATTATATATGATAAGAATACTAACCAAGTGGCAAAAGAAACAAAAGAGCTAAAAAATAATACAATTCTACACTTGGAACAGAAACAATAACAAAAGGTTTACAAATAAATTTAAGCCTGGCTTACCTCCTACGGAACGCACTAGATTCACCATAGACGCAAGCATCTGAGTCCTTCATGCTAATTAATAAGAAGGTTCATATTAACAGAACTAATAATGTTTAACTGATATATTTAGTTTCATGCCAATATGGGCAATGTGAAACTAACATCTCTCATACATGCTGTAATTGGCATTAGATTATTATTATTTTTGTTTTTTAGAGCAGAATTCATGCTTTTAATTTGTATAACAAATCTTCAAGGTCTTTGACTACACGTTGAACAAAGCCTTCCCTCCTTCTCAGTAAACTTTACCCTACCCCAAAGGTTGGACCTAATTTACCGAACTTATTGCTTATTTCTCCCTTGTGTATATTTACTTATCTTTAAAACATTGACTTATTGCCTGTCAAACTGAGAGCTGCTTCCTCTTTCAGGGATAGCATACAATTTGGGTCATTTATAGCCAATGGAAAGGAAATGACTTGCAAAAAAGTATAGAATCCAAACAATGGATTTTACTCCCTATTTACCACACTAAATGCAATGCCAAATATTGCAATGAC
>NW_017731417.1:108416-118529 GCF_001890085.2 Hipposideros armiger | reverse complement strand
AAAAAAATGAAGCTAAATACAGACTTAATACCCTTCAAAAATTAATTTAAAATGGATTATAGTCCTAAATGTAAAATATCAAGGTATAATGCTCTTACATGATAACATAGGAGGAAACCTAGATGAACTTAGGTATGGCTATAAAAGCAAAAGGAATGCCTCCTAACTCATTCTATAGGTTTAGTATTATCCTAACACCAAAACCAGACAAAACATTACAAGAAAAGAAAACTATAGACCAATCTCTCCCCTGAGCATAGAGGCAAAAATCCTCAACAAGATATTAGCAAATTGATTTCAACAATGTATTAAAACAATTATATACCATGACTAAGTAGAATTTATACCAGGTATGCAAGGCTGGTTCAACATTCAAAAACCAATTACTATAATTTATTACATCAACAGGTTATAAAAACACATGATCATATCACCAGATGAAGAAGAATCGTTTCACAAAATCCAGCATTTATGATAAAAAATCTTAATAAAAACTCTCAGGGATAGAGGGGGAACTTCCTTAACTTGAAAAGAACATATACAAAAAGCCTACAGCTGACATTATACTTAATGGTGAGTAACTTGAAGCTGTCTCACTAAGATCAGATATAAAGCAAGGATGACCCCTCTCATCACTCCTTTTCACCATTGTACTGGAAATTCTTTCTAATGCAATAAGACAAGAAAGGGAAATAAAAGGCATACCAACTGAGAAGGAAGACAAAAAGAGCTTTTGTTCACAGTTGGGATATTGTCTATGTAGAAAATCAAAAGGAAAATACAACAACAACAAGAATAACAAAAACAAAAACAAAACAAAAAAACCTCCTGGAACTAAAAAGTAGTTATATCAAAGTTGTAAGATACAAATTAATATACAATCATCACTTTTTTTTGTATACCAGCAAGAAAAAGTAGAATTTAAAATTAAAAACACAGTACTACTTAAAATAGCACTCTCCAAAATGAAATTGCTTTTTCTTTACACAATGTCAAGAGAAGACAAGCCAGAGTGGGAGAAAATATTTGCAAAAGGTACATCTTCTAAAGAACTATTATGTAAAATATACAAAGAATTCTTAAAATCAAACATAAAAAAGAAACAACCCCATCAAAATGTTAACCGAAGACCTTAACACACACCCCTCCATAGTGGATATACAGATGGAAAATAAGCATATGAAAAGATGTTCAATATCATATCTCATCAAATAAATGCAAATTAAAATGAGATAGCACTGCACACCTATTAAAATGCCCCAAATCTGGTACACTGACAACACTAAATGCTGACAAGGATCTGAGCAACAAGAACTCTCCTCCATTGCTGATAAGAATGCAAAACAGCACAGCCACTTTGAAAGAAAGTTTGGCAGTTTCTTATTAAACTAAACATACTCTGATAATACTGTCAGCAATCCTTGGCATTTACTCAGTGGAGATGAAAACTCATATCCCTACAAAAACATGAATGTTTACAGCAGTTTTATTTATAATTGTCAAAAATTAGGAGCCACCAAGATGTCCTTCAGTAGGTGAGTGGATAAATGAACTTTTGTACATCCAGACAATGGAAGGCTATTCAGCAGTAAAAGGAAATGAGCTATTAAGCCATGGAAATACATGGAGAAAACTTAAGTGCATATTACTAAGCAAAAGAAGCCAACCTGAAAAGGCTATATGCAGTATGATTCCCACTGTATTACATTCATGGAAAAGGCAAAACCATGGAGACAACAAAAAGATTAGTGGCTTCCAGGGGTTGGTGGGAGGAGTGAATAGGTGGGGCACAGAAGATTTTTAGAGCACTGAAAACACTCTGTATATGATCGTGACAGACACATGTAATTCCACATTTATTCAAACCCATAGAACCAAGAGTGAGCTGTAGTGTAAACTAGAACTTTGGGTGATATTGATGTGTCAATGTAGGTTTATTAGCTGTAACAAATGTACCACACTTGTGGGGATGTGGATAATGGGAGAGGCTATGTAAGCATGGGGGCAGGGACGTATGGGAAATACACCCCTCTATTTTCTTGTGAACCCAAGACTGCTGTACTGCTCTAAAAAAATAAAGTCTTAAAAAAAATTAAGGCAAATGTCATCTTGGCTAGAGTAAAAAATATGTGTGCCATGTGCTTGATCCTGGGTTATAAGGAAACACAGGAAGCCCTCTGTGGCCCCTAGCTAAAGTCATTTCCTTCCCTTATTCTGCCATATTGAACTGGATAATATCAATTTTCTTGTGGTTAATGCTATCATTATCAATAGCAAAGTATCAATGGCAAGAATAAATAGTACGTGCTTGGAAATTAAAAATGTTTTGTTGCCTAATGGTTTAAAATGTTATCCTGCCAAATTGAGAATTTCATCGAGTTTTGGATTCCCAGGAAATTTAATAGAATTGAAATAATTCCATGGTTTGAATGAGAGAGAGAAAAAGAAAAATCAATGCAGGGTGTGTCAAAAGAGTGTGTGCTTTATTGAAAAGGGATTCTTTTTCTCTGGATATAAATAATGTCACTGATATTGTTTCTAAGGTTTATGCTACTGAATTTTCAAAAGTGACTGATCAGGAAGGCTGTGTATTGGAGCAAATAAAGAAACACGCTGTAATTCAAGCCATGAGTGGGTGGTCTTACTTGAAACCTGGTGCTATTAATGCCAGGTTCTAAGGTAAGACCATGATCAGCCTTCTCAAGGCTGCTAGCAGATGAACTAAATAGGTGGTTACTTGTTTTATTTTATTTGCATCATTTAAATAGATTATTTACCACCGTTCAGGCATACATAGATTTTCCCACTCCCAGGCCACACGCTGGTGCTGCTCACAAAATTATCACATTCTTAATGCAGCACTGATGAATGTTGTACTCCTGTATCTCAGACACAGCTTAGCTCTCAAGTGTAATACATGACACATGCATATGTAGCTTTAATCGCCCTGTTCCCATTGCCTTGTCTTTCTTCAGACACCTTCCCTAACTATTTCCCAAAATGAAAGAACATGGCATCATAGTTGTATCTGATGAGTTCTTCCAGTAGTATTGGGAGAAATGGATGTTAATGAGATGGGAAATTCATATGTCTATGAGAGAAGGAATATTTTGTTTTCACCCAATGGTGTTAGAATGCATATTAGCATATCAATTAAAAGTTCACTTTTTAAAGAAGAGAGAAGAAAAAAATAACTATGTGTATTCTCAAACACTTTTCTACTTTTTTACTTTATTGCCTTGACACTTGTCAAAATTTTGTTCAGAGCAAATGCTGATTTGTTCCTCTGTTCAGCATGATCACCCTCCCTCCCTCCCACATACAAAAACATGGCGTGTAGGTTCAAGCTTATTAGTCCCATAAATATGTGCAGTGTGTATTTTCCTCTTCTGTTTCCACTTCTATCAAATATATTGGGGGTGATTCCTATACACTCAATGCCAAGTAGGTGGACACTTTCCTCTTCCCAGGAAATGAACAGACAGAAGTTAAGCCCCTAAACTGACCTCTTGCTTGGGTACCAAATAAGCCACAAGGGGGATGCTCAAGTCTAATTTGGACAGCTATTGAAAATTTGTTTAACTCCTGGATATCCTCCAGGCTCCTTCCACTGAAGACTATTTTTGGGGCCACTAGATCTTGGTTCCTGAGCACACATCCCTTGGGTCACCGCACAGAGGTACCAGATTCCTCTACCCATATAACGTAGTCATGAAAATTTTTTTGAGACCACCTTCTCTGGAGCTTTCCTAACTTAATTTGCTCTTTATAGCTCATGTCTATTTTACTTGGTAACCTCTTCTAATTGTAATGTGCATTCTTATGTTTTCAACCTCATTCTTCTTAATCTAAAAACAAAAATGTAATTGCAGTTACTTAGCTTCTTAGAATTATGCAAATATGCTATCATCAAGAGGAAATTAATGTTGTCAGTGGTAATACTGTTTGTTGTAAATTGAAGAAAGTGAAGAAAACGTATACTCTATTATCCCAGTTATCACAAAACTGAATGTTATACATAGAAAAACAAAAGTCCTTTTAGTTTTAACATGAAATATTGACATTAACCCATTTATCTGCATGCCAAATATAGTTCTCATTACATGAGACTTTGGCTCAACTACCTACTTGTTCATTCCTTCTTTCTCAACAAACACAAGCACTATATTAGGTATTAAAGTTGTTAACAACAAACACAGAAAAACATATGTTCCTTTCCCTAATTATAGTCACATTTAATTAGGACAGACAGAGAATAATAAAAAGGTCACATAAAGATGTAAAATTACAATAATGGCCACTGCCCTGAAGTATAAATACAACATGTGATGGGAGTTTTTATGAAGAGTGTTTGACCTAGTCAGTTAAATTGGAAAGAATGTCTCTGAAATGCTAAAAATTTAAATGGTGGGAATTATCAAATTAGGTGAATAAGAATCATAAGACTATTTACAGCAAAGGATATAACCTGCACAAAGATTCTGCAGTAAAAGACTGGACACAAAACTATGGTGTGGAAAGTGATGGGAACACGGAGAAGAGCTGGCGAACGTGGTTGGTGACACAAGGGGTGATCCCACCACACAGGACTGTGGATCAAGTGAAGGAGGTTTGCTTTATCCCAAAGGCAGCGGGACACTGCTTAGGGCTGAGTCTCACCATCTCTGCAGTGACTGTCCTAGGCCAGCCCCAACGTCTTTCACCTGAATATTACTCCAACTTCCTCACAGCTTCCTGCTTTCTCCTTGTCCCTCTCAAGGTCTAGTCTCAGCAGCCAGAGGGATTGATCTAAACTCAGGTCAGATTGTGTTACTTGTCTTCTCATAGCCCATTACTAACATCCTGTCTTTCCCAGAATAGCATCCAAAGTCCATCCGCTGGCCTTAGGACCCTGGATGACCGTGTTCACAGCTACATCTCCAGTCCTTAGCTAACCCTCTTTCCCCTGGCTCTTTCTGCTATAGTTACCAAGCTCTGTGACTATTTAGAACTCTTAAAGCGCACTCCTGCCTTAGGGTTTGGCCACTTCCTGTCTTCTAGACTGGCCTTCTCTGAGGTGTGCACAAGACTCTCTCTCAAGTACACAGGTCTTCCTCAGGAAGGTTTTCTCACCAGGGAGGTCTTCCACAACTTCCCTGTATAAGACAGTCATCACCCTGCCCCTATCACTCTCCGTCACCAACTTCAGCTTTATTTATCTTCATAGCATTGACTGCTACTTGACATATTACATCTTTTGGTTTCTTAGGTTTGGTCAATCTGCCTCCACTAAAATGGAATGTCTTGAGAGCTGGGACTTGTTTGTTTATTGCTTTATCTCTAGTGCGTAGAAAAGTATCTGGCACATAGAAGGTGCTCAGTAAATACTTGTTGAATTAAAGAATAATGAAAGACTGTGGGATATTCTTCACAACAGTATTTTCACCCCTCAAATCGTTTCCATTTTTCCTTGTAAATAACAATGTTCATTTGAGTCGAGACAGCATACAGATACATTCTTGCCATCAATCAAGTCTTGCTTATTCACTAAACTTCCTTTCTATAGTCATGGTTTCTTTTTCTTTAAATTCCCACTAAGCTTTATAATCTAAGCCAATAATTTACCTATAATTACACACAGTCTTTTGTTGCTTCTGCCTAGTTCACATCTGCTGAACACAAGTGTTGATAATTTGAAAATATTTACTCAAACTTCCTTTCCTTTTCTTTCATGTGCAGTCGTCAATGGAATGCTATTTAGCAAGAGGTAAATACATACTTGTCACTTGCTTGTGATAAATACTACCTATCATTTTTAAGTACAAGCAGGAAAAAGCAGTGTATATTCATAAAAAAAAAGTAGTAATCAATTTTAGTCGAGGCATAACTTTTGTGTGATGAAATAGCCAAAAAAACCATGGAAAAGTAAGTTGGATGCTTTCATGTTTTGTTGGAAAACTTAGAATTTTTTCTACAGCACTGTGGAGATATTGGTTACTGCAGATCAGTGGAACAGCATGGCAATTCTGGCCTTTAAAAGATAGCTCCAGCAGTACTGCTTATGCTAATTGGTTAGAATACAAAGAGAAGTTGGTTGGTTTGAAGACCATCAAAGTATGTCGTGCTGAACAAGGGTACTGGAAGTACACAGAGAAGCAGAAGCATCATAATTTTTGATATTCTTCACTTTTATTCAAGCATTTACTAACTGGGATCACTGCTGTACCGTGTTAGCTGTTAGGACTATCAAGATGAGCTGTGACTTACCAGTAAAATCACTTTATTGTCTATGCTTTTCCTTTCAGTCTCAAAATTTCAGATCCTATTTACAATGTCATGATGCATATTAATTAAGACTAACAAAAGTAATTTACATGTACACAGCATTTTGCCATTGAAAAATAGCCCTCATGTGCATTATGTTATTTGATCTCATAATACTCGAAGCAGGCTGAATGGGAAATTTTCTTCGATTTTCAATAAGAAAACTGCAGATCAGATCTGGTAAGTAACTGGTCCAAGGTTACACAGTGGATTCAGAATGGAACCCATATATCCAAGTTCCAAACACAATGCGGTTTTCCTTAGAATTTCACTTCAGGTATTTTTTTTAAAGTTCATGTGAAAGTAGTTTTTTTCTCTACTGATTCCACTTTAATTCCCTTCTCCAGATCCTCTGGTTTATTGTCTAATTCCATTAGTTATTTTGTTACTGGTTTTATAAGAGATCCCCAAAAGTCCATGCTATATTATTTGTGTGATATAGTTGTCAGGCTATAAATGTCAAAATTATAAAAAACAAATTCAAAGCTTCAGCTTCTGATATTGTTTTTTTCAAAAGCTTAAAAAAAGATATTTTAAAGACATATATTTGATATATAATATTATATCAACTGTTGTTTTAATCTTTTACAGTGAAAATTTAGATTCTTTAACTTTAGTTTGTGTAAACATTTTAAATTCATTATTTTGTTCAAATTAATTTATACAATATGAAATGTTAACAATCGAATCAGATGGAATAGTAAAATATCAATTTCTCTTGGAAAATGTAAAACTAGAAGCTATGCCTCTCATAATTTTTGCTCTGTGAAGACATAATATTGATTAGCTTAGCAGAAAAGCAAATTGAATTATGAGTATGAACTGACATGAATTCCAGATATGTATGAAAGTAAACATCAGTTCATTATCATAGTTCTGTTTTGTTTTAAAGAAAAAGTATACCTAGCACCTGTATCTTGGTTTCTAAATAGCATTTTCCAATAAAAGGAACGAGGGATCCTTGGAGAAATGACTGATTCTAGGGTTGAAAATACACAAAATGAGCCTGGGGGGGGGAGCTTGTAGTGCCAGCAAGTAAGGAAGTACTCAAATAAAGACGGGAGACATATTAAAGGACACTGGAGCCTGATAGAAAGAGCTGTCAATGGGCAAAGTTGGAACAATGTGAGCCGCAAAATAAACAAAGTAGCATTGTAATATAAGCCAAGTACAAAATTAAAGTAATGAGACCATGCTGATATAAATGGGCAACACAGGAGAAGGAAGTGAAATTTAAGTTACTCCTTTCCCCTTCCCCAGATTATAGCTCGCAACATGAAACAACAGGCTAAAAATTAGAAGGGATGGATGTAGGCACACTAGTCTATGATGCTTAGGGGCTAATGAAAGCATCATAATTGAGGGTGAGATAGGCACACTAGGAACAGTTCATATTGAATAGTGAACACCTACACCTGGGTAAAAGTTCTGTTAAAGGACTGGAAAATACAAACTGGAGAAGACCAACAGATAAGTAACATGAATGGGTGATTATTAGGTATAATAGCCTTCTCATAGATGATGAAGGTGAGAACTTTCTCATTTTCACATGAACAATTAGGAGAACTAAAGGGCACGCCATCAGCCCATGTGCTGCCAAATGCTGAACAAATCTCATGTCAATCAAGGATGAGTAAACAGGAAACAAAAGCTGCACTGGATCATTGAAATGATTGTGAACAGAAAGGAATAACAAATATTGTCCAGATGTTTCCACCAAAGATGTCTCTCTGAAGAACATATCACTGAATATGATTTACTAAAGGGAATCAATGAAAATTTGAGATGATATATGCCTGATATCCTGAAAAATGATGCAATAGGATATGATCACAATAAATTGGATATGATATAAGGAGAAAAATAGGAATAGAAGTTAGAGAATCTTTTGAAGGATTTAAAAAAGAATGAAAGTGAAATGAAAATAGATTTACTATCTTAATTCATAATAGCAAAAGACAGAAAAAAAGAAGAAAAGTTTTCAAAGAAGTAAAGAAAATCTTACTCTCCTTGTATGTAGAGAAAAACATGGATTAAATAAGTAGAATGATAATGATACTATCAGTAAGACAACTGGAAAAGAACCATCATTCAAAAATATACTGAAACCATTTTTTCCCCTAGTTAATAAAAAGCTTGAGTATCTAGATTAAAAACGTCATAAAATATTATTAAATATTGATACAATGGTAATACCATCAATCTATAGTATAACCTGGAAAATTTATTGAATTGAAGGGAAAAGAAAAAATAATCTTTCAAGCATCCAGTGAGTAAAACATAATACTTATGAAGGAATCGTATTAGAATGATTAAAAACTGCAAATGTATGCAGCATTATCTACAGAATTCTGAAAGACCAAGCTAAAAGAAATTTACACAGGTATTCACATAGATGATGGGAGAAAAATGTGCAAACATTTAGAAAACGCACCATTTAATTATGGTTCCTGAAAATAGCACAAGAAAATATTCTCCTGGTAGCTGAGGTATGCATAAAAATTAAGAAGGAAAAATTCTTGGGGTAAAAGAACTGGCAATGATTTTTGAAAATAATTAAATGTAAATTTGATGAAAGATAATTTTTAAGTTAATGAGCCAAAATAATTTAGTTCTAGTTCTATTGATAAAATAGCACTGAGAATTGAGCTAAATCATTTAAAACTTCTTGTTTCGACTTTCTCCATTTGCAAACCATTGCCATGTATCAGTAATGTCAAAGTACTAATTCAGATTTTAAAGACACAGGAATATGCTGGCTGTTTGCTCTTTTCCACAGTAGTCTTCTCAGGAATGCTGTGTGGTCAGGAGGGTCCACGACCCTGTACCCCTTACTCCAAATTGTCACTCCAAGATGGCACACTGCTGCTCTGTTTGGTTTGAACGTCTCCAGGGCAGATAAGAATATTTCCATGGATCCAATTTAATTAAAATGACAAAAGACAGAATAAAAGCTGTAGAAAGTTCTTGATTTTCTGCAACTGAGTTTTCCTTCTACAAAGTCTTTTAAAATGGCTTTTCTAAGCCAAAAACTGCATGATGCATTCATTGCCTTCTATGACTGCCTTCCATTTCACCTCCAGCACTTCCAACTACTGTTTTCTGTATGCAGTGTAAAGAAGGTCTTCAAATAAAAAAGTAAGTTCTTCCTGTTTTCATGCCTGTGTTCACCAAATGATGAAAGGCCTCTTCAAACAATATTCTTTAGTAAATCAATTCAGAGAACATATGTCCATTCATGTAAGGAAAATCATTTGAATTCAACTCATAGCAATCTGACAGAGTTCTGGGGCATTCACAAGGATAATAGGAAATGTAGGTTGTTGATGAAAACTCTATAGCTGCAGAAAGACTAACTCTTAATGAAAACTTCCAAAATTTCCAGACCTTCAGGAAATTAAATGGCGATTAAAACCAAGAATATGCCATGTATGGGGCCGGTAGAGTGGCGTGTTGGTTAGGAGTTGGCTGGGGACACCAGCTCTTAGCAGCAGGGCCCCAGTTTGAATCCCACATGAGGGCCAGTGACGCTGCACCCTTTACAGCTAAGATGGTGAACAACAGCTCGACCTGGAGCTGGGCTGCTATGAGTCACCAGCAACACCTGCAGTGGGGCTGGCCGACAGCTGGCATGAACTTTTGTGAGCTGCTGTGACTGCCGTAAGCCTCTATGAGTGGCCATCCAATGGTGGGTGAGCAACTGCCTCACTTGGGAAGAGCGTAATGATCACAATACCAACATGGGCCAGTGAAGTGACATCCTCCACAACTAGACTGAAGAACAAAAGGACAGCAACTTGTCTGTTCCCC
>NW_017731417.1:103005-107366 GCF_001890085.2 Hipposideros armiger | reverse complement strand
GGCTCAGGGCTGGTCAACAGCTTCTCAAAGAGCAGTTTATGTTAAACTGATATCATTGCTCAGTAACCGAGATTTCTGTTTAATAGTTCATGGACAATGCCCTTCTATGAATCAACCAGGAGCTGGCTGTGGGTTGCACTGGTGCATGTTGACTGGCGTACTGCCCCCAAACTGAGCTCTCTTGCCTCCTTATGGACTTTGCTTAAGGAAATCTCCCTTTTTCTTTTCTCTGCCTCTCCATCAACTTTTGCCTCCTTTCCAAATATTTCTCAGCAGTGCACACATACGCTATTATTCCTCCCATCATAAAACGTCCCTCTGTCTTAACCAAGCTTCCACATCAAACTTCAGCCTCCATTATCTCTTTTCTTTTTTCAGCAAAATTCCTAGTTTCATGTGTACTGACTTTCTTCACTTTATCTCCTCCCATTCTCTCTTGAACTCACTTCAGTCAGGTTTTTCCACTGAAACTGCTTTTTTCCAAGTCCCCAGTGACATCCACATCACTAGGCTGACCTCCACATTGTTAAGCAATCTTTAGTTCTTCCCTCACTCCACCTATCAGCAGCATGCAATCAAGTTGACGGCTCTGTCTTCCTTGAAATGCTTCTGTTGCTTCCAGGACAGCATATGCTCCTAGTTTTTCACCTACTTCTCTGCTTCTCTATTTTTTTTCCTTTTTCTTTTTTAACTTCTAGACCTCTATACTTTGCAGTGCCCAGGGATCAGTCATTTGTCTCTTTTCTTTAATCTTTACACTCACTTGACTTCATGTCTTATACCCTAACAAGCTCGTCCCTTTCCCGTGAACTCCAGATGTGTATAGACACCTGTTCAACATATCCTATTCAATATATACACTTTGAGGACTAATGGACATTTCAAATGTAATATGCCCCAAATTTGACCTCCAAGGTCCCCACTCCCTGTACCCTACTCCTCTCAGTTTTTCCCACCTCATTAACAAACAAAATTCTTTCAGTTGACTAGGTCAAAATATTAGAGTCATCTTTGATTCCCTTATTTTCTCCATATATCCTGTTCAATCCCTTAGGAAATGCTGTCCACTCTATCTTTGAAATATTGCTAGGATTTGACCAATCCCCAACCCCTCTACATTTACCTCTCTGGTTGAAGTCATCATTACCTTTCCTTTGGATTATTACAGAGACTCCCAGCAGATTTTTATTTTTAATCTTTGCCCCTTTTCCATAGTCTATTCTCAATACAGCAGCACAATAATTCTTAAATGTAAGTGAAAACATAGTATATGTCTGCTCCAAAGGTTCCAAAGGCCAAACCTCACAGCGACCCATTTGCTTCAATATCTTCTGGCCTCATTACTTTTCTGACCTAATCTCTGGAGATATGCTAGGCTATCTTCTTTGATGTTCCCAGAGCACACCAGACACACCTCCATCTTAGGGATTCTCTTTCTCAGGCCTCTTACCTCTGCTTCTAGATAGCAGCATGCATCTCATCATGCCCTTTTAATGCTTTTACTTAAATTCTCCCTTTTCAATGAACATATCTGGCCATCATAACCCACATTAGAAGCCCTTTGCATATTTATTATACCACTATTAGCACTTATCACAATCCAACATACTATTGTCTCCTTGCAGTAGTACATGGCTCTATAACAATAGGACTTAATCCTGGCACATAATTGGGGTTGTTATGGAACTTGCCTGTTTTTAGCACTGAAAGATGTACCTCTCAGGAAACCTCTGAGGCCCAGGCACACTGACACATTGATCACACCAGCTCAATTAATATTTGCTACATTAAAGAATGAGATCAGAGGTATGAATGTGCACACTACCTAAATCCTAAATCCACAGGATATTTAACCTAAAGTTTTATGGATGACAGAATCATCTTGAAATAAATGGATATTATCACATCCAATGCTAGAAAGGAAAAGCACAGGCATTTCCTCAGTGATCATCAAGCACCATGTAAGAAATGTCCCCTAAGTACGTAACAACAGTTATTATACCCATACATGCAAGTCATATCTATAATTCTATTATGAAGCACAATTGCTTATAAGATGCTTATCCTTTTGACTGACAGCAAGTTTATAAAAATATTGAATACAACAATAAAACATACACAGTAGTGAGGTTCAACACCATCATTACTGACCAACAGGAAATAACGTTCATAAGTAAATGACAACAGAATATTGACTTTGCTGATTTAAATTATGTTTCTAATTAATAGCTGTGTGTGGGGTCAGCCATTAGCTAATATCTATCTTTTAGGCCTAAATCTTTGTGGGATTCATAAGTAGGCTCATGTGATTAGTAAAGGCTCATATGATTAATGTAGTATTATGTAGCATATAATGTTTTTATAACATGGTGTAAGTATAATTTCTTTGCATATTTACAAGAAATCGATGAAATATTAAAACTAATTTAAAGATGAATATTATGAACTTTTTAAAAATTTAATTTAAACTTTATTTTTAAAAAGCATGCCAATAAATAAGCATCCTCACTCCTAAAACTTGAACATAGAGAAACAAGAGTTAAAGGCTACTTTTCTTAATACTGACTTAATAGAGAATGATTTCCTAGGATGCCCTTTGGAAACTGTCTACACCTGAGTACAGTTCATTTTGGTAAAGTGTGAGGTGGTAGCTATGCCAACTGGTTCTGCCATGTTGTACAGCTGTAACTGACCTTCGATCATACCAGAGAGGGGCTGGTGCTCTATCAGCCATGATTGGAAAGAGACAGAGATGCAGGTCCAGGCTCTGATGCCAGTTACTCTAGGGGAGAAGCTGATACTTCTCATAATGCAACTTAAGTGTACAAGTAACCAAGGCAGAATCCCTCACTAGAGTCATATGTCTGGTTCTATTAGATCCCAATAAACTGCTTCCCAGTATGTCAATAGAGAACATGAATGTTGGTGACTGCTTGTCTCTGAGCATCACCCCTAGTAAAGTCTTTTCAAGAAGGCATTGTGTAGGCATTGTTGGGTCATGTGCTTTAGTTTGTTTCACCACTGGTACAATGAGTCAGTCATTTGGTCCAGCTCTTACCATGGATTTCCTGTGATGAGTTAAAGATCAGACATCAGTGATTCATCCTAGGGGTGGGAGATATTTGCTTAGGGGGGCACAGCCAGTCATCTTCAAGGATTAGGCTGATTTATTATTGATTGTTCATGGGAACTAGCCTTTTAAAACTCAGGGAGCATACAATCTAGAGTGGTTAGAGTCCCCAGATAACAGTCCATAGCTATTATNCCCAATAAAAAAATATTAAAAAAGAAAATACACCATGTTCTGGAATGATTTCAAGTAGGTTTAAATGACATATAAATGAAGAATCCAAAAACATTCAGAGGAGATTAGAGATTTGGTAAATCGTGCCCATTTCCTACATATCTTTATTAATCTCTGGAAGCAGTGCTAATTAGGATTGGTATGACTTTTTATAGCTATAAGTTTATAATGTTAATATCAAATATTTTATAGAATTTGTTCTATGTGCCAGACATTTTTTATGTGTTTCTATGTATTAACTCATTAATAATTGCATTAACCCGATGGAGTTGATACTCTTGTTACCATATCCTTTTTTACAGAGCTTCTATAAACTAAGTCATACCTCAGGGCTCATGAGATTAATCTATGGTTAAGCCTCACGATTGAAATTGAGTAGCCCAGTCCTAGAGTGCTAGTCACACACTTCACTGCCACCCTGCACTATAATGGGAAATGACAAATAAGGGCTTCATTTCCCAACTCCATTTTCCTTATTAATTTCATTTGGAAACTTGAAGACTGGATGCCAACATATCTAGTTTTATAAATCTAGTTATTTTTACTGTCTCAAGAATTCAACTTTCTTATTGTGATCCTTCGTTATTAGACTCCACTGGCTTTTTAAAGCAAATATGTCAGGCTTTCTACAATTTCAAGAGATGAGTCTATATGGCATTTCTTTAAGTGCCTATTGTAACTTGAAGGAAAACCTTCATAAACTTTGGTTCCTCTGAGATATAGAAGACTATTTTCAAATTTCTCTTGTGAGAGCCCATTTGGATGGCATCAACCTTGAATTCCAAATGGAGCAGTACATCAAAGAAAGGAAAATGACGGTGTCTGTATTACAAATCTGAAGAAGACCTGGGAGGAGCTTCAGCAGGAAACAACTCATTGTCTCCATGAAATGCTCCCTTATATTACAGTCCTATCCTTCAGAAACAGCGTACTGTATTGAAATTTGCTGCTGCTGCTGAAACCATTCCCTGGGAATGACTGACAGGCGTTTTACTCGAGGGAACCGCATTTACTCAATCTGAGTACCTTTTCAGAACTCCTATTTGTTGGTAATTAC
>NW_017731417.1:90866-99550 GCF_001890085.2 Hipposideros armiger | reverse complement strand
TCTGGTAATTCTAGTTCCTTCCATTGTCTCTTCTGCTTTGAGGTGATGATTACCTCCCTCTGTTGCTAGTCCCTTGGTGCCACACCATCTTTGGTTTGTTCCCTTAATGCTACACACACCTCTATAAAGTAGGCTTAATTAAGTTTCTATGTTTTGTGTGGAAAGACAAAAGACATTTTTTTTATTGTTCCCTCTTGCTAATATATTTAAAATATTACTCCATTATATGTTAGCTTAAAAGAAGTATTCAGGGGGATCTATCCTGGCCACAGGAATTAGATTGAATAGTGTGAACTAAACTACAGTGCACAAAAACCTAAACAAAATCAGATGACTTACCAAAACTTAAGAGTCTTAGTAAAGAAGATACTAACTTTTGCTTAAATTTCAAGAAAAGGAATAATGTTATGAAAATTTACAATGAGCTAGGATAGAAAAAGATCAATTTTGTCATCTAGTATAGTTTATAGTCATAGAGAATATTCAGCACATGCTAAATGATGTCTGATGAGCAAAGTGAAATTTTACTAAAGGTCAAATAGCTGCATTGACATGGAAATGAGCAAATGAGATGGTAAGAAATTGGTCAACATATAAACTGATCTGAAAATAAAATGCCCTACAACTGTCAAGTATTCAAAAGCAGCATTATGTTGAAAGAAGGTGATAGTTAGCAGAAATTGTCACCATCAAAGGTCAGGAAAAACGCAATGCCACAAAACTCCAAGAAGGTAAGTTTAACATTGACCATTGCTTTTATGAAAACTAATGGGGCAATAATACATTACTTTCTGAGAACCCAGTAACCACCGAATAAAGGGCATTAAATATTCACATTAGAATCTATGAAATATGCTTTCACATGATGCTTGCCGTTTGCTTCTGTCATAGGTTCATCCAAAGTTATTAAATTTTAAAATTGCACTAGGACTTTTTATATGTAGTGCAGTTATAGCTTCTGATTTATATAGCACTTTTCTTCCATAGAGCCATTATATCCTCATTCTCCAATTCAATTGTGCTTATGGTTAAATATAGCAAGCGATATATGTGTGTGCCTTAAATATATGTAATGTTATATAAATTTTTCTTGATTCTTTATATAACATATCTCCTGAAACTTTGCAGTGGCTCAGAATGCAATTGCAAGATGACTTGAAATACAGAATGGCCTTTACATACACAGGAATACGATGTGTTTCAAAATCACCTCTAAATAGCAATCATTATAAAGCAGGCAGCCTGATCTATATGGAATCCCATTCTGTGTGCACTTAACTTATACAAAGTCAACTATACATGCTTTGCAAAGAGAGATGGAGAAAAAAATACAAATTTAAATAATAGAAACCATTCTTTCTGCAGTTCCTCTCTCCCTGAACAAGGCTGAGTTGAGTGACGCCAATTTGCCTCCCTTTAATTCACCTCAGTTTCCTCACCACTTTTGTTTTTCAGGTCCCATAGTTTATTATATGTGGCAGAAGATTGCCTAACACATCATTTTTCTTTTCAATTCAGTTGCTAGAATTGAAGTTGAAGATTTTTTCCCCCATAAATTCTTGTTTGGAGATAATGAGTAATAGATATTGTCATTGACTGAGATTTTATAAGAAACAAACACTCTTTAGTTCATAGACTCTGTTAATAGCTGAAGCATAAACTCTAAATCAGTGGAGATATTTTCAGACAGAATGGTATGACTGACTTAATCCTCATCACTCTTATAGGAAGAGAATCTTCACTGGTTGGGTAGGTTTCTAATGTTTAAAGATACATATTTTTTTTCAATGCATACCCTAATCTTAATCCAGCTGCTACACTTAATGATAAACCAAGGAAACAATGGTCTAATCCAAACCTAAAGAAAAATTGCTCTGTTGGACTCACTGAATTGAAAGATGGTATGCCAGCCTCCAGATTTATTGTCTTATCTTCACATATATCATCTCAGTTGTAAAATCCTTAAAGGTAACAAGCCTTTCCATTCAAATGAACTGATTGGAGAAGAGTAAAATCTTGGCACTTCCTAATTTCAGATATTTCTAATAAAGTTAGCCGCTCATTGCCTAATATCAAAAGCCTCATCCTGAGTCTTAATATTTGTAAGTCATAAAAAATGTCATAAACTCCTTGCCTTTCAAAAATGACTCTATAGAGCTCTTGAAGGAGAAAAAGGCTGGTTATGAAAAGTAAGGAGAAGTAGAAAGGAAGAGGGAGGAAAGGATTCCTGGAAGGTATTAATCTATACATCCAAGAGAAAGATAAGGACTCTATTGTATTTTCCAGAATTTTCTGTGTGATTTGCTCATTGGATCATCCCAGTGGAGTTTCCATTTTGAGCTATTCTTTCTCAGGTCTCTCTCTCTCTCTCTCTCACTCTCTCTCTCTCTCTCTCTCTGTCTCTCTCTCTCGCTTGCTCTCTCTCTCTCTCTCATCAGCAACCGGGCACTATTATGTGCTTATGTTTTACACTAACAAGCATTGGAGATACAATTAACTAGAGTGAAGAAACCGTATAAACCAATTTATTCAGTGCACTCATTCCTAAAACATTTAACAACAACAACAACAAAAATCTTATAAGAAAAATACCTGGGATTTACCATGTGAATGTACCCAAGGAAATATTCTGAAATGAGCATTTCTACAGAAAAGCTTGATTCTATGTATTCTACCTGTAGCCTTGATTCTTTGTTAGGTTATTTGGGAAGAGAATGTCTACCCAGGGCCAAAGAAATAGATGTGAGCATAGAGATCCTCATTTTTAGTATCGCTATTATTCTTTTCCTTTGGTTTCATGTACCACACTGTGCCTATTAGTGACTTTTTGGAAGAAAAACCTTCCTGAGAAACAAAATTGTCTAAAAACAGAATTCACTTTTTTTTTTTAAATTCTATCTTTCAACACACAATAGCTATTAAACCCACCTACTGACATCAGAACCTTTCTGCACTTTGGAATAAGCTGTCTCATCATTACTTGCTGTCTCTTATTATTCTCTGTACCAAGGAAGTCTGAGCAATAGTTTTGAACTGATTTATACCACTTTTTACTCAGGAAGACAGACAACGTTCACCTCTTACATAATTTCATTATTTCTTGTATGCGAAAGAAATTGTCATTAGTAAAGGGGAGGAAAGATGAATATACAGTCCTTTTGCAACAGGGAAATAAATTCAAGGAAAATGGCAATTCATTTTAATGTTGTCTCTTGTTTGAATGTGTCTTTCAAATCCAATTGATCAGGAGCAAGTTGTTTAAGGATGTCACATAAATTTCTAAACTTTATTAAGAGTCAAAGTAGTAACAGTGAGAAAAATTTTCTGCAATTATCCTAGACAGAAATATTGTAACATAAAGGGGAAATTACAAATGAAGCAACCGGGACAAAGAGATAACTTCATGACTTAAAGATTTATTAATCCGTTGGTCAACTCATTAATTCATCAAATATTTCTTGAGCACCTACTCTGTGTAAGATATATTTATATTTTGTGAAAATACCCTTATCAGATAATTAGTCTAATAGGGGAAGGGGAAAACTCAATTTTGAAGAATATGTATAGTTTGAGTAAGTCATTCATTCCTTAATTCTGAAAATATTTGCTGAATTTCCTACAACATGCATCACATTTATGTAGTAAGAGCATGGGCTTTTACAAGGATTTCCAGTGGAGCACACAGAGTGTGTATTAAAAGCAATGGGAGTATGAGAAAATAAATCAGAAGGCCAAGAGTACCAATGGGACTTCCGACTTGTGTGGAGGCTAAAGCTTATATTAGTAAGAGGGCAGACTATTTAAGAAAAAAAAAACACATTAAGACCATAGGTAAATATTTCAAATGAAAAGAAACCACACATTACAAATTTTAAAAAGTTGACATATTATAAAAAAATTTAAAAATTATAAGTTACTATTTTATGAATTACCTTATTGACACATTCCTTGTTAAACTTTTTTCCTTGAATCTGACTAAACATTTTTTTAACAACTTCATATTTCTCTATAGAAAAAATATAAAGATGCTTTAGTATTTCCTCTAGATCTCAAAATGGTTTGCTTTTTCTTTTCGGATTGATGATTCAGAAAAGTTAATTTAAGCTTAGTAACTCATTACTGGTAAGGCCATAAAAATATTTTAGATTGTATGTAAAATTTGGTGAAATCTTTATCAAATTTCTTTCACACATGAGTTCTAAGACTTCCTAGCATTTCAAGTTTTCTTGTGCAGTGATTGTAGTTAAATACTACTTAAATTACTGTTACTCATTTGCCTATTAGTCTTGGATGTCTCTGCTATCAGGGTCTATTTTGCGTTTTATGTTATCTTCCTTGACAGCTATATTTGTATTAATCTCCTTCCAGCTAGATTCCAAAAATGCCCATAAAGCACATCAAACTAAGTGACAAAAGTGTGACAGAGAAACTGAAGGAGAAAGAGACAGCATGTTAAACATATTACAGTTCACACACCTTACTTTTGCAGATTAACATAAACATATGAACACAAGCCTACAGTCCTTCCCAGGGCTTTACGAAGTGTCCATGAAAGTGAACAGACTGTATTTTATGAAAATGTGCCTCTGGTGGAGAGCTGTCACAGTCACCCAAGAGAAATCCATAAGGTTTTAAACAGACACAATAGCAGGAATGGTACAGATTTGAGGAATATGAAGGAGACAAAAGTCTATAAATAATTACATGATGGAGATGAGTGTTTCCTTTCCACACATAGTGATGTCTGCTCTTTTCTCTTACTTATTACCAGTTTATATAATTATGGATCCATGCATACCTGTAGCAGGTAAGTACAAATGCTACTTTTTCTTGGACCTGAAAGAGGCTGGAGAGAAGGAATTACAATCTAACCATGCCCTGGAGCCAAAAACTAACCAGCAGAGTCAGGCTGTAGCACAATCTTGGCTACCAGAAGACAAGAATTCTTTGAGAGGGAAAAATGGCTTCAATTAATATGCAGATAGATAGGACATACTAAATGGTACCCACACAAATAAAGGCTGTAATCTATTGGCACATAAATATGGAAACATATCAGTATGATCCAATGGGGTAAAGAGGTTTCCTGAGGCCAGAGGAATTAGTACTTGATCCTTACAGAGAGCATCTGGAAAGGAAGCATAGAGGAGGTGGAGCGTGGACTAAATTATTAAACACACCAAGAATTTAGACATGTGGTGAAGATAGGGAAAACTTGAGGAAAGAAAATGAATTAAACAAGATTTCATCAAATGCTCAAAAGGGTATATGATCCAATAAAGATTACCGGTGTAAGTTTCTATTTCTGACAATATTGCAGCTTAGTTGTTCCTCAGTGAAGCACTAAAATACTAGTAAAGTTTAAAAGAAACATGAAACGGCATTACTGTCCTGGTACAAGAGGCAATGGGCAAAAAACAAAGTGAAAGCAAGAAGATGTAAAACATCAGGGACCCTAATACTTTGAAGGTGGATGTGTAAATCCCTATAACCCTTTTGGAAAACCAAAAGGTAAATTTTGATTCTTGGCAAATTTGGAGGTGCACATTCTCTATAGTCCAGCAATTCCACTCCAAGTTTCTCCATTTCACTGATTTTGAAAAGTATTTTTTCACACTTTAATATTTCTGAAATGAGATGCATTCTTACAGTCAACAAGATAGCATGGTGATACTATATAAATTTCATCAGGAACGTCTCTCTTAGTTGCGCGAAACAATGCTCAGTATCTTACTGTGGATGGCCTCACAGACGTGGCGAAGCATGTTGTACAAACCCTAGAGAAACTCGTGTGTGTGTTCATTTGACAACATGTACTGAGATGTTCACTGAAGTGCTTTGCATAACAAAAACCTGGAAATTATCCATTGCCTGTGAATGACAAAGAATAAACACATCATGGGATATGCAAAGTAGCAGATGTAACTGCAGTGTCATTATACACATCAACTCAGACAAATTCAAAATGCATATTGTTCAGAAGAAGCAAGTCACAGAAGAAGACACACGGAATCATTCATTAAATGAAGTAAATCATTAAAGTCAATGATACATACATGGAAGGTAGTGTTATAAACCAAAACAAGAAAATTATTAACAACAACAATAACAACAAAATCCCCAGGGAGGCTAAACAAGGGTGCTTCTGAGTCCCTGGAAATGATCTATTCATTAAGCTGGGTGGTAGGCTGATAGATTTATGTATGCTATTACATTCTAAAATATACACATATGATTAATATATTTTTCTATATGTGCTATGTTTACAGTAAATTTTAAAAAAATTGATATAAATTTGAAGAGATTTGGCCTTAATCTCTCAGCAACTTCATAGGCCAAGAAGAGCACCAAGCTTGGTGGGAGATCCCACTGTGGGAGCCACGGTTCTCTGCAGATCCTGGCGATGCAGAGAAGATGCTTGCGCCTGGGCCAGGCAGCCCATTGAAGGCTTGGAGGGAACTTGCAACATTGGCAAGGTAGTCCATGCCCATCTCAAAACTCAAAAGCTAAGGTATACCATATCACAATAGATACCTCAGTGTGTTTTTTTTTTTTTTTTACTTAGTGGCAGAGTTGGAATAAAATGTACCCCCCCCTGAACTCAAACTCTACGTGGTTCCACAACACTATGTGGTTAAGAGCCTTCAAAAGGTATTGGCAAATTTGGATACAGGACACAGAACATTGTTTGCTGGGTAGTTTGTAGATGGTGGAGGTAAGAGCCAACATCTATTATATTCCATTTTCAAACAGCATGGATTGTTTCATTGTTAGTGCCATTTTTTTTTTTTTTTTTTTTTAGTATTACGGTGTAGTTACAAATAAAGTAAATCCAATTGGGATTCAGTTATTAATTCAACACTGTTAAGTCATTCCCACTGTAATCCTAAGGGCATGAGGCATGGAAGGGGATAGTCTAATTAAAAGCAGCTCTGGCCATCTGATAGGGAATCATGCACTTCGATTTCTGTTAAGATATGAGATACATTGATAACTGTCAGGGAAGTAAAGCCAAAGCATTTTTAATGGTCATTTCCCAAGAACAACTCTTGGCTGTGACTGGGTGTTTTAAGGGTGGGTGGGATGAGATTTATACCTTAAAACATGTTACATGTGGCAAAAAGGAGAAGGGTAGGCAGAGCTTGAGAAAATGAACAGATAAAGAAGCAGCCTGTCTTTGGCTCCCCTGTACTCCCTATGGCCTTTTCATTCTAGGGAGCCCGCCACACACAAGGCAACAGTGAGTAAATTTCACACTAAGAATTAGCACCTTATGCCAGTAGGAGGAGGAAATCCAATGGGAGGGCATTATAAATGGTGGGATATAAGATTAAAAATACTGATCAACTAAGTATTAAGAAGCAAACCCATTCAATTCATGTGAGACATCAAGCAAACCAACGGCAACAACAAAAAAAGTTTATATAAAAGTTGTGACTATAAATTGGGACCAGTTCCAACATTTCCATGTGGTAAATGGGGTGCAGAATAGGAAGACCAATTGTCCATAGCTTTAGAAAGAGCTTTTGCAAATACACAAGGAAGTGTGGATTCTCTGACTTCCTTTCTCTTAGCCTTTCTGCTGCTAAAAAGCACCTGGGCAAATAATATACATAGCTAAATGGGGTCCCTTCTGATGTTATTTAATTCTTAAAGGCAATTGTGATTTTTAACAGACTAATTTTCCTAGTGTTTGTTTCATTCACTTGATAATGCTAATTAATTTCCCCTTGATGTGCTCCTTTTAAAATTCCAGCTGGATAAATCAATATCTCTAAATTTTAGATCTATCTGAAGAGTGAACAAACAACTAGTTTTTATTGGATCTTAATACGCCTGGAGATGGAGAGTCCCCTCCTGTCATTATACTATCAAATTCTGAGAAGAAAAGCGTTTCTCCTTTTAAACGTGATAAACAAAGCATTTTTAGTCACCCAGAGCAACTCCTTTCCCCATGCACATTTGGTGATGCTCCGGGAAGCCCTTTTCTTCTTTCCCAGGTAGAGACTTAGGACCACACCAACTCGTAACACCTACTTTGTCCTGCCATAATTAAAAATGTGAAGGTTTTTTCCCTGAATCCCAGGTGGGCTATAAGTATTAATGAGAGCCAGGATCTCTTTGGACATCAGCTTATAATTACACAGCTTATTGTTATGATGACAACTGTGAAGACTATTTACGGACACTCTCAAAAGAGGCTTATGGGATTTCAGGGCTAATTTAATTTGACCTTCACTTTATTATGCCATCAACCATGTTTTGACCCTTATCTGTAGGTAGCCCATTGGTATTCCAGCACATCTGCTGTAAGTTAGGATTATGAAAATGATGGGTTTAAAATGTAGATGCAAAGTGTAGATAGCAGGAATATAAAATGGTGTAGCCCCCCCTTTGGGAAACAATTTGGCAGTTCCTCAAACGATTAAACATAGAGTTTCTGCTTGTTTGTTTGTTTTTTCTTTACTTTTTAATATGGTGGTCAAAATTGGCCATTTATTTACTTATTTATTTTTTATAACTTTTATTAAATTTATTGGGGTGACATTGGTTAATAAAATTATATAGGTTTCAAGTGTACAATTCTATAATTCATCACCTATATATTGCACTGTGTGTTCACCACCCAGAGTCAGTTCTCCTTCCATCACCACATATTTGACCCCTTTTTCCCTCTGTACCAT
>NW_017731417.1:84573-86116 GCF_001890085.2 Hipposideros armiger | reverse complement strand
GTGTGTGTGTGTGTGTTATTTACATAATCCTGGCACCTAGCATGCTATCTGATGATTAAGAAAAACATTTAGTGTATATATTTTGAAAAATGCACGTGCATTAGGAAGTATCTTGAAGTTTGACACATTGAAATTAAGAGAACCAGGAAGGAGAGAGATTTAAAAAGTAGATGTAAGTAAGCCGCAAAATAGACACTCACAAAAACACTTATTGAAGATATAAAAAGAAAATATTTTTCATAAGCTATCTTAGTACTGCAGGACTTAAGAATAAGAAACTTATTAAAGATGTGGAGATGTTCTTAGCCAGCTTTCTGCATGCTGAGGAAGCATTTGTAACTTAATGAAGGACATTGCAGCTCCTCCAACCAAAACTCCCAGGCCAGCCAAGAAGAAAATGATCTGAGAACACAATGATCAGGAAACAAGGAAAGATCTTTTCCGGACTGAACACACAGTTTAAGCTGTAAGAGGCTTTAAGACACGACTAAACTCCATTGTCTCAAAAGGAGACCTTCAAATACCTAATTAATTTTTCATTTGTTTTATAGCTCTAGCAGATGTTGCATTTTTTATAGATTAGCTCGCCACTGAGGTGCAAAGGGAAAAAATTTCTTTTGTTAGATTTTGAATTAATATACTTGAAGTGACATACAAAATGTATGATTTGTGCAGTCCAGAATGCTTATCCCACTTCATAATATGCATTTTAAGATACTGTGATTTAAATATAAATAGAGATAAGATATTAAAATTTATTTTTTTAGGGGGAGAAATGGAGTTTAGTATTATCTGAGTGAATTTTATTTCCTTAGACATTTTCCAGAGAGATGTCTGGGCTCAGCTGAATGCTGTTAATGACCATGCCATTTATATTTTGTATCTACTAATGATTAAAGGAAGGAATTCATTAATTGGATTTAAATTTTTTAAAACTGAGTAAAAAGGAACAATGAGAAAAAGACGAAATATGACTAAGACATGGTCTAGACAACAACCTCCAAGGACCTCTGATCATCTTATGAGCATCATGCCTCGAGATCACAAGCTTAGTGATTTGTCATATAAAGTGGCAACTACTTTATTTCCCCTGGAAAGATAAGTCCTTGGTTGGCCGTCCTCTCATGTACATCTCACCCTAACAGAAAGTGCATGTAGGTGAAATGGTCAACATATTCTTTTTGCCCCAAATTCCTTCACAGACAACTTGCCCAACTCACCATCTTAGAGACAGGAGTCTTGTACAAGGGGACCCTTTGCTACCTGCTGTCTACTTTCTGTCCCCAATGCCTGCCACCTGCCTAGTTCACCCAGGAAAAGTGGTGGAACTAGAGGTGGACTTTTAACCCAGAGTCAGAATCAGGCAGAGACTTTGGTCGAGAAGCCACTAGCTAAGTTAGCTGTGGTCTCTGGATCAGCAAATACACACAATTTGGGGCACCTGGAAATAAAGCCACCTGGGGCCAGGTCAAGCCATAAGTGAAGAGAACATACTGCTTTGAAGAGGGTGAGTATAAACATTACCTTCGTAGCCAGGGACATG
>NW_017731417.1:71565-81090 GCF_001890085.2 Hipposideros armiger | reverse complement strand
GAGAGAGAGAGAGAGAGAGAGAGAGAGAGAGAGAGCGAGAGCGAGCAGTGAAAAGGCCAATCTCATAGAAACAGAAAGTATAATGGTGGCTGTCAGTGACTGGGTTTTGGGGGAAATGGGTAGATGTTGGTCAAAGGGTAAAAAGTTTTGTTTATGCAAGATGAATACATTCTGGATATCTACTGTACAGCATTTTGTCTGGTTAACCATACTGTATTGTACACTTAAAAAAAGTCTTTGCAAGAACAGACACACAAGAAATATACTCAATGCCAGTTATTTGACTGGCTTTGAAATGTGGTAAACAAGTAAAATAAACATTTATTAATAAATGACTACTCATTAAATAAACAAAAACATTCAATTAATTAAAATTAATTTAAAATATTCATTAAACAAACAAAACATATACCAGATACCTTTAAAAATCAGGTAAATAGAAATACAGTAACCATGACATATCCATTTATACCTATTATCTTGACCAAATTGTTTTAAAATGGTGAAACATTGCTAGCTAGTGAAAACGTGAATTGTTACAACATTTTGGGAATGTAATCAGTGAAAGTATATTTTAATATGGAAATAATTAAATTAAAAAACTCACCCATCAATGAATCAATTTAGATCTAAAACATAAAGATCACCAACATGAAATAATTCAAATATAAAGGCAATTTTCACAGTACTCTTTTATAAAAACTGTAGTCTATCCATACCATTGAATGAAGCCATTAACAAATCAATTTGACCTATACAAGTTGACTTACACAGAGTTCCAAGATGTACATATTACTTGGAAAAATAACAAGATTTTATGAAGTTTATAGTATATGATAAACTTATAGTAAAATATAAATTGACTTCCCTAATCTTCTATATATATTTGTGAGTATGAGTGTGTGTGTGTGTGTGTGCATATTAATGTATGAAAAATGCATAAAAAACAATTCATCAGATTTTTTAGCAAAAAAATTACTTGAAGCGTTGGGAGGGTAGGAGGTAGGAGTGGGGCAGGGTGGTTAAACCACTCTCACCAGGTTGTGTCCCTTCTCCTCCCTCCAAAAACAATTGTTTTTGTAAAAGGTACACACACACGTGTGCACACACACACACACAGACACACACACACACACCCCTACACCGGAGTATTTCTAGAATCTTATTTGTTTTTTGTGTATAAATTCATGGAAGAGATGCATGAAAGAATGACTGTGAAAATGCAAAGTAGTTATCTCTAGGGTAAGAGTCTTATCTTTCTATCTATTTATATAATATAATATAAATATGTATATTTTAATATGTACATACACATTATATATCTATACATAGTCATACTTCTTTACAGTGACCATTATCATTTACATTTAAGAAAAACTAGCTATTTTATTGTGGAAATGAAATGGATAATATAATCAATCTGGCTGATACACAACACATGCAGAATGCCTTGTGGACCATTTTACATAAGCTAGGCACACTAAACGTCTCCATTATCATTATTATTACTTTTATGGTTATACACCCACTATACACTTATTCTCATGACTGTGTTTGGTCTGGTTCCTGCTTCTCTACTCCAATTTTTAATACTCTCCCCCAATTCTTTCTAGCCATTTTAAGTTGCAATTTTGTTTCTGACACTGCTCTAATCTTTCCTCCTACACGAAGCCTTTCCTGACTGCCAGGTCCCTCAACAGGTATAAGTCATTGAATCGGTGTCATGTTTAATACAAAAGATTATACCTGCTACTATTATTTCCTCAGCCAGACTCCAAGGTTCCTTACAGTGCAAATATACCTTATGTTTTTGTTTGCTCATCAACACATCAAAGACAGTGACCCCAGGCACATGTAAGCATATTTTAATTAATACTGGTTTAGTGAAATTATTGAGGAATAAAGCTCCTTACACAAATTTAGGTAGATGGATAGATAGATAGATAGATAGATAGATAGATAGATAGATAGATAAAGTGATAGCCAGATGATAGATAGATACATAGATANTCCACTTTTGTTTGGTTCTTTTACCTCTTTCTTTATGCTTTCATGTGTGCTTTTTCATTCATTTATATAAGGTATTTTCAGATTTATAACTGGGTCCCTCCTTACTAGGTGATAGGATTTATTTAATGAAAGGGAGTATAGTATTATAAATGTCACATCTGGCTTCCTACAGTGCTAAAATAATTCTAAAGTTTTCATCCTATTAAGTGTAGAATCAGTGAAGAAATTTAGTGAATTGGTATCATTCTATATTTGACTATGCATGATTGTGTTAAAGGGAATGCACATATTAGTAATTTGAAACAGCAACAGAATATATAAATTTATAAGAAAAAAAAATGGGTTGAAAGGTAACTTGTTGAAATCAACAAAAATGAGCTAAAGAGAAAAATGGAAAATTACAGTAAAAGAAGAGTGAACAAATATAAAGTAAGATAAAACTATAAGCATATCACATTTTGCATAAATAGGAATATGCTGGATTCTTGTATTAAAGAGAAAGACTGCTTTGAAAAGAGACTGCAAGCAATATCAGCAAGATGACAAACAAGGAGGTCCCAAAACACATCTTCCTTACAAAAACAATAAATACACAACTACAAACTAGTGAAAATAGCCCTGGGAAAGCTCTGAACTACAATAATGAAGCATCAGAAACTTTGTAGAGCACAAAAGCTCAGGATGGACCCATGGAAAAGTGTCGGTATTTTATCTGGGTCACCCCATCCCTTAGTCCAGTGTGCCATACTGACTATACTAATTTACATTCCCACCAATATTGCACATCTTCATCAGTGTATATTTTAAATCCTTATCAAAATTCCAATGGCATTTTTCACAAAAATAGGAATAACAATCCAAAAATTCACTTGGAACCACAAAACACTCCAAACAGCAAAAGTAATCTTGAGAAGGAAGAACAAAGCTGGAGACATCACACCTCCTAATTTTAAATGACATTAGGAGCTACATTAATCAAAACACTATGGTACCGGCATAAAACCAGGCCATGAACCAATGGAACAGAGGAGAGAGCCCAGAAATATATCCACACATATACAGTAAACTTATATTTGATAAGAGAATCAAGATCACAAAACAGGGACAGGATATGATGTCAAAAGCACAGGCAAGGAAAGCTAAAATAAACAAGTGGGATGACACCAAAATAAAAAGCTTCTGTGCAATGATAGAAACCATCAGGAAAATGGAATGAAAGCCTATGGAATAGAAGAAAATATTGGGAAACCATAATCTGATAAGGAGTTAATATCAAAAACATAAGGAAGTAATAAAACTCAATAGCAAGGAGTAGATGACAGAGTAGACAAACACTGTGCCTGCTTCCTTTCATGAACACATTAAAATTTCAACTAAATTATAGAACAATCAATCTGAGAATCTGAAGTCCAGCTGAACGGAAGTTTTATAACTAAGGATATAAAAAAGCCATGGCGAGACTGGTAGAGGTGCAGAGACACGAAACAGGCTGGCCCCAAACCTCCATGTAGTGGTTCAGAATCAGTAGGGATATATCGGCCATGGAGGTTCCCCTAGAGGAGCCAGAGACTCTAACCCCACACTGGCCTCCCCAGCCCAGAGTACCTGTGCCAGAAAGAGGAGACCCCCACAACATCTGGTATGGAAAACAGTGGGGATTCCAACCATTCAGGTAAGACAGAAGGCTGCGGGAAACTCGGCATCCTCTGACAGGGCTGTGCACAAACTCACTCACTCGCAGGCACTCACCCTGGGCTCCTATGGAGAAATGGTGACTCAGAGGGTGGTGGAGGCATACAGGGTGGCACACTGGGGGTGTGGCTTCAGGATGAGGGCTGGAAGACAGTCTCCATTTTCCCTGTGTGAGGTCCTTCTCCTGTGCAGCCCTGCAGCTAGCAGGTGGGCACCATCTTTCCTGTGCTGAGCCCTCCCCCACAGGCCAAATCTGAATTTGATTGGTTTGGTGAGCTCTGCTGGGACCCACCCCCCCACCATTTCCCCTAATGTTCTTCTTCAACAAGCAGCCAGCCCCACCTGCACTCTTTCTTGAAAAACTATTGCATTCCATAGGCCCCAGGTGAGTGGCGACTAGCCTTGGTGTGCTCTGAGGCTTTTACTGAGTAACTCCATGCTCAGCACCTGCATCAAACCAGAATCTACATTAAGCTGGTGATCACAAATCATAACACTCTAGTGACTCCTTAAGACTCTGTCTCAGCTAGCTTGTATTCCATATAAGGCCCTATCGATGGCCCAAATTTAAGGAAGCTGGTAGGTAGCAGCAGGCCTCGGGGAGTCCGGGCTTTTTGCGGAGCTACTTCAGGCCTGTTACTGGACAGACATCCTCAGTTTGCAATGTGGCCTCTCACACATGCATCCAGGTTTAGCACAGGGCAAACAACTGCAGATCACTTTGTATCTCCTACCAGGTATTTCTTGCCTGGTTACGGGCAGTGGTCAAGCTGAGTGTGCACTACAATTCCTCCCAAAAGGCCCCAGAACCAACATACTTAGAGGTTTGTTTCAGGCCAGAGCAGAGCACCACAAGCAGCACACAAAGGGCTGTCTCAACAGGCACCAGAGCCTGCTGAGGAGACTCCCACTCAGTGGGGTAAGCCCCCTGCACAGCAGCCCGTAAGCTGTGGATGTGACCAAACCCCACAGCCAGTGAGCCTGAGGGTCAATCCCAGCCACTGATGTGCCTATAGCAATCAAGGCTCAATTATAATAGGAGGGCACACACAACCCACGCAAGGGACTCTCCTGTAGCACCTGGAGCAGGTGAATGTCAAATGTAATTTAAAAATTAAAAAGGCAGGGGGGAGGTACAGGAGAATAAAAGGTTCAGACTTCCAGGTATAAAACAAGTAAGTCATGGGGATGTAATGTACAGCGTGGGGAATATAGTCAATAATATCGTGATAGTGTGGTACAGTGTCAGATGGTTGGTGGACTTATGATGGTGATCACTTCTTTAGGTATACAAATGTTGAATAACTATTGTGTACCCCTTAAACTAATATTGGGTTGTCAGAAAAGTCATGACATATTTTTTTCTACATTTTTCATTGCAAAAATGTGTCATGACTTTTCCGACAACTCAATATAATGTTGTATGTTAGCTATATTTTTAATAAAATATTTTAAAAACCGGATAGGAAAAAAAAACCCCAAATAATTTGATTAAAAATATACAAGGACTACCTTTTTTTTCAAAGATGATATGCATATGGCCAACAGGTATGTGAAAAGGTGCTCAACATCACTAATTATAAGGGAAATGCAAATAAACTCACAATGAGTTTTTAATCTCACACCTATTAANGAATTGGTTTCTTTTCCTTGTAATATCTGATTCTTGAATAAGACGGTAGCCAAACAAACTAAATTAGGTTTTATTTTACCTTTTCAGGGGAATCTATTTACATTTAAAGTGAAAAATAAAACACAGCAAAGGAGACTTTTGAATTTTTGAAATCAGATAATTACAAGGCAAAAAAAAAGTCAGGAAAACAATTTGCCAAATATCAGCTATGTGACAAAGAGTATGTTAGATACTTGTACATAATTGGTATAACTTAACCTTCACAATCACACAGCAAATAGAATTATACTCCCTCTGTTTTTTTCAAAGAGAAAACTGAGGTTCAGAGAATTAGATAACTTTTACAAATTTCGAATCCAGAATTGTCTAACCAGAAACTCATGCTCTTTTCTCTAAAGTATAGTACAACATTAAGAAAAATGCCTCATGTTAATACATGAGAAATGAATTCATGAGGACTGGGTGCCAAGGCATTGCAACTTATTTCCATGAATTGATGATCCTGTAGGTTGCTGATAGGTGAAATAGTCTCTATTGGTTTTATTTCATGTATCTCTAAAGGATACCCCATCTGATTATAGGCACCACTGAACAGTTATTTTCCCCTAAATATCCAAGTATTTTTCTCTAAGTATGGGAGGAGAGTGGCCCCCAAACCTAATCTCTAGAACTTATTTTTCCTGACAACCTTGAAAAATATGTACATAGATCAGTCCTATTCCTGATTACTATAGTTATTTTCAAACCCTTGTGTCTAAATGGCTTCTAGAAATCAGTTCCCTCTGAACAATAAATATAACCCCAAATTACTCTGGAAATGGGTCTCAGGATTAGTTATGTTGTTAGACTTTCTTCAGTCACTCATTCAGGGCTAAGTTGGAGGTAGAAAATTCATGCATTTTTATTTTATGAGAAACCCCTATTACCAAGTATCACAAATTAAGATCAGATCAAACAAATCTCATTTAACAGGAATTATCATTTACTTCTGCTGTTTTTGAACTGGGTGTCTGAATTCAGATGTCACCTGAAAGCTATTCCCATCCTCTACTTACGAATGGCATATTTGCATGCTTCCGTGAATGTGTATTCCTGTAAAAATTCTGAAGAGGACTTAGCCAAGCAGCCACCTGCTTGTCTGGTGAGGCAGAACTTAAAATGCTATAGCTTTTAAGAGAGCTAGCTAGGGTTCTCTCTTTTTTTCTAGAGCAATTGAACAGCTCCTCAGATTATGCAGAGGTAAGGGAAGCAGGCATCCTGCTGCAGACACTTGGTGATCTAATGAAGGTCACTTTCCAAAGACCCTGGGCAACAGAGCTGTTCCCTGAGGAGGACACTTCTGTATTTGCATAAAATTTAATTAGCCTCTTGGGAGGCAAGAGATGATTTCTCTGACCTTTTACCTTTTGAAGTTCAATATTATTAGAACCTTTCTTATGAAGTGGGATCGTACTTCCTGAGGTGTTTTAATAGGAAAGAACTCAGAAAACTCCAGTNAGACATAGTGGGAGACCATCTACAAGCCAAGAAGAGGCCAGGTACAGACCATTCCCTCATAGCCCTCAGGAGAAACTAATTCTGCCGACATCTTGAGATTGAACTTTTGGTCTCCAGAACTGCGAACCAACACATTTCTGTTGTTTAAGCCATCTATTTGGAGTACTTTGTTACAACAGTTCCAGCAAGCTAACACATAAGATAAAAAAAAATGAGGAAAAAAGAGACCAAAAGTATCAAAGTAGTTAAACACCATGCGGTTATATGATCATGCTTGATTTGTGTTTATGTCTATGTAATTTTCTATAATTCCTAAATTTTCTATAATAAGGACATATGATTTTGATAAAAGACAATATTTTTCAAATGTCAAATGTACAAAACCTAAATCTTGAAAATTTTCTGATCTTGGCAAGACAGATCAGACGCAGGAAAGGCATTTCATTTAGGAACGTGTTCTCAAAACACAGAATCTTTAAATCTCACGTGCTCAGCCTCATAGAAAATCTCTACCTGCCAACTCAGGTATTTCCAATACCCCTCTTCTGATAAAATATTGGAAGGAAGGCATTATAAGACTAACCTGAGGATAACCATTTTGGGGTTTACCAGATGTAGGAAAGGAAAAAAACAAAAGTGAATTTTGTGATGACCTTTTGGTTCTTTGACCAGATACCTTCCAGGATGACTAGCCACAGGAAATGAACTCAAAGAATGTAATTCAATCCAGGTTCCCCCACCCCTTTGGAGTTAAAACTGCAGAGGGGCTACCTCACTGTATAACACTTCTCATCTTTGCCCAGGGTTAAGGCTTACGCAGTTCTTGAAGTATTGTTTCAGGCCTACGGAAGGTGCAGTGGCCTTTTGGGCAGCTGCCACTGAGGTACAGGCAGTATGGTTACAGCAGTGTTAGAAAAAGTGTCCTAGTGTTTGAGGAACACATATGCAAACGCTTGCATGTAAAAGGGCTTCTCTTCTTAGGAAGTTGTGAGGTAAATAAAACACCCCTAGTTCCAGACCATAAATATATTTTGAAATTCTGTCAGTATAAAGTTGAGATGTCTTTTCTTTCCTCCACTGTTCTTGCGCGCGCGTGTNTGCAGAAGAAAATAAAGCATGTCCACACAAAAATAGAGGTCCATAGTAGAAATATTCATATTAGCCAAAAAGTAGAAACAATCCAAATGCCCATCAACTGAGGAGAGGATAAACAAAATGTGGCATATCCATTGAATGGACTGTTATTCGGCAAGAAAAAGGAATAAAACACTCATACTTGGTGTAACACGGATTCAACTTGAAAACATAATGCTAGGTGAAAGATGCCAGCCACCAAAGAACACATATTGTATGATTTCATTTAGATGAAATATCCAGGATAGGCAAATGCATAGAGACAGGAAGTAGATTTGTGGTTGACTAGGAATGAGAGTAGGGGGAGGGAGTGTTAACAGTCAACAGTTTCTTTTGAAGGTGATGAAAATATTCTAAAATTTGCTTACGAGGATGGTTGCATAACTCTATGAATGTACTAAAAACCACACACTGTACACTTTAAGTGGGTGAAATTTATGGTGTGTGGATTACGTCTCAATTTTTTATTTTATTTTATTTTATTTTGGATAATGTGGTAGCACCATGCAAATAAAACGGGAGACATTTGTAGCATCAAATGTTTCTTTGGTTTTAGCTGTTTTCCTCAGGTATGCTTCACAGTAAGTGACTCTGCGAATGCATGTATTCATTCAACTTTTCTAATTAACTGTGACTTTCACCTCAGTAAGTGAGGCATTGTTTCACTCTGCCACTGCTTCTTTCAAAAGTCTCCATCATGAAATTTCAGCATTTCATTTTAGAGGAGCAGAACTAATTATCAGAATATGGTTCAGCATCTCACAGTGCTTCTGCACAGACTGACATCCGTTCAAGGGTTAGGGAACCCTGGGGTAAAGGCTGCCTCTTTCCATTCAAAACATGACAGATCTTATCCTGCGACTTATTCCAAGGCCATCTTTTGAGGGATCATGTTTTATTACTGTCAGATAACAGAGTTTCCTGTCTGTTTCTTTCCTTCCGACCTGATTGCTGACTGACAGCATTCTCTATAGTTTTAAAACCAGCATACTGTGAATAAGCTCTGCTTTGTATCCAGGCTACAGAGCCTGCCAGGAAACCCCGTTTCCTCAGCTCTTCATTGACCCAGCTCTATTTTCCAGAATAACAATAAAATAAAATTGAGACTAGGGCCATAGGTTTTGAAGACTCAGATACAGAAACATTCTGATTTTTCTTCTTAGATTTTGGAAACAAAATTGGATATGGGAAGAAATAACTAATCTTCTGGGAGTACAACTAATGAAAGAACCTCTTGTTACAGGAGCATAGGGACTGACCCTTATGCAAGACAGGAGGACCTGCCATGTTTGGAAACATCTTTTCTCTTTTCCTTTAAGCTATGTTTTTATTGTTAGCTGCTGTTGAAACCATATGCAACCCAGTTGCATGAATTTTCACTCAGCGCTGTTGAATTTGCAATAACTCACTGGCATCAACCATAAAAATAAAAGTAGAGTTAGCTTAGTTTTAAATGGGCATTCTCTAACTTTTCACTAAAATTTTTGGTTGATGTGAGGAAAAGAGGCCAAAGCACAGTGTTATTAATAGTATTAACTGCACAGGAATAAGGGACATGT